>NC_137831.1:4327948-4660448 GCF_963921795.1 Nannobrachium achirus | reverse complement strand
ACTGTAGGGCAATAACAATTTTTCAGCTTATGTGATCTTATTTCAGTAACATTAGACTAGACGTCGAAAAAGTCAACTCAACCATAAAGAGACAGAGACAGTGGCAGGCCAGTCACATGCTCACAGCCCACTACATCATGAACATAAATGGCCTGCTGCCAGCCATGCCAGCCATTAGTAGAGGAAAAAATAGGCCAGAAGTTGACCATACCCCTACCCGGGGTAGAACAAAACGCGACATAGTTTTTTCATATCTTTAGGATGTCCCTTTCATGAAATGGATTGTCCCGAGTTTTGCTTTTACTGCAAAAGTCATGAAATTGATCCATGAAGGGACTCACCACATAAGCAAAAAAACGCCTATCCTGAAAGATGGAGTTCCAAGTCAAACCTTTGTCATTTTCTACCTGCAGGTTGTTTTCACCTCATACTTGCACAGAAGGTCTACAGGTAGTGTCCTTACATCCCAGAACAATCAGAATGCAAAAATATGGTTCTGTTTTGAATCTGCTGCCTTTTATATAAGGACCTTCTATAGGCGGAAATGACATTCCTAAGGAAAATTCCCCTGTAATCCTTCTATAAGGGGTAGTACAAACTATGACAAAGTTTTCTCATAACTTTTACTTGTCCTCTTCATGAAATGGATGGTCAGTAGTTTTGCTTTTACTGCAAAAGTCATGAAATTGATCCATGAAGGGACTCACCACATAGGCAAAAAATACGCCTACCCTGAAAGATGGAGTTCCAAGTCAATCCTTTGTAATTTTCTATTGCTGGTTGTTTTTACCTCATTCTTGCACAGATGGTCTAGAGGTAGCGTCCTTAAATCCCAAAATAATCAGAATGCAAAAAAGTGATTTACCAAGAAAGGGCAGAAATATCCCCACAAGTTAATCATACACCATTTCCACGTACTGGTAGGGAAGGAGCTGGAAACAAGGGCCTACTACAAACTTGATATCCCGGTATCAATAAGCTTTGGGCTTATCAAGCTTGTTATTAAGCATAGCGGCCCATGACATCATGTTTAAATAATCAAGACAAGAGGCGATTAATACATTGTTACAGTACTATTCATAATATATAGCCATTTAACACTTACTGCACACTAATTAATGATTTTCTAAAGATATTAAATGACAATATTTTTTACATTTGTCAATTCTCATCCTCATAGACAAACTCAGACTCACAACAACTGGCCAATGCAAAAAGATACCAGTTCTGTTCAGAATCTCACATCTCACATCTTCCCACAAAATATTATAAAGCGCTCAACAGTGGGCTCGATAAAAGCCCATGGGTCAATAAGCAGGATCGATAAGGTGCTCATTATCAATACAAATTAACAAACTCCATTCAGATTGTCAATAGGGAATACACCAACAACCAAAAGAAACCAGAAGAATATGTCATAATATGCTTGTATTGTGAATCAGGAGTTTTTCTATATATGTGTGCCATTCTTACTGCATGCCAAATAATCAAACAGCAGCTTTTTCTCATTTTAATTTATTTCGTTTATTTCTTTTTCAATATTTTCATATCAACAACTAATTTGAGTGTGAGGGGGACTGACCAATTTGCAAAGCTGGTCAATGGATACAAAGCTGTGATCTCCCAAATTCAGACGTAATTTTGTCAGGAGTTTGTTCGTGACGTAATCGGCTATGTATCTATTGGTCAATGGCTGGTCAATGGATTCATTGAATTCAGTCTTACTATTTATGTTATGGTAATAAATATGGTATGATGGTATATATTATTATAATATAAACGGTAAGAAGGAATTCAGTTCCCCGTGGATTACAACCAAGGGCCACTACAATGCTCTACAGTCAAGGGCTGGGTTTCCCAAAGCGATCTTAAGCTTTAGGATGGTCGTAAGACCCATCGTAGCAGCAAAACTGTTATGAAGGCTCCTGTCAATCAAGGCTACGACGGCTTTCAGGAAACCGGTCGAGAGTGTACAATGGAACCAAATGGGCTGCTACGATGGGTGAGCACACCTTAGGAATGACTTCAGAAAACCCATCGTAAGGTCTCCAGGACGATCGTAGAAGAACCTGTGAAGGCTCCTGTCAATCACGCAGACCTGTCTTACGAAGGTTTTTTTTAAAGGTGACCTGGGGCGCCCTTAAACCCTTTGTAGTGAAGCTGATCACTATAAGTATAACTATAAAAGTATATAAAAAATCGATCTAAGTCAAGTGGATGGCAGAGTAGCTAGCTTAGGCTACACACCTGCTATAAAAATAAGTAATATAGTGAGAAAGAAAAAAAAAAAAAAAAAAGATGAACTATATATTTGTTATGTTATGCGTCTGTTGGGTTGCTTGAGAGAGCGCACCACAACACAAATACTTACATAAAAATGAAGACCTCCCCATTCTTCTCAAAGTGTGGTCCGGGGACCCTTGGGGGTCCCCAGCTAAATGATATATAATACTGCACGGAAGCGGGGATAGAACCCGGAGTTTCCACTTGTCAGTCCAACACACAAGCCATCGCGCCAATCGAGCGCTGAACTTTATTGGCAGGGCTGTTGTATTTAGTTAGGAAGTTATATGAACCAAATGGACCCTCATCTTGGGTATGTAGCCTGCTACGTGCATGTACAAATGGGACCATTTAATTGTACAGTACACTCTCTGACTCTGAGTTACACCCATGATGAGGGTTCATTTGGTTCCTACTTCAACCTTATTGCCACCGCTGTTGGCTTGGCGGACTGTATGTTAGACTGGTGAGTCAAAGCCTCGGGTTCGACTCCCGTTTAAGTGCATCGCCACATTTCAAGGACCTCTAGGGGTCCCTGGACCCACTTTGAAAATCAAAGCTCTATAATATAGTCTCATGGTAGCTTATATAAATATTTAGGATGATTTAGAAGAACAGTTAAGTCGTAATTTAAAATTAAAACAACTAGGCTATTTTGTGCAGCCGTTAAATCTTCCAAGTAGAGTTTAAAATAAAAACAAGGGGTCTGTGTGGTCAGTTAGCCTACCAACAAGTTTGTTAATTTTAAGCATTGTTTTCTACTTCTTTCTCGGGGGCGAGTACAATCACACAACAGCTGAAATTCATTTGCGAGCGCAGCTGGTTGTGGGGATCAATCAGGACCCAGAGCCATTCAAGGAGAGTCGGTGCAGAGTTGCATCATCTCCGTTCACATGGGGGCAGAGTTGGCAGAACTCTATAATACAAGGCTCTGGCCAGCCTAAGGGCATGCATAGCCTGTTTTGAGAGAGGCGCGTTTGGGAAACAGCTTCGTCGTCGTACCGGAGTGTCCTACGATGGGCCTGTACGACTGCGCTTTGGGAAACCCGGCCATTGCTGGTCCACAAGGCACAAGCTGGTATAAAAGGATTGTGTCATTTCTTGTTTATTTTAGTTTACAGGCAATGTACTGTAAATACAGGAGCAATATTATGTACAACACAATCCCACAGAGAGACATTGAGGCACGTACTACTTTGACTGCAACAATCCTTATCATAGCAGTAGAGTTGGGTGAGGTCTCTTACTGCTTGGTGCAGGCTATTTTTTGAACAGGACAGGCTTTAGTGATGTATCCTTTAGCATCCAACCCTTCCCAACTGGATTCCACAAAAGGGGTTTGGGGACATGATTGTGGCACCATATACTGTACCAGTTTGGTACATAGCCTGTTGAACATTCAAAAATATCCTCAGTGGGAGGCAGGTGTGAGACTGGCATGTCTGTCGTTGATGCAAGAATACAACGGAGCTCATCAAGACTAGAACACACCTGGCCCTTTGCCTTCTTTTTTAGGCCATAGAGAGTGAGGGCATATTGTCTTGAACATCCTGAAGCCTCTGGTAGACTATCTGTCAAGCCAAAGGTTCTCAGACCCTGACCTAATTTATATGTACAGTACTATGGATATACTTGTGTTGCTCGCCTACTATGTCAGTCAACAACTCCTTGGAATAGCTGCCATTTTCATGCATGCTGGTCATGGGATAGACAACGATACATCCCAATGTCTGATATTACAAATACATTGGGAGTGGCTTTGTGTGAGAGTCTTCTAGCATGGCACGCATTGACTGGATGCAATGCAACAAGCAGCCTGTTCAGAATAAGCAATAATACAGCTTTCAACAAGCTGGCGAAGCACATTCATGAACTTCAGGATCTGAGAATCTTTGGCTTACTGCATGCCAAATAATCAAACATTGGTCAGTCTCCCTTACACTGCTCAAAATAGTTGTTGATTGAAAAAGAAATAAATGAAAATGAGAAAAGGCTGCTGATTATTTGGCATTAAGAATGGCGCACAAAGTGTAGTGTATTCTACTGAATATAGGCTTACATATATAATGTACTGCATTTAAGTCTGAATACCGTAGACTGCTTATAGAACAATATGTTTGCTGCTTTTGAGGTGAAGAGAATTAGGCCTTGGGATGGGTGCATCTCTCCACTCCGACATGTCTCCTTTCCGACATGTCTGCATTCCGACACTAACCCTATCTCTACCCCTAACCCTAAACCTTAGGCCCATGGGAGTGTCGCCACTCCGACAATAAGAAGTCCATTTCGGAGTGGCGACATGTCGGAATGGAGAGAGCCTCCCCCTTGGGATGTAGGGACACTACCTGTAGACCATCTGTGCAATATGAGATGAAACAACCAGCAGGTAGAAAATGACAAAGGATTGACTTGGAACTCCATCTTTCAGGGTAGGCTTTTTTATGGTGGGTACCTTTATGGATCAATTTCATGACTTCTGCAGTAAAAGTAAAACTACTGACCATCCATTTCATGAAGAGGACAAGTAAAAACACTGTCAGGGTTTGTACTACCCCTTATAGAAGATTATCTCCAGGATCACAGGGGATTCTTCCTTAGGAATGTCATTTCCGCCTATAGAAAGTCCTTATATTAAAGGCTGCAGATTCAAAACAGAACCATATTTTTGCATTCTTATTGTTCTGGGATGTAAGGACACTACTTGTAGACCATCTGTGCAAGTATGAGGTAAAAGCAACCTGCAGGTAGAAAATGACAAAGGATTGAATTGGAACCCCATCTTTCAGGGTAGGCGATTTTTGCCTACAGTATGTGGTGAGTCCCTTCATGGAACAATTTCATGACTTTGGCAGTAAAAGTAAAACTCGGGACAGTGCATTTCATGAAGGGGACATCCTAAAGATATGAAAAAACTATGTCGCGTTTTGTTCTACCCCTTATAGAAGATTATCACCAGACTTACAGGGGAACATTCCTTAGAAATGTAATTTCCGCCTATAGAAAGTCCTTATATAAAAGGCTGCAGATTCAAAACAGAACCATATTTTTGCATTCTGATTGTTCTGGGATGTAAGGACACTACCTGTGGACCATCTGTGCAAGTATGAGGTAAAAACAACCTGCAGGTAGAAAATGACAAAGGATTGACTTGGAACTCCATCTTTCAGGAGAGGCGTTTTTTTGCCTATGTGATGAGTCCCTTCATGGATCAATTTCATGACTTTTGCAGTCAAAGTAAAACTTGGGACAATCCATTTCATGAAGGGGACATCCTAAAGATATGAAAAAACTATGTCGCGTTTTGTTCTACCCCGGGTAGGGGTACCTCAAAAACTAAGGCTCTTTTTTAGGATTTTTTCCTCCTCTATACATGTCTCACAGGGGTATAGAGTAGTGAAGTTTGACGTAATTTACACATCCTACCTGGTTCGCGGTTTTCTTCCCCCATTCTGAATTCTCATAGACTTTTTTCATATTGCGCCATATAAGAACTGTTTCCCAATTATAAACAAATGATCTCAGCGGTTTGACTCTGATATGGATATGAAGAATCAACTGATAGTGAGAAAACGCTAATGTTACTGTCGCTGAATTCGTTACATTTTCGCTAGAAACAGGCTTCAAATATGAGTGAATGACTATCATAAACCACACAGAGCCACCTTGCTGACAATATCGCAAATACTGTTTGCGATATTGTTTATTTTTGGACCACAATGCTTATATGTTACTCTATCCACGAGTTTCCAACGCCCCATAGTGCATTGCGCAGACGTCTGCACCGAGCTTCCGCTGCCGATTTACAAGCTCACAACGGGTTGCATCTGCAACGCGACGTGAGCTTGTATGTCTGCTGTTAAACCCGGAAGTTTGGACCTGATAGTCTCCAGTAAACTCCCGGGGAAACTTGTGGATAGACCTTATTCATACCGCGGCCATCTTGGATCACATGACCACATTAGGTGGCAGTCTGCATTACAAACCATTGTAAACAATGGAGTGATGGTCCCAAAATATCAGCCCGGTGAACATTTAGAATTAAAGTGCAAAGGTCACATTCAGGCAAAAATAAAAACAGTTGCTGTTTGCTTGTTACACGCAGACACAACAGAGGCAGATGAATAATAAATACATGTATTTAGAGGAGATAAGAGGTTTTTACCAGACATCAACGATATACTGTACTGTATATGAACTGACTGAGGCATTCTGGGAAATATATCTCAAAGCTGTATTCTTTTTTAAACACAATCACCATAATGGTTTATTTTATTGTTTCTTCCGGAGACCGATTTCCATACAGTAACTTGCATATTGGTCAATAGAGCACCTATCAGATACTAGTGTGTAATGTAACAAAATAAAGTAACATCTAGGATTAAATGGACCTTTTGTACTGTGAGAGAGAGCAAATGGAATCAAATGGATCCGCACGGTTCCATTTGCAGTTTGCACACTCTCAGAGTTGAGGCTGATGTCCTTGAAATTAAAACATTTTGGAGAACCACTGATCTATAGGAACAGATACACAATCCCATTAACGAGTTAAAGTGCTAGTAAAGTTAGTAAAACATCAATATGTCAATAGTACAGTATAAGAGTACAAAACATCAACTGAAGCATTCAAAATATGACTGTAAACAAAATGTCTTCACGTGATAAATTACGATGCCAGCATTTCGGGCAGCAGAATGATCGGCGGCTTTTCCCGATACTGGTATTGGCATCGGAATTCGGAAGACACTCCAGAAGACACTGTGGTGTTGACTTATTTATTTTGGTCTTTCCTAAATTTGTCCAGATACCAGACAGCCTCTAGTTCATTGGGTCCTTTCCGGGGGCCCTTGAGGAGGCCCCCCAACAAAATGAATAAATATCTTAAAAATCAATTTGACCGAAAGACTGGCCGATCTACAAGCTGCCACCTCGGAAAAGCGATACGCAACCCTTTGCTACAAATTTCCGTGTGTGACGTCGCACAATTTTAGTATAAATCAGCAATCAATATCTTCACACACACAAAAAAAAGAAAACATGTTGCTTGATGAACCTCCACGTTAAATGCATTTAAACACAATGAGCACTAGTTAGTTTCTAAGCGGTCGTTAATTACAGTGACAACAAACACAGCATGGCATTAACACATTAATTGTTAGTAATTCATATAACGTTGTGAATTCCCATTTAAGGCAGTAGTGTTAGTGTAACAGTAAGTGGTTCTCAACCTTTTCAGACTGCGACCCCCCCCCCCCCCCCCCAAAAGAATAATCATATTTAAACTGGACCCCCCCACCCCCACCCTGACAAGCACTTGGAATGCAGGAGTTGAGGCATTACATTTAGTTTGACTCGGTTCCCCAGATAAATATTGTGACAAAACGTTTGCCTCTTTCTTATTATGTGACGGTGTGTCCAACGTTTAACCAGATAAAACGTTTATAATCGATGAAAAGTTGTAATCTTTTTTGGAAGGTAGGAAACATGAGATATTTACTTGCGACCAATTATAAATGGTCTGTGACCCTGTTTGGGAACCAGTGTGTTAGTCAGAGCATTTATCAGCATCACAGAGACTGCATTGTTCCCAAACTCATGTGGGAAGTGATGCTGTTAGGTTATGTATTATTTTCATAGGCACGTTTATCACTGTAACAGTTTGGCTCTCATGTAAACAAACAGGAGCGTCGCTCTTATCATGGCTAGTTAATGACTTTGGTACTGCGATTTCAAAGTAGAAAAAAACAAACAGAAAACAAACACTTTGTTTTCCTCCTAATAGAAATGAAGGAAACGAATAACAGAAACAATCGAATAACGGAAGCAATCACAGCCTCCTCCCCCCCCCCCCCCCGAGCCCCCTCCTCACAGGAAGTTGAGTTTGTCTGAGGTGTACGTGTCATAGCTGGGCGTGTCTGAGCTGAGGACGTCCTCCAATTGGAAGGTGGGGGCGGGGCCTGTAGGCGTGGGGTAGCGGGGCCCGTCGTCCTCCACAGCTGGCCCCTGGATAAAACAACATGCAGCTTTATTGGACTGGACAACAACCCATTTATACCTTAGAGTTAAGCTGGGAACATCGAACCCCGGGGAACATACATCACAGATAAGCTCCTGCATGAGTGTGCCTGTAGCGTGTGTGCGTGTGTGTGACGAGCGTGTGTGTGGGATGGGGTAGTGTGAGTTTTATTTTTTTACTGTAGAAGTGCTTCATAAATAAACAAGATTGTATGAAGGTTTTATGATGTAGACCAGCAGTTCTCAGCAACCTTTTCAGGCCGTGACCCCCCAAATAATCATATTTTACCTGAGGACCCCTCCAGCACTTGGAGTAGTAAAAGTTGAGGCATTACGTTTTGTAAAACAGTTTCTATTGAGAAAATAGCAGATCTACATGCTCACAACGCCTCACCCTGCGAGGCGTTGTGAGCATGTAGATCAGCTATTTTCTCAATTTCTGGCCCTAATATTTGACAATTTGGCCAGTGTTTAATTTGACATTTTAGAGGTATTAAAAAGTCCTTAAATTGTCACTTTAGAAAATGTGCAGATACCCTCTATACACTTAAACTTTATTTATGTTGGTTTGTTGACTGTTGAGGGAGAAACCAATGTTGCACATTAAGCTAATCATCTGGGGACCCCCCACAGGTTGAGAACCACTGATGCAGACACAGACTGTGTGAAGGTTTTAGGTGTAGACTAGAGGTCTTCACGGGGGCCCCGACCCCGAAATTACCCGAGGACCCGAGAGACCCGTACCGGGTTCGGTCAGTGTTTTATCATTATCACTCGGACACGGGTTGGAAACGGTCGCATTTCCCTCGGAACACTTCGGAACACAGGACTGTAATCATCATGTGTATAACCCGAGAGGACCCGATAGGACCCGTACTGTGTGTGTGACGTGTGTGTACTTTCTGCTTTTTATGCAAACTATAAAGCAAACAATCAATCAATGCGCTGGCGTGCGGTGCTGCGCTATGATCAGGATCGGAACGGAGTTGTGTTTAACGTGTGTGCTGTACTGTGTTTAGGCTGACCTAGGATCAGATTCAGGTCCATTATCAGCCGCGAGGCAGCGACATGAAGAAAGGCTGTGTAAGGGCTTAACTGTGAGATGATAATGCTGGTCTAGGATCAGATTTACAGCAGGGAAAAAAGAGCTTGGTGCGTGCATAATGCCGGCGTGTGGCTGGCGTGTGCGTGATGCGTAGCAGCTTCTCCTGCTCGCCCGTCAGGCTGAAGAGAAAGCACTCGCCTACAAGTTAAACCATGACAAACAAACCGAAAATGACTTACCTCTGTTGATAGAAAATAGCCTAAAAGTATTCCTTTTCGATGTTAATATTAGATTCCTTGGCAGCCTTCTTCTGCCTGTCAATCAGTTAACAGCGCACACCGCACAGCTGCCGTGAGTGAAGGATCTCGGTACATGAAAGGGGATTTTAATAATGATTTAATGGTCGGGTCTCTCGGAACCTCGGGAAAAAAAGGATTTCGGGACAAAATGTCACGGGTTTCGGTCTGTAAAAAAAGAAAGAACGTCGGACCGGGACGGAATCGGACAAGGCCGTTACGGGGCCACTCGGGTTTGGTTTTGTAATGTGATTATTATTTCGGAACCGGTCGGAATCGGACGAAATTTGACGGTACTTTTCGATTTCGGTTCGCTTTTTTGGACCCGTGAAGACCTCTAGTGTAGACAGGACACAGACTGTGTGAAGGTTTTAGGTGTAGACAGAACACAAACTGTGTGAAGGTTTTAGGTGTAGACAGGACACAGACCTGTGTGAAGGTTTTAGGTGTAGACAGGACACAGACCTGTGTGAAGGTTTTAGGTGTAGACAGGACACAGACCTGTGTGAAGGTTTAAGACAGGACACAGACCTGTGTGAACAGTGGAGCACCAACAGTCACACTGGGCGGAGTGAAGCCATTGTTCTCTACAGGAGCAGCTGGGCTGTTCTGTGTGGAGCAACGATACAGTACATCACCTCAGTGCAATATGATCATAATCATTTACTTATATATTGCACCAAGTTACACAGCGATAAACAACCTCAAATCAAACTAAAACTAAATCATGAATCACAAACGATTGGGGGAGGGGGGTAGGATTAGAAGCAACACACAGTAACACTATCAATGAGAACAGATGCATGAATTTCTGCCATTAGGGGGTTAAAAGGGCTTTTTTGAACGCTCCAACTTCTGGCTTTGTCCGCGGGCTCTGAAGTGTGGCCTACAACTAGCCCACATCTGGCCTACATCTGACATACATCTGGCCCACATCCGGCCTACATCCTGCCTACATCTAGCCCACATCTGGCCTACATCTGGCCTACATCTAGCCCACATCTGACCTACATCTGACATACATCTAGCCCACATCTGACCTACATCTGACATACATCTAGCCCACATCTGACCTACATCTGACATACATCTAGCCCACATCTGACCTACATCTGACATACATCTAGCCCACATCTGACCTACATCTGACATACATCTGGCCCACATCTGGTCTACATCTGGCCTACATCTGGCCTACATCTGGCCTACATCTAGCCCACATCTGGCCTACATCTGGCCTACATCTAGCCCACATCTGGCCTACATCTGGCCTACATCTAGCCCACATCTGGCCTACATCTAGCCCACATCTGGCCTACATCTGGCCCACATCTGGCCTACATCTGGCCTACATCTAGCCCACATCTGGCCTACATCTGGCCTACATCTAGCCCACATCTGGCCTACATCTGGCCTACATCTAGCCCACATCTGGCCTACATCTAGCCCACATCTGGCCTACATCTAGCCCACATCTGGCCTACATCTGGCCTACATCTAGCCCACATCTGGCCTACATCTAGCCCACATCTGGCCTACATCTAGCCCACATATGGCCTACATCTGGCCTACATCTAGCCCACATCTGGCCTACATCTGGCCTACATCTAGCCCACATCTGGCCTACATCTAGCCCACATCTGGCCTACATCTGGCCTACATCTAGCCCACATCTGGCCTACATCTGGCCTACATCTAGCCCACATCTGGCCTACATCTAGCCCACATCTGGCCTACATCTAGCCCACATCTGGCCTACATCTGGCCTACATCTAGCCCACATCTGGCCTACATCTAGCCCAAATCTGGCCTACATCTAGCCCACATATGGCCTACATCTGGCCTACATCTCAGCACAAAGTGTGTTTTACGCCCAGGGTCACACTGGCCAAGCTTCGCGGGACGCTTAATGAAATTAGCTCATAAACAGCACCGCTCACTTCACACTAGGTGTCATTTTTATATACAGTATATAAAAAAGGGTTCTTAATTTAGATTCAAATGGTTATGGAGGTCCAACGGGAGGCTGTTCCAGAATCTAGGGACCCTGATGACAAAGGCCCGG
Source organism: Nannobrachium achirus (assembly GCF_963921795.1). Taxonomy (NCBI): domain Eukaryota; kingdom Metazoa; phylum Chordata; class Actinopteri; order Myctophiformes; family Myctophidae; genus Nannobrachium; species Nannobrachium achirus. Next base: position 4,648,747 of record NC_137831.1, on the reverse strand, counting down.
TCACCCTTGGTCACTCGTCTAGAGTCCAGACTTGGGAACAACTAGTAGAGCTGAATCAGAGGACCTGAGGGGAGGTCAGGAGCCAGTGGGGAAACAGATCCTGAGAAGAAAGTGGGGATGGATCGGTCACACCCTGAGGAAACCGGCAACCAGTACCACACGCCAGGCCCTGACCTGGAACCCCCAGGGGAAGAGGAAGAGAGGGCGGCCCAAGAACACCTGGAGACACACTGGGATACTGAGGCTGAGCTGAAGAGACTGGGAACCAGCTGGGCCGAGGCAGAAAGGACAGCCCAAAGAGACTGGGAACCAGCTAGGCCGAGGCAGAAAGGACAGCCCAAAGCCCTGTTGGATGGAGAAGAGTCGTAGATGGCCTATGCTGCACTGGGAGTGATGGGCCTAAGTAAAGTAAGTAAGTTAATTCTGTCTGTGCATGGGTTTTATAGAATTTGAATGAAAAGTATTAACAAGACATACAAGGTTTCCACCCGACACCAACAATAAGATGGTTGGTTTGGGTAGCAGCCGTACAGCAGCACGTAGCCGGGGAGCTCCCCTCCACTGAGAGGAGGAATATCAAATATTAGTGACTGACCATCATAAACCATACAGAGCCACCTCCCCGACCACAATACTTATATGAGACGATTTTAAGATGTTATTCTCCATAGAGAAATTACTTCCGGGGGATGAGCGAGTAACGTCACGACTTTGTTGCTCTATAAAGACTCTTATGTTTATTAAAAACGGCATGTCATAAGACCTTTAACGCAGTGATACTCAAACTCAGGGCCGCAGCGCAATTTTGACTGTCCCACCAATCAATCAATCAATCAATCAATCAATCAATCAATCAATCAATCAATCAAAATAATAATAATAATATTAATAATATTTGAGGGAAGTTATTACATTACTATTACATGAATAATCATCCAGGAAGGCAAAACTGCAGCACTTTAACCCAAAATAAGAAGGATGCTTTCGCTTTCATTTTACCGTCTCATGCTAATTCAATACCAATACGTTTAATTTGCCAGAAAATACTGTCAGCTGTTAAGATCGACAACATAAGGCACCAATCGAATGACAGAAGTTATCAAGCATCATTAATTGCGTCATTTTATCAACTGGCCCGTTGACATTTTTTGTAAAGTCCCCCCCAGGTTCAGCTATTTGAGTATGCCTGTTAACAGGGTCAGATAGAGCCTAGAGCAGGGGTCTTCAACGTTTTCAGGCCAAGGACCCCTTAGTTGAGAGAGAGATGAAGCAGGGACCCCCTCAAACCCCCCTTTCCATATATTCCATATTTTCATCGTTTGACAGCACAATCATCAGTGTATTTTGGATTCATGTCAATTTGTGTTTTCAGATATTTAACCACTTGAACCGTCAACACTTAATAAACATGACCCTTCACTCTGTACTTGGTCTGCTCTTTTTCCCCTCCAAACCAAACATCTTTGCCGAAAATAGACGATCTACAAGCTCACAACGCCTCGCAGCGCGAGGCGTTGTGAGGCGTTGTGAGCTTGTAGATCGTCTATTTTCGGCTAAAGTTCTCAGAATATGGACGCTAGGGTTCAAGTGGTTAATATAGAAAAGGAGAAAAAAAGTTTCTATCACACAAAGATTTGGAGGACCCCCTGTAGCAACTCTGAGGATACCCTAGGTAGTCCCGGACCCCCTGTTGAAGACCCCTGGCCTACAGTAAAGCTCACCTTGTGGCGCGCCACAGCATGCCTCCCAGGAACTGCAGCATGAGCACGGCGGAGAGGGCCTGCTGCAGGCCGTAGAGGCGGGAGCGCGGGACGAACTTGGGCTCCATGGCGGTGCCGTAGCGCTGGTAGAACACGCAGTGCAGCGTGCCCAGCAGGAAGGCCAGGCTCAGCAGCACCGAGGGCACCAGCGTGAAGTAGAAGCAGGGCGCCATGCCGCGGTCCACCCAGGTCCGCCACACCGAGGAGTTGGCCTCACAGTAGCTACGGAGCAACGCCATGCTGGATGCTGGGCAGGGAGGACGGACAGAGAGAACAACAGCATGTTTATCTTTAGTGAAGTAGAAGCAGGGCGCCATGCCGTGGTCCACCCAGGTCCACCACACCGAGGAGTTGGCCTCACAGTAGCTCCGGAGCAACGCCATGATGGATGCTGGGCAGGGAGGACGGACAGAGAGAACTGAGGAAGACATACAGTACAGTACATGTAGGCCGATACTTAACATACTTAACAGCCCCTATGGGGCTGTTAAGTATGACATCATTTTGTAGGCAGAGGAGAATTTCTGCCCCCAGTTTCCGTGAATCTTTTTACTATTTTTACTATTTACACATTTTTGTGTGTTAGAATTATACTTTAGTCGTTATTTTTGTCTCGGATCTGTTGAAATTGCGAGGGACAGAAAATGCTCTGGGGGCAGAGTTCTCCTCTGCCTACAAAATGATGTCACGGCTTAAAAGCCCCATTGGGATAACTGTGAGAAACAACAGCATGTTTATCTTAGCTGTCTAACTGTGAGAAAGCACCTTTATTTTTAGTGGCCTGACTGTGAGGAAAGCATATTTATTTTAGCGGTATAAAGGGCCATTCCGAATGATAACTTAATTATAACTATAACTAAGTACAGCTCGGTGTGACCACACCCTAACCGTGAGAAAGCATTATTTATTTTCACAGTGGGAGATGAGTGTTCCTAAGGACGGGCTCAAAACACAATGGTTTCTTCTAAATGGTGTGGACAAACCCCCTTATAGTTGTGTAGAGCCAATGAGGATCCCTGTCTCTGGAACCACTCTGATGTGAAGTCAGGTCCCGTCAGACAACTATTCCATGTATCCAACAGTTACCCGGGATCAAACTGGGAACCTGGGCTCCCCTAGAGTTAGTGTCTGACTAAGAGTCCTTGAACAAGACTCTGAACCCCCAGGTTGGTGCCTTGCATGGTTTCCTCTCCCATCAGTGTATGAATGTGTGTGTGAATGGGTGAATGTAATGCATAATCTATGTAAAGCCCCTTGGATAAATGCGCTATATGAATGCACCATTTACCATTTTACCAGTAAGACTCCCTAATCGGGAGATAAGCGACCGTAGGTGGCTTATCTCCACAAATAGGGCAAAAATTTGTTTTTCCCAAATCTTCCTGATCCATGTTGATGACATGAGTGTAGACATGCTGTGTAGTGCTATTCGTGATTTTAGGGCAAAAACTGTAGGAGCAGTGTCCAAAAATGTGTTTTAAAAATCGGCCTGAAGGTGGCGCTAGAATAGGGCCATGTGAGAAATGAGGGGTGGGGTCTCCGCGTTGCCTTGGCGGACGAATAGGTACCGGCCCCGGCTCTCCCGGAAGCTCCTAGCCCGAGTTACGGCATTTTATGTGCGCTGCAGTGGCAGGGGGTCCTCCACTGGGGGCGCCACCACTTTTGCATCCGTTCTGGAGCACCAGGAGTCGGTGGTCCCCGGGAATTCCCCGTGAGCAGCCCCGTTGGGGTGGTCATTTGGTCATTTTTGCTCATTTGGTCATTTTTTTACATCTGGGGGTCCCCCAGGGACCTGGGGGTCGCTGGGGCTCTGAGGGTCCTTGGAGGTTGTAGTTTGGCAGGCAAGGAGTGTGTGTGTAAAATCTGGCATGGATCGGGTCAACGGGTGCGGAGATATAAGCAGGGAAAAAGTGTGACGTGTGACGTGTGAGCACATTTGGACATTTTTTACATCTGGGGGTGGGGTCCCCCAGGGACCTGGGGGTCCCTGGGGCTCCGGGGGTCCTTGGAGGTTGTAGTTTGGCAGTCAAGGAGTGTGTGTGCAAAATTTGGCATGGATGGGGGCAACGGTTGTGGAGATATGAGCAGGGCAAAAGTGTGACGGACTCACTGACTGACTGACTGACTGACGCACAGACAGCCCGTGGAGGTTTTGGTAGTAAATGCGACCTACGGTCGCAATAATACAGAAAATCACTGAACATGAGCAGAGTGCTTAACCAACAGAGAAGCTTGCTATATTGCACACAAATACTATACAGCAGTGGTCCTCAACCTTTTCAGGCCACGCCGAATGTATTTGTCCATTTTGTTTGACTCGGTTCCATAGATAAATATAAATATTATCCTTGCAGGTGTGATATTAAAAAAAAAAAAAAACATGCAGGGCCGGACCCACAGGTTGAGAACCACTGCTATACAGCAGCATGTGCTTTTGACTGCATCGCATCACATCACAACAGTGAAATAGTACCTCGTCATAACAGATATGACGCTAAGAGTCTCTTGGCTACAAAGTAGCAGACAGCGACAGCAGCTGTCTTGTTGTCCTGTGCTGTATGGGGTTCAGTGACTTCAGTGATATGTTTGGTACTTAGGTCATAGTTCATGGCCGCATGTGTGTGTGTACAGCTAATCTCGGACACCTCCGGTCCGATTGGTGTGAAACTTTGCGGCCCAAGCAGGCCAAGGAAGAACCTCCACCCCAAGTGGGCTCATGGGGCTGAGTTTTCACTTAGCACAGCCCTGGGTAGGCAACCCAGCCTGGCGGAGATCTGCCCTTTTCAAGTTTGGCAATGTGAGCATAAGCAGGGAATGTTATGGCAGCAGCAGCATGGAATCCCACATCATTCTCAAGACATTAATAATGCAAGTCTGGATCCGGACTCTGGTGTCTGGAAATGCCCTCAGCTCATTGCGGGCAGCTCATTGGCTCATTTAATCATGGCACGACCAATGAGAAATAGCGCTTTCAGTGTTGCTAAGATACTACGGTCTCTGCCCCTTCTGCACAACCTCTGTTCCATTCAAAGCACAACAAACATACAAGAGACATAAGTTGAATGTCTAAAGAAACTAGACCAGGTCAACCTGGTTGTGCCAGACCCCCTGTCTGTCATCATCATTTATGACATCATGCCTTTTGTAGGCATGTCATCATCATGTCATCATCATATATACCCTTTATATAGAAAACCCGGACAGACAGACCGACATTTGCTTATGTAGGCCTACCCATTTCATGGGTCTGGCAAAAAGACTGAAAGTATAGAACTCCCCATCTCTCTCACTCTCTCTCCATTTTATTTTCAATAATAAATGAATGGGACAGCAGTGGCTCAGGGGTAGAGTGGCCGGTAGAGCGCCCGGATGTTCAATCCCAGGCTCCCCCAGAGTTAGTGTGGAAGAGTCCTTGAGCAAGACTCTGAACCCCTGGTTGCTCCTGGTGAGCAGGTTGGTGTCTTGCATGGTTTCCTCTGCCATCCGTGTATGAATGTGTGTGTGAAAGCAAAAAGTAAATCGCTTTGGATAAAAGTGCTATGTATGCATTGCAATTACCATTAAAGGCATAAACCCCCCCCCCCCCCCCCCCCCCCTAACCTAATGGTTGTTGTTACTTATAGGACTGTAGACAGTATACCAATATGACTACTATGGTTTTTTAGGGCAATTTTAAAGGATGCTAGTGATCCACACTCCTTTATGGCCTTCGGTAAGGCATTCCACATTTTTGTGGTGTAGCAGAAGAACGAGTTCGACCCTTTCTTTGAGTTGACTCCTAATATATATGAATGGACTCCTAAATAACAGATCTACAAGCTCACAACGCGTCACATCGCGCCGCGTTGTGAGCTTGTAGATCTGATATTTTCAAATGCCCAAACCATAAAATCATGCATATCTGGTTAATGATCAACAATAGTATTTTTAATTAATAACATGAAATACATTCTGCATAACGAGTACTTTTACTTTTGCTACTTGAGTATATTTTGACACTAATACTTTTGAAGTAGAATTCAGAATGCTGGTAACAGTTATTTCTACATTGTGGTATTTATACTGTTACTCAAGTACAAAATATATAAGTAGGTCTACTTCTACCAGCACTGCAGCACCTGACCCCCCCCCCCCCTCTCTCTCTCTTCTCTCTCTCTCTCTCTCTCTCTCTGTCTGTTTCTCTCTCTCTCTGTCTCTCTCTCTCTCTGTCTGTTTCTCTCTCTCTCTGTCTCTCTCTCTCTCTGTCTGTTTCTCTCTCTGTCTGTCTGTCTGTCTGTCTGTCTGTCTGTCTGCCCCTCTCTCTCTCTCTCGTCTCTCCGTCCGACGGACGCGACGCGTGCCTCCCTCCCTCCCCCCCTCTCTCTCTCCGTTCATCCGTTTGTTCGTCCGTCCAACCCCCACCTCTCTCCCTCTCTCTCTCTCTCCTCTCTCTCTCTCTCCTCTCTCTCTCTCTCTCTCTCCCCTCTCTCTCTCTCTCTCTCTCTCTCTCTCTCTCTCCTCTCTCTCTCTCTACCACATCTTACACAGCTCTGCTGTACCAATAACATAATCATATATCCCTGCATACAGAGGTTGTGTGAAGGTGGTGTGTTCTGTATGGAGGAGGGTTATGGTGTCAGTAACACTGTAAAATGACAGAGTCCCTGCACTGTGATCCAGGTACACCCCCACTCTGCCTCTGGAGGACCAACATCCTGACACTGCAGTATGAACATTGTTGTGTGTGAACATGTAGCTTCCATCATAGCACTGTAAACACCATGACTTGCTATTGTCTCCAAACAATGACTCACCACCCTGTCTGTTGGTGTCTTTATAACAGACTGCTATACGGACCGCCCTTCCACTCCATTCCACTTCCCAGTAGGACCTCCCACCTTCACACAGACTCTCTTTACTCAACACCTGATAGTGAGAGGTGAATCTCTCTGGATGAGCAGGGTAACCTTGGGGTTGTAGTGTTCCAGTCACCTTTCTGTCCTCCTCTGACAGGGAGAGGTAGTTGTACGCTGTGTTCACATCCAGTGAGAGTGAACAGGAATCTGTGAGAAAACACATGACAAAACATCACAACTAATTAAAACCTCATCAATATTATTATTGTTGTTTATAGAGTTTACTGTTGCGGGGGCAGAGGGGAGCAGCATCCAACAGCTGAAGCAGGTAAGCTGTATATTTACAGAGAAACACCACTAAACACATTTTAAATTGCGTTTTTAGAATGGCTGATTTTTTATTTGGTCATCTTTTATCAGGGGGAGTCATTGCTAACAAATTAGCGAATTAGCTTTGCCTGTCTAAAGAGGCATTTGGGCATGATAGCAGGAGTTTCTGACATGGGCAAAGCAAACGTTTTATGGCCAGATAAACTGTTATTGTGATTACAGAGGAATCGTTTTTAGATAATCTGATAATGATGTGTACAGAGCTGTCTGTAATCATGTTGCCTGACTGAAAGCTACAGTCCATGGCATGCTAGTTATTATGATTCATCATAGGACACAGTCACTGAACATAATACTCTTTAGACCCCTAGTAGAAAGACGATTTTTAATGTCATATTACTGTATACAACCACTGTATATTTAGAATATTTTATGTTGCAGTTTGAGGGAATGAGCTGATGAGCTCTTAGCTCCGTTTTGTTGTTATTTTCTTCAGGCTCATGCCTTCATCCCTACAGCTATTTAACATGATAATGCAACATTTGTGGTGATGGGTGGAGATGTGTTGGTCAACACATGTTTACTGTACATCCATCTGGGTTGGAGTGGCATGTGTAAACTGCTCAGTGGAATGTGCATTCTTGTGCAAATGAGCCATCAGTGTCCATTTGGTTAGAACCAGAGCAGTATAATCCATTCTAGGGCTCTGGTTAGAACATGGGCTCCATGGTCTGACATGTACTTGATTAGGTTATATGTTTCTGTTGTGTATCTACAAGCTTGTAGCTTGGCTATGTTATATATATGATGTATACAGAGTGTATAGTGGTTATATTGATGTGGCTACATGATGCTATATTTCAATATGTGTGTGCCAGTAGTTCTCAAACGTTTTTATGTCAAGGACCCCCCGAATTAATATGCATTTGACCTCAGCAGAAAATAGTTTGTGCCATGGATCCCAAATATTCCCACACCTTTTGTTGTTGTTGTTGTTTTTAATAGCTGATCGACAAGCTTGTAGATTGGCTATTTTGTAACTAGCGGCTAGCTGGTGTCCATGCTATGTTAAAAAATACAAAACAAAAATCCCCCCCTGGGGGTCCCCAGAGCCCAGTCTGAGTGAAAATGGCAGATCCACAAGCTTGTATATCTGTTATTTTCAAATAGGTGATGCATAGTCTAGCTGATGTGTATGTTATATTAAAATAATTGTGCTATTTTATTTTGTGATCACCTGTATAGGTCAACCAGTAATCTAATCACTGAAGTTGGTGCTTTGACTGCTTTCATGCAAGTAAGTGCAGCACTCACTGTATTTATTCATAATACCTGAATGCACTATTGCACTTATCATTATAATACATCAAACAAGCAGATATGTGTTTACATCTTTAGAACATACACTTTAATGGGTGTTTAATGCACTTGCAGTTGACTACATGGTGACAGGCAATACGAAAGAGCCGGTTCGGAAACGACTTGTTTTTGGGGTGTCACACCTCACTAACTTGTTATTGGGGTTCAACTCCTCACGGCTCTAAACGCTAAATGTCACCTAAATGTCTCTGCTGTAAAAGGTTTATGTGAAATGTCAAATTCACAATTCTATATTTCATGACAGTCCAGTTCAGTCTATCATACTTTTGTGTTTGTGTGATATTGCTTTACTCTGCAACCATACTGTGGTTAAATTATTTCACACATTATGCAGTATGTAAAAGATATTTCCAATTAAATAGTTTTGTAGTATCAAATCACAAGTTGTCACTTGAGCTCTTTTTGTAGGTTTTGCAGATTTTCCAGCCAGCCACCCAGTCCCCCCCTCCCCATCCACCATCCTCAGAGGTGTGAAACTAGACAACAAAGCACATCTTAAGATGGTCCTCCAGGCTCCACCATATCCTCACCTCACTACTAGAGCAATGGTCCTCAACCTTTTCAGGCCGCGACCCCCAAAATCATCATATTTTAACTGTGGACCCTCCACCCTGACGAGCACTAAGAGTTGAGGCATTACATTTTGTTCAACTGTGAAAATAGCAGATCTACATTCTGAGCTGCCTGTGAGCATGTAGATCAGCTATTTTCACACAACTTCTAATATTTGACAATTTGACCAATATATAATTCATCATTTTAGAGGTATTAAAAAGTCCTTAAATTGTCACTTTATAAATGTGCAGCAGGTACCCTCTATACACTTAAACTTTATGTTGGTTTGTTTACTGGTGAGTGAGAAAACAATGTTGCACATTAAGCTGGGGACCCCCCAAAATAATCTGGTGTGTCCCCAGGCCTGACCCACAGGTTGAGAACCACTGTACTAGAGGGTGTCAGGGAGGGTGAGGTGAGCCAGAGGCCCCTGCCAAGGAGAAGGCTTGTCATTTAGGAGGGCTTCCTTGTTTGTTTTTACCTTTAATTAAAATAGACGATCTAAAAGTGCTATGTGACACGTGTGCTTGCAGATTTTATATTTTCACTACTTTGTGATGAAGCAGGGCATTATTTGCACTATAGGTGCTCTTACAAAGGCTGCTGTAATTGTTTTCTTTTTATTCATTATTGTATTATATTGTTGTTGTTTGCACAGTAAACTGACTTAATGTCATTGTTCTCATTCTCATTCATATTATAAATGCACATTTTTGAAGATTATAAAAAGAGAATAGGACCATCAGCATCCCTACAGTTGTGTCAGTTAAATTTAGCTAAACTGGATCTCAGGTGATCTGAACACAGGTGCCATCAGCCTCTTTGATGTCACTGAAACAAAAGTGACGTTGTGAATGTGTTAACTTGACGTGATTCATTGCCATGGTGGCTGGGAATTCCTGTATTTTTGCCATGGACATGCAAATGAGTGGACAATATTGCAAGAATTTACATTCTTTCAATACATTTGTATTGAAAGAATGTAAATCATTCCCCCTTAAGATACAGTAGCCTATGTCACGAGGTTGAGAGATTAACGTTATTTAACTTTGTTTAACCACTTTAACTAAAGCATTACTATTCTGGGTGGAACATTCACCAAAAATAGCCGATCTACAAGCTCAAAACGCATCCCAATGGGACATTTTGTGAGCTTGTAGATCAGCTATCTTTGATGAAGAGATTTATGTTTATCATCAATGAGTATACATACAAGTGTGTATGTCACATTTAATTTGGATCAAACCCATGACCTTGTGGACCAAAGTGACAGAAACACAACACAAACACATGGCTACTGGACATGCAAATCATATGCAGACATGCAAACAAGGGACCCTCCCCCATTTGAGACCTGTCAATCACCCTAGGGCTCAGCCAATGGCGTCCACACGTTTACAAACACATTTACGTTCGGAAACCTCCACGGTACGCCTCACCCCCGATCGCAGGAGAGGAGAGGAGAGGAGAGGAGAGGAGAGGAGAGGAGAGGAGAGGACTTCCGGTCCTCACACAGCAGCGCTCACATATCAACTCTCACGTGGTCTGTGAGTCTGCAGCTGGATGCTATTGGACAAGCTCACAGAGCAGTACGTACGCTGCACCACCACGGTCCAGACACCCGAAGGTTGTAGCAGCACGAGGCAGGATGGAGGAAGCACGACTCAACTTTGAGCGTGAACCAACAGAGGAGGGTCGCGAGACACTGAACGAAGCCAAACAGTCTCTCTTCAGCACCTACGACACCATCAAAGGGGAGGAAGTGATGGAAAGTGTGCGAAGAGTGCAGGCAGCGCAAGGTGAAAGGCAATACGGGGAGGCCTGGAAGGTAATAAATGAGATGACAGGGCGGAAGAGGGCCAAGGAGGGCCAGGTGGAAGGACACAGCCCAGAGGAGAGGGTGGCAACATGGTTCGACCACTTCCAGAGGCTCCTGGGAACATCAGTGGAAGAGGGAGAGGAGGAAAATATACCGACAGTCCTCCAGGGCCTGAACATCGACGACGGACCCTTCACAACCAGCGAGCTCGCCAGGGCAAAATCCACTCTGAGAGAGGGAAAAAGTGCTGGGCCTGATGGCATACCCCCAGAGGTCTTGAAGAACTGCGACCTAGACAACCTCATCCTAGACTTTTGCAACAATGCTCTACAGCACAACAAGCAACCTGAAATATGGTCTCTGTCTAACATCATCCCGGTGCCTAAAGCTGGAGACCTCTCAAAGCCAGACAACTACAGAGGCATCAGCCTGACATGTATCACTGCTAAGGTCTTCAACCGAATGATACTGAACAGGATACGGCATGCCATCGACCCTCACCTGAGAGAGAACCAAAATGGTTTTCGAGAGGAGAGAACAACCGTAGCACAGATCCTGGCATTAAGGAGATTAATAGAGCAGGTGAAAAAGGACAACCTAGCAGCTGTACTGTGCTTCATTGACTTCAAAAAAGCTTTTGATTCTATCCACAGAAGCAAGATGGTGAAGATCCTTGAGGCCTACAATGTCCCTCCCAACATTCTCCGGGCTATCGAGACCATGTACGCAAAAACAAGGGCCAAAGTGGTGACCCCGGATGGCAGCAGTGAGGTGTTTGACATCCGAGCTGGTGTAATGCAAGGAGACACCCTAGCCCCCTACCTCTTCATCATAGTTCTAGATTACGCGCTCAGGAAAGCCATAGGGGGACGAGAACAAGAGCTTGGCTTCACGCTAACACCAAGGAGGTCAAGGCGGCATCCCGCAGTAGTTCTGACAGACCTGGACTATGCGGACGACATCAGCCTGCTCTCCGACAGCATGGAACAAGCACAAGAACTCCTGAACAGGGTGGAGATAGAGTGTGCCAAAGTTGGTCTCAGGCTAAATGCTAAGAAAACTGAGGTTATCACCTATAACCTACCTGATCACTCACCTCTGACAACAACAGAAGGAGCTGTGTTGAAGGAAGTCAAGGACTTCAAGTACCTGGGCGCATGGGTCGACTCAACTGAGAAAGACCTTAAAGTAAGGAAGGCACTCGCGTGGAGGGCCCTGAACGGCATGAACAGTGTATGGAACTCTAACCTCCCCCGCCAAATCAAACTTAGCTTCTTCTTTGCAACGGTGGAGTCTGTTCTCCTCTATGGCAGTGAATGCTGGACCCTGAAGCCAACCCTGCAGAAGTCTCTAGACGGGTGCTACACTAGAATGTTGCGTGCAGTACTCAACATCAACAGGAGTGCACATGTTACCAACAGGAGCCTGTATGAGGGAATACCAAAGGTAAGCGAGAAAATTGCCACCAGAAGAATGAGACTAGCAGGACACTGCCAAAGACACCAGGAGCTTCCAGCCAGCAAATTGGTACTGTGGGAGCCAACACATGGGCACCGGTCGCAAGGACGTCCCACAAAAACATACGTGGACGTACTCAAGGAAGACGTAGGGACACAGAACACCAATGAGCTGGCCAGATGTATGGAGAACCGAGATGACTGGAAACAACGATGGAGGGCTCGTCTGAGGACGACCTAGATAGATAGATCCCCATCTCTCTCACTCTCTCTCCATTTTATTTTCAATAATAAATGAATGGGACAGCAGTGGCTCAGGGGTAGAGTGGCCGGTAGAGCGCCCGGATGTTCAATCCCAGGCTCCCCCAGAGTTAGTGTGGAAGAGTCCTTGAGCAAGACTCTGAACCCCTGGTTGCTCCTGGTGAGCAGGTTGGTGTCTTGCATGGTTTCCTCTGCCATCCGTGTATGAATGTGTGTGTGAAAGCAAAAAGTAAATCGCTTTGGATAAAAGTGCTATGTATGCATTGCAATTACCATTAAAGGCATAAACCCCCCCCCCCCCCCCCTAACCTAATGGTTGTTGTTACTTATAGGACTGTAGACAGTATACCAATATGACTACTAAACTATTACTGGTAACCAGAAGAGTCAACATATACATGCTATGAAGGTAACAGGACAGGTGGGCACCAAGGAAGAGTGGGTGGTGTTATATTGGCTTTTGTTTCCAAAATATGAAAAGGATAAATCCAGTCATTTTGGGGCATAAACAAGAGAGTTGAATGATAAACTGAAGTCTGATAATGATGTACTGCATGTTCACATTATGTTTACTTATTACTATAATAATTACTCCTTATTTTACATTTTTGGACAAAATTGTAGACGATTGTAAATCGATGTGCCCAGATGCCCCTATAGTGCCCACCTTTCCTGTATACAATTTGTACATGCTTGTAGATTTAATTTCAACACTTTCTATAAAAACCTGTGGATGTCATTATAGCATAGCATAAACACTAAGTTGAAGGGTACATTTTGAAGATTCAAATCTTATAATGTATACTAGCCTACTTAACATTATGTCATACTGTATCATATCACATTTTGCAAACAGCTGCCAACTGCAAAACACACACACACACACACACACACACACACACACACACACACACACACACACACACACACACACACACACACAATACAATGAATACATTTTATCTGGTGCATGGCTGAAGCATTGCAGTTCATGTCCTTGTGATTATGGTCTGAATAGAACATGTTACAGCCATGTTAACTGCTAATGCATGTGTAACTACAGTATAAAGACTCAGATATATATAGATAATACCTTTATTATCCCAAGGGGGATAATACCCTGTTTAATAACCTGGATACCCTGTTGTATAGTTATAGATATGTTCCATTGAAAAATAATAGCAGTCTGTATCTTTGTAGCTTTCAGTGCACAAGAAGTACTTTAAGATATTTACTATAGTGAGTAAATGTACTTTACAGTGCCACAGATCACGTTCAACCCAGAGTCAACTCAAAGAAAGGGTCGAACTCGTTCTTCTGCTACACCACAAAAATGTGGAATGCCTTACCGAAGGCCATAAAGGAGTGTGGATCACTAGCATCCTTTAAAATTGCCCTAAAAAACCACTTACAGGCAGCAGCCGTTCACAACTGGTAAAAACCTAGCCCAACCCTACCCTCCCTGCCCCTTCCTTGTATATACTGTACATACTGATTGTTTAGACTTACTGTTACCTGCCCCTTCCTTGTATATATTGTATATACTGTACTTACTGATTGTATAGACCTACTGTTTTCTTTTTCTTCTTTACATATCTACTGCATAGTACTGTGTTCTATTTGTCTGTCATTCAATGTTATATGAGATACTTTAATGGTTTCCTGTTGAAATAAGCTTAGTCTTTTCATGGATCTCCTTTTAGTAGACCTTGTACCAGTGAACTGTACCGTCATGAATCTGTACATTTTCCTATGCAAACTTCTAATAAAGCCTTCAATCAATCAATCAATCAATACAGTACACCACTGGTCACAATGCGACATAGCTCTGTTAACTCAATGCTGTACCCCCTCCAACTGTATATATGTTCCCCATGTTCCCCACTGTTTTTATTGTATTTGTGATACTTGCTTTGGCAATGTAAACGTATGTTTTCTCATGCCAATAAAGCTCCTTTGAGTTGAATTGAAATTGGTAGCCTGTCGCTGCCAGTGTGAACGCAGCATAACACAATTATAACCAGGCATTTATTTACACGTTTAATACTGTTACTACTGTACTCATTAATAACTCTTATATGGTTGGACTACAGTGTTTAGTACAGCTCATAAGAACAGCACTCACCTTGTGAAGAACAGAAGGCTGCAGCTGGTTGACTTGACACACACTACTAGTTAGTTAACTAACTAGTAAACTAACTGGTTGGTTAGCTTTGTGTTTATTGCAGAGACGAAGTCATTCTCATGCTCGCTCACGGTCACTGTCCATAACCTTATATTGTAGCTCTGTATTCTCCTTACAGTCCTTGTCCAACAACGTTTACACAACATGCACTGTAACAGCAGACCAGGGCTGGGAGGGACGTCCTATCGTCTGGAGGGACGCTCGCGCCCTGATTGGCTTCTTGGCTTCTTGCTGGTCGGTTGTCCCGGCAACCTGGCTGGCTGCTCGGCACTCCGGCGCCCCCCTCCCTGGCCGTTGAAAAGTGTTTTTATTTGTATTTTGATTGATTGATTGATTGATTGATTGATTGATTGATTGAAAATAGCACTTCGCCTAAGAAAGGCACAGTATAATACAGTTCAGAACTTCAGATACAAGGTCTACTGACCACAAGAAATCACAATGGCTTGTTGTTTACATTGGGGTCCTTTGTACTCAATTCATTGAAAAATAGTCAGTCTGACAGAATGACAGTAGAAACTACTTCAGTCTATACTGACTCTAGAGAAGTGGTTCTAGAGAATTTTGAAGGGGTCCCTAGATGACAGTGAAGTGACAATTTAACACATATTTTTAGTTTTTAATACTTAAAAAGATATTAAGAGGATGAAAAAAAGAAGAAATGAAACAATAAAAAATGCCATTACTGCATCAAAAGTAATCAACAAACAAAATGTGGAAAGCCTTACCAAAGGCCATAAAGGAGTGTGGATCACTAGCATCCTTTAAAATTGCCCTGAAAAACCACTTACAGGCAGCAGCCGTTCGCAACTGGTAAAAAAAAAAAACGAACCTAGCCCAACCCTACCCTCCCCTGCCCCTTCTTTGTATATACTTACTGTTTGTTTAGACTTACTGTTTTCTTTTATTATTATTATTTTTTCTCTCATTTTCTTTTCTTTACATATCTACTGCATAGTACTGTGTTCTATTCGTCTGTCATTCAATGTTATATGAGATACTTTAATGGTTTCCTGTGGAAATAAGCTTAGTCTTTTCATGGATCTCCTTTTAGTAGACCTTGTACCAGTGAACTGTACCATCATGAAACTGTACCTTTTTGATTGATTGATTGAAGAATTTATTAGAAGTTTGCAATAGAAAAAAGTACAGTTTCATGACAGTACAAATCACTGGTACAAGGTCAACTAAAAGGAGATCCTAGAAAGCCGAGGCTTATTTCCACAGGAACCACACTTTAAGTATCTCATATAACATTGAAAGACAGACGGATAGAACATAGTACTTTATCTAGGATAATATCAGTTTCAAAAGCATAACATCAAATACAAAAGGCAGAATACAAAGAAAAAGGGGGGGGGGGGGGAGCATGGGGGCTTAGTCTATTTACAAGTCACGGGTAGCTGCTGTCTGAAGGTGACTTTTCATACCAATTTTGAAGGAGGCTAGGGATTTGCTCTCCTTTAGGGCTTGTGGAAGGGCGTTCCACATGTTGATGGTATAGCAGGAGAACGAGTTAGCGCCTTGTTTAGTGTTAAATCTACGCTGATGATGATTAGTGGAGCTGCCTCTGGTGTTATGATCGTGAACATCCTTGACCTTTAAGAAGTAGTTTGTCAGGTACATGGGAATCTTGGAGGTGTAGTGTATCTTGTACACCAGGCCCATTGCAAGATGCTGTACTCTGTCAGCTACTTTGAGCCACCCCACGCTTTCGTGGTGATGCTCGGTAAGGTGGGTCAGAGGAGGGAGACCAAGCACAACCCTAATTAGTTTGTTTTGGGCTGTTTGGAGCTTTAGCTTTAAGGCAGCTGGGGCGTCGCGATACCAGACAAGGACTCCGTAATCAATGAGGGGCCCAATAAGAGCACCTCCTAGTGTCTTTCGGGATTTAATATTGATCAGTGGGGCAACTCTTTGCAAGAAGCGAATTCGTTGATTGACTTTATTGATTACCTTGGTGGTCATTTTTTCACTGGATAGGTTAGCCTCCAGGATGCAACCCAGGTAGCAGATGTGGTTTTTTCTTTCTATCACAGTGTCACCTACTTTAATTGTGAAGTTCTCAACTAGGCTAAGTTTCTGACTAGATCCAAAGAGGATACATTCAGTTTTGCCTAGGTGAATTGAGAGTCTGTTGTCATTGAGCCAGGTGCAGATCTTGTTAAGTTCACAGTTAAGGGCCTTTTCAACCTGCAAAATGTCTCTGCCTGAGACTAGGAGAGCCGAGTCATCCGCGAACAGAAACAGATTGCAGTCACAAGCAGATGACATGTCGTTTACGTATATTAAGAACAACAGTGGTCCTAGTATACTCCCTTGAGGTACTCCACAGTTTACTGGGAGGGGGGGGGACAGGGTTCCGTTGACTTCCACCATCTGTTCCCTCCCCACCAAGTAAGAGTGCATCCATCTCACTGCTGTGCTATCAAGACCAATAGCTTTGAGTTTTTCGATCAGAATAGAATGATCGACGGTGTCAAATGCCTTCTGGAGGTCCAGCATGACCATGCCACAATATTTGCCATCGTGAATTTCACGTTTGATGTAATCATTCAAATAGATGAGGCATGTATCTGTGGAATGGGACTCTCTGAAGCCAGACTGGAACTCGTAGATCAGTTTATTCTCTTCAAGATATCTAGCCACCTGTTCATAGACAATTTTTTCCATTACCTTAGAGATGGAACTAAGGATTGAGATTGGCCTGTAGTTGCCAGGGTCAAGTTTACTGCCTTTTTTGTGCAGGGGGGTTACTTTGGCTAATTTGAAGTCCTGGGGGACATAACCCTGCTTGATAGATAGATTAATAATATGGGTAATGATTGGGGCAATGGTGGCAGCTGAGTCTATGAGAAATTTGGGGGCAATTTTATCATGGCCAGCGGCCTTGAATTGAGGTAGGGTGCGCAGTTTTTTAAACACTTCATCAGTTGACACCGTGGCAAGTTTAAAGTTGTCTTTGCATACCCCAAGGTTCCTGTAGAATTTCAAGATGTGCCTAACACCAAACAGCCCAGATGGAGCGGGCAGTTTATTGACCAGATTTTTGGCCATGGAGGTGAAGTAGATGTTGAGATTTTTGGCTACATCAAGACTATCCGTGAGGAGGGTTATGGGAGTTTGGATGGATATGTTGCTGGCTATGGATCTGAGTTTAGCACCACAGCCTAGCTGGGTTTTAAATAGCTTCCATAGGTCTCGTGGTTTGTGGATGTTTTCCTCAACTTTCTCATCCAAGTAGTTTTTTTTGGCAGAAAGGATTAAGGAGGTTGTCCGATTTCTCAGTTTATTAGCCTCTAGACTGACTATTTCTAATTTGGCTTTAAGGTGTTTATTGGGGCCTTTTTTGAGTTTGTGATTATATTTGCGTTTCTCAGAGTATTTTTTGTCTCTGAGTTTCATTGATTCACAGATTTCCGAATTCCACCATGGCTGTGAGCGGGCTTTAACCCTGACCCTACGCAAAGGAGCCACTTCGTCTAGGGTAGTGTTGAAAATGGATTTAAAGCCTAGCCAGGCTTCATCGACCTGAGTGCTAGCTAGTACTGGGGACCAGTCAGATTTCTCCAGTTTGTGGTTAAAGGCTTCGCTAGAGTAGGTTTTGAGGTTTCTAGCTTCAACTGTTTTGTGGCCGTCAGCTTTGGACTTATGTATTTTGCGGGTGCAGTAAATGATATCATGGTCGCTTAGACCACCACATTCAATAGTCCCACTCGCGGAGACTTTAGATTTGTCTGTGGTTACAATGAGATCTATGGTGGTTTGAGAGTTATCTGTAACCCTAGTTGGCTTGGTGATGAGCTGAGTGAAACCCTGTTGATTACATAGCTTATTGAACTTTTTGAATAGAGGAGCTTCTTTACGAAGCATGTCTGTGTTCCAATCGCCAATAATGTATTTTTCAACATTGTCCACCGGTGCAAGGCTCTCCTCCAGTAACTCATAGAAATCATTTTGGTCGGGCGGTCTATAGATGGCACCGATTAGTATGTTTTTAGCTTTCTTAAGAATCACTTCCACCCATACAGTTTCTAAAGAGCTGTGTTGTAGGTCAGGGCGGGGGATATACTTAATACAGTTATGAACATACATGCATACACCACCACCAAATCTGTTTCTATCATTTCGGATGACCGAGTAGTTGTCAATTTCGATCTGAGAGTCAGTGATAGAGTCATCAAGTTTGGTCTCTGAGAAGGTTAGAAAATGGACCTTACCTTCGTGAACCATATGCTTGATTTGTTCAAATTTAGCAAACAAACTGTTAATGTTTAAGTGCATAATATGAATACCTCTTTTCACAAAGCGGCTGGCAAAGTCCATGGCGAGGTCTATGGAAGTGTTCGTAACGGCGTCGGTGGGGGAGGGGGGGTTGGTTGCAGTCTCTGGGGGCTTCAGAGGGGGACAAAGGGACAAAGGGGTCTCCATGAAAAGTTGGGGGATGGGGTGGTGAGGGCCCGTGGTCACCGATTTAACCCAGGTAGAAAACAGCGCTTTGGCCTTCTCCGTTAGCCAGCGTGGAGCAGAGTTAATGTAGACTCTGTTCTGGGGTGCTGGGTCCATGAGGGGGTCCACCGGGTCCATGAAGGGGTCCGCCGGGTGCGTCTGCAGGTCGGGTGGGTCGGTGGGGCCGCCGGGGTCCGGTGTTGAGTGACTTGCGTTGATGATGCTGGTCTCGTGCTGAGCTAGACATGCGGGGGCGATCGCCGAGGGTTCACCGGGGGTCCGTGAGCCAGGGGGTCCTTCGACGATCCGTGAGTCCGCGGAGGCGACTGCCGTGTGATCGTCGGAGGTCGGCTGGTCAGGACATCTGGAGTAGCCCGTTGTTAGTCCCTCAGGATTCATCAGTGAGGAGCTAGCTAAGTTAGCATCGTTAGCTTCGCTGATCACAGACAAAGAAGGATCTGCCGTCGTCAATCCAGCTGCAGTAGCGAGAGCAGCTAGTCTTCGGGTCATTTGTCTGGTAGCTACAGGCCCCGGATTCAACTCTATATCACCTGATCCTATGCAAACTTCTAATTAAGTCTTCAATCAATCAATCAATCAATACTAGCCTATAAAACACGGTCAAACATTGGCCAAACTGTCAAATATTATTAGAGGCAAATGTTTTGGAAATAGCTGATCTACAAGCTCACAACTCATCAAATATGATTATTTTGGGGGGGTCCCCAGTTTAAATGTGATTATTTTGAGGGATCGCGTCTTGAAAAAGTTGAGAACCTTGAATTTAATGAATTTCTGTTCATAATTGGCTTAATGAAAATATAAACTAAAGCTTTACTTGAGTAAATCTATTTAATCTCCAATACTGACTGCAGTTATAAGAACACTTGACCTATTTATGTATGGTAAATTGAACTGCATGGTTTTGCTGCCACCTTCTGGATAAAAACATTAACTACAGTCTGGGGCATCATATCTTTGAGCAGTGGTTCTCAAAGTGATGCAGGGGTCCTTGAAGGGGGTTCCAGGGGGTCCCCAGCTAAATGTGTTAATATAGTAGCACAACCAGCTTAACCACTTTAACCATGGCTGTTTTTATACCCTTTGTGTATTTTTAAATGTTGAAAAACGCATTAACAAATGTGAGGAAAACAATCTTCAACAATATTCTCCATATTTTAGCTCGAGAACCTATAAAGAGAAATTTGACCCGGGCAGGGACCCAAACCAGTGAAAATATTCTGGACTTTTACTTGTAAAGAGAGTAATCCTATACTTTTATGTAAGTAAAACATTTGAATACTTTTACCATCACTGATTGATGATGCCAATGCTTTTGTACTTTTAAGTAAAATTGTATGCAGTACTTTTACTTATAAAATGTAAGACAGTATTTCTACATGGTGGCCTTGCTTTACTGAAAGTAACATGCTGATATTCGTGTCGATTTTTGTGTCTAAAAATGTCCTCAAAATTATTAAACTAATATAATAGCCAAAGTAATTCTAAAATAATAATTATATTCAACCTGATTCATCAATCCTGATCGTGTGTATTTGTGTGTGTATACAACATGTGTAAGAACATATAAAAACAACACACACTCAATGTAAAATATTTTAATGATCAACATTTTTGAAGTTGTCTTCATCAGGGTGTTGATGTACAAATTTTTACACTTTTAGGACAGTTATCACTGTTCTGATACATTCTGTTTATAGGACAAGTTATCACACTGTTACATTCAGAAAGAATGAAAATAGCAGATCTACAAGCTCACAACATGAGCCGTGGTTCTCAAATGGGCCTGTAAGGGACCTAATGGTCCATTTGGTTCCATTGTACACTCTCAGAGTTACAGACCTGTAATGGTCCATTTGGTTCCATTTGTACACTCTCAGAGTTACAGACCTGTAAGGGTCCATTTGGTTCCATTTGTACACTCTCAGAGTTACAGACCTGTAATGGTCCATTTGGTTACATTTGTACACTCTCAGAGTTACAGACCTGTAAGGGTCCATTTGGTTCCATTTGTACACTCTCAGAGTTACAGACCTGTAAGGGTCCATTTGGTTCCATTTGTACACTCTCAGAGTTACAGACCTGTAAGGGTCCATTTGGTTCCATGTGTACACTCTCAGAGTTACAGACCTGTAAGGGTCCATTTGGTTCCATGTGTATACTCTCAGAGTTACAGACCTGTAAGGGTCCATTTGGTTACATTTGTACACTCTCAGAGTTACAGACCTGTAAGGGTCCATTTGGTTCCATTTGTACACTCTCAGAGTTACAGACCTGTAAGGGTCCATTTGGTTCCATTTGTACACTCTCAGAGTTACAGACCTGTAAGGGTCCATTTGGTTCCATTTGGACACTCAGAGTTCCAGACATTTAAAGGTCCATTTAGAACCTCCTCAAGGGATCCTGAGGGTCCCTGGACCACACTTTGAGAACCACTGGTGTAGAACATGGGTCCATATATGGGCGTGTTTACAAACATTCAGAACTATTCAGAATTAGTGAAAATATCAGAGCTACAAGCTCACCAGGCGTAGAGCATTGGTCCATATGGCAGTGTGTTTTCAAAAATTTTAAACAAATTTGAAAGACATTTAAAAATAACAGATCTACAAGCTCACAACGCGTCACATCGCGCCGCGTTGTGAGCTTGTAGATCTGATATTTTCAAATGCCCAAACCATAAAATCATGCATATCTGGTTAATGATCAACAATAGTATTTTTAATTAATAACATGAAATACATTCTGCATAACGAGTACTTTTACTTTTGCTACTTGAGTATATTTTGACACTAATACTTTTGAAGTAGAATTCAGAATGCTGGTAACAGTTATTTCTACATTGTGGTATTTATACTGTTACTCAAGTACAAAATATATAAGTAGGTCTACTTCTACCAGCACTGCAGCACCTGACCCCCCCCCCCTCTCTCTCTCTCTCTCTCTCTCTCTCTCTCTGTCTGTTTCTCTCTCTCTCTGTCTCTCTCTCTCTCTGTCTGTTTCTCTCTCTCTCTGTCTCTCTCTCTCTCTGTCTGTTTCTCTCTCTGTCTGTCTGTCTGTCTGTCTGTCTGTCTGTCTGTCTGTCTGTCTGCCCCTCTCTCTCTCTCTCGTCTCTCCGTCCGACGGACGCGACGCGTGCCTCCCTCCCTCCCCCCCTCTCTCTCTCCGTTCATCCGTTTGTTCGTCCGTCCAACCCCCACCTCTCTCCCTCTCTCTCTCTCTCTCTCTCTCTCTCTCTCCCTCTCTCTCTCTCTCTCTCTCCCTCTCTCTCCCTCTCTCTCTCTCTCTCTCTCTCTCCCTCTCTCTCTCTCTCTCTCTCCCTCTCTCTCTCTCTCTCTCTCTCTCTCTCTCTCTCTACCACATCTTACACAGCTCTGCTGTACCAATAACATAATCATATATCCCTGCATACAGAGGTTGTGTGAAGGTGGTGTGTTCTGTATGGAGGAGGGTTATGGTGTCAGTAACACTGTAAAATGACAGAGTCCCTGCACTGTGATCCAGGTACACCCCCACTCTGCCTCTGGAGGACCAACGTCCTGACACTGCAGTATGAACATTGTTGTGTGTGAACATGTAGCTTCCGTCATAGCACTGTAAACACCATGACTTGCTATTGTCTCCAAACAATGACTCACCACCCTGTCTGTTGGTGTCTTTATAACAGACTGCTATACGGACCGCCCTTCCACTCCATTCCACTTCCCAGTAGGACCTCCCACCTTCACACAGACTCTCTTTACTCAACACCTGATAGTGAGAGGTGAATCTCTCTGGATGAGCAGGGTAACCTTGGGGTTGTAGTGTTCCAGTCACCTTTCTGTCCTCCTCTGACAGGGAGAGGTAGTTGTACGCTGTGTTCACATCCAGTGAGAGTGAACAGGAATCTGTGAGAAAACACATGACAAAACATCACAACTAATTAAAACCTCATCAATATTATTATTGTTGTTTATAGAGTTTACTGTTGCGGGGGCAGAGGGGAGCAGCATCCAACAGCTGAAGCAGGTAAGCTGTATATTTACAGAGAAACACCACTAAACACATTTTAAATTGCGTTTTTAGAATGGCTGATTTTTTATTTGGTCATCTTTTATCAGGGGGAGTCATTGCTAACAAATTAGCGAATTAGCTTTGCCTGTCTAAAGAGGCATTTGGGCATGATAGCAGGAGTTTCTGACATGGGCAAAGCAAACGTTTTATGGCCAGATAAACTGTTATTGTGATTACAGAGGAATCGTTTTTAGATAATCTGATAATGATGTGTACAGAGCTGTCTGTAATCATGTTGCCTGACTGAAAGCTACAGTCCATGGCATGCTAGTTATTATGATTCATCATAGGACACAGTCACTGAACATAATACTCTTTAGACCCCTAGTAGAAAGACGATTTTTAATGTCATATTACTGTATACAACCACTGTATATTTAGAATATTTTATGTTGCAGTTTGAGGGAATGAGCTGATGAGCTCTTAGCTCCGTTTTGTTGTTATTTTCTTCAGGCTCATGCCTTCATCCCTACAGCTATTTAACATGATAATGCAACATTTGTGGTGATGGGTGGAGATGTGTTGGTCAACACATGTTTACTGTACATCCATCTGGGTTGGAGTGGCATGTGTAAACTGCTCAGTGGAATGTGCATTCTTGTGCAAATGAGCCATCAGTGTCCATTTGGTTAGAACCAGAGCAGTATAATCCATTCTAGGGCTCTGGTTAGAACATGGGCTCCATGGTCTGACATGTACTTGATTAGGTTATATGTTTCTGTTGTGTATCTACAAGCTTGTAGCTTGGCTATGTTATATATATGATGTATACAGAGTGTATAGTGGTTATATTGATGTGGCTACATGATGCTATATTTCAATATGTGTGTGCCAGTAGTTCTCAAACGTTTTTATGTCAAGGACCCCCCGAATTAATATGCATTTGACCTCAGCAGAAAATAGTTTGTGCCATGGATCCCAAATATTCCCACACCTTTTGTTGTTGTTGTTGTTTTTAATAGCTGATCGACAAGCTTGTAGATTGGCTATTTTGTAACTAGCGGCTAGCTGGTGTCCATGCTATGTTAAAAAATACAAAACAAAAATCCCCCCCTGGGGGTCCCCAGAGCCCAGTCTGAGTGAAAATGGCAGATCCACAAGCTTGTATATCTGTTATTTTCAAATAGGTGATGCATAGTCTAGCTGATGTGTATGTTATATTAAAATAATTGTGCTATTTTATTTTGTGATCACCTGTATAGGTCAACCAGTAATCTAATCACTGAAGTTGGTGCTTTGACTGCTTTCATGCAAGTAAGTGCAGCACTCACTGTATTTATTCATAATACCTGAATGCACTATTGCACTTATCATTATAATACATCAAACAAGCAGATATGTGTTTACATCTTTAGAACATACACTTTAATGGGTGTTTAATGCACTTGCAGTTGACTACATGGTGACAGGCAATACGAAAGAGCCGGTTCGGAAACGACTTGTTTTTGGGGTGTCACACCTCACTAACTTGTTATTGGGGTTCAACTCCTCACGGCTCTAAACGCTAAATGTCACCTAAATGTCTCTGCTGTAAAAGGTTTATGTGAAATGTCAAATTCACAATTCTATATTTCATGACAGTCCAGTTCAGTCTATCATACTTTTGTGTTTGTGTGATATTGCTTTACTCTGCAACCATACTGTGGTTAAATTATTTCACACATTATGCAGTATGTAAAAGATATTTCCAATTAAATAGTTTTGTAGTATCAAATCACAAGTTGTCACTTGAGCTCTTTTTGTAGGTTTTGCAGATTTTCCAGCCAGCCACCCAGTCCCCCCCTCCCCATCCACCATCCTCAGAGGTGTGAAACTAGACAACAAAGCACATCTTAAGATGGTCCTCCAGGCTCCACCATATCCTCACCTCACTACTAGAGCAATGGTCCTCAACCTTTTCAGGCCGCGACCCCCAAAATCATCATATTTTAACTGTGGACCCTCCACCCTGACGAGCACTAAGAGTTGAGGCATTACATTTTGTTCAACTGTGAAAATAGCAGATCTACATTCTGAGCTGCCTGTGAGCATGTAGATCAGCTATTTTCACACAACTTCTAATATTTGACAATTTGACCAATATATAATTCATCATTTTAGAGGTATTAAAAAGTCCTTAAATTGTCACTTTATAAATGTGCAGCAGGTACCCTCTATACACTTAAACTTTATGTTGGTTTGTTTACTGGTGAGTGAGAAAACAATGTTGCACATTAAGCTGGGGACCCCCCAAAATAATCTGGTGTGTCCCCAGGCCTGACCCACAGGTTGAGAACCACTGTACTAGAGGGTGTCAGGGAGGGTGAGGTGAGCCAGAGGCCCCTGCCAAGGAGACGGCTTGTCATTTAGGAGGGCTTCCTTGTTTGTTTTACCTTTAATTAAAATAGACGATCTAAAAGTGCTATGTGACACGTGTGCTTGCAGATTTTATATTTTCACTACTTTGTGATGAAGCAGGGCATTATTTGCACTATAGGTGCTCTTACAAAGGCTGCTGTAATTGTTTTCTTTTTATTCATTATTGTATTATATTGTTGTTGTTTGCACAGTAAACTGACTTAATGTCATTGTTCTCATTCTCATTCATATTATAAATGCACATTTTTGAAGATTATAAAAAGAAAAGTAGGACCATCAGCATCCCTACAGTTGTGTCAGTTAAATTTAGCTAAACTGGATCTCAGGTGATCTGAACACAGGTGCCATCAGCCTCTTTGATGTCACTGAAACAAAAGTGACGTTGTGAATGTGTTAACTTGACGTGATTCATTGCCATGGTGGCTGGGAATTCCTGTATTTTTGCCATGGACATGCAAATGAGTGGACAATATTGCAAGAATTTACATTCTTTCAATACATTTGTATTGAAAGAATGTAAATCATTCCCCCTTAAGATACAGTAGCCTATGTCACGAGGTTGAGAGATTAACGTTATTTAACTTTGTTTAACCACTTTAACTAAAGCATTACTATTCTGGGTGGAACATTCACCAAAAATAGCCGATCTACAAGCTCAAAACGCATCCCAATGGGACATTTTGTGAGCTTGTAGATCAGCTATCTTTGATGAAGAGATTTATGTTTATCATCAATGAGTATACATACAAGTGTGTATGTCACATTTAATTTGGATCAAACCCATGACCTTGTGGACCAAAGTGACAGAAACACAACACAAACACATGGCTACTGGACATGCAAATCATATGCAGACATGCAAACAAGGGACCCTCCCCCATTTGAGACCTGTCAATCACCCTAGGGCTCAGCCAATGGCGTCCACACGTTTACAAACACATTTACGTTCGGAAACCTCCACGGTACGCCTCACCCCCGATCGCAGGAGAGGAGAGGAGAGGAGAGGAGAGGAGAGGAGAGGACTTCCGGTCCTCACACAGCAGCGCTCACATATCAACTCTCACGTGGTCTGTGAGTCTGCAGCTGGATGCTATTGGACAAGCTCACAGAGCAGTACGTACGCTGTGAGCTTGAAGATCTGATACCTTAAGTTCAGGGTGGAAAACTTTTTTCTGCATCTTCATCACAGAAGAATCTTTAAGGCCAAAGAGTTTCAGGTGGAAAAAATTAAACTTCATGTTAGAAAGAATATGTGAATACTGTGATCTGGGTGAAGTAGAGAACGAAATACATTTTATTTTATTTTGTCCTTTGTATCATGATTTGAGAGTATGTTTATTTAAAAAAGTTCATAACCCTGACATTAATTTAATAGAGTACGAGAATGGTTCCTTAATTACATTTCTTTTTGATCATGTATTTGCTTTTGCAGAATTTCTATTTAAAGCGTGGGGTAGGAGGAGAAGGGTGACTTATAGTTGAATTTAAATGTTGACTTTTGTGTTATGTGCAGGCCATATGGAGATGTAGTGTATCGCAGGGGTGGGTGCACCCCTCTCATCTCTGCAGGCGTTCGAGTGTTTGCGGGGATGGGAGGGGTGTACTCACTCCTGTGAGGCACTTCAGTAAGGTACTCACTTCTGTGAGATACTGTATTTGTATTAAGCTGTTGGTGGAATGCACACTGGAATGTTGTTTTGTTGGTTATACGTACAGTATGTATTTGATGTGTCTGATAATCCCATGTGGGATGGGTCAAATATTGTCCAGACACGGAAATAAAATATTCATTCATTCATTCATTCATTCATTCGTTCATTCTACCTTTTTTTTTTAAATGAAAATGTAAAACGGGTAAAAATGACCTGAACCGAACTGAAAGGAGTAGTTCACCCCCAATATACTTTTTTTCTATTGATTACTCACGCCATAGAGACTTGAGTTGATTTTTTATTTTATTTGTTGTATTTGTCGCATTGCTAAGAGTGTGCGTGCGTGTGTTTGTGAATGGGTGTGAGTGCATTCCTAAGACAACAAATGTATTGTAGTAAATTTACCCCATTGATTCTGGAGGAAATCTGGGTCTCCATCCAGAATCAATGGGGGTAAATGTATTTATTTTTTATATTTGAATCTATTATTTTGGGCAAATTATCAACATTGTTACAATTGTGTCAACATTTTCATTTTTGAATCAAAAATAGTGAACAAAGCAGATCTACAAGCTCATATGTCGCATCGTGACACATTGATCTAAAAGCTCACTATGCGTCACATTTGACACATTGTGAACTTGTAGATCTGATGATTTTTAAAACATTTGACAGAGAAAAACTTAAATTAAATCCAGGCCATTCATTATGAGTACTTTTACTTTTGTACCGTAAGTATATTTTGATGCAATACTTTTGTACTGTTACTCAAGTATAATGTTGAATAAAGGCCTTCCTGTTAATTTAACAGTGTATAAATGAACCCTTACTGGTCCATTTGGTTACATTAATACATTGTAGAGTATACATTAACACTATTACCCTAACCCTAACCCTAACCCTATATATTTATTGTGTAGGGATGTAGCTCTGTTTTCACGACAAAACATATTTAAAGGACAACTTGTTTTTTTTTACAACAAGGGTTCATATTTTAGATTGTAATTAGAGAAAAGAAAAAGTAAGTGTTAAAATGTTTTCATTTACTTTGCTCTATCGTTTTCGCACGTTTAGCGTGCTAAAATGTGGGGCATGCGTACGCATGGGGGCATGTGTACAAGTGGCTAAATATAACTTTTTAGACATGACAGATTGCGGTGCATCTTGGGAATGGACATATTCTGTGTAAAAAGACATATTTATCCACTTGTACGCATGCCCCCAGCCACTGAAATCAAAATGATTAAAATCTCTAAAACGATAGAAAGGAGTAAACGAAAACATTTGAACTCTAACATCTTTTATATTCTTTGATTACTATCTAAAATACGAACCCTTGTCGTAAAAAAACAAAGTTGTCCTTTAAATAAATAGTGAAAGTAGCAGATCTCACAATGCTTTGCATCACAATGTGCTGTGAGCTTGTAGATCTGCTATTTATAATATTGTTTTACAGTATACGTATAGGGCTGAAATGGTCAGTGGTGTTAAGTAACTAAGTACATTTAATATAGTACTGTACTTAAGTAAAATGTTGTGTTACTTTTACTTTACATGACTACTGTGTTTCCATTTATCAATCATTTGTACTTTTACTTCATTACATCTCAGAAGCAAATATTGTACTTTTTACTCCACTACAATTATTTGAAAACTGGACAGTATTATGTATGTTTAGATTACTATTAATAACTAAGATTAACTCATATTATGCCATAAACGCACTATACGTCTTTGATCTGTAGTGCCATAAACGCACTTTACGTCTTTACGTCTTTCATAACATAATTGTAATTTCAAAAAAATCGCTCCAAACGTTAGCCGTTAGCCTCCGTGACCGGAGCGCCACGACCGATTTGACTGTAGCACCGGTGAACACAGTCCGACGGGAAAACCGGTATAACCGAACATTGGTTCCGGCCACCTTAATGTTAATAATAAACGTTCGTTTATACACTTCCCGTGCTTCCCAGACGAAATTGAACGAGCCCTTGATAGCGATCGCTTGAGCGAGCCCTTGATAGCGATCGCTGGCTCGGAAGTGTTATAGCATGTTAGCAAAAAGGCCTGGCCAAAATGTAAACAACTTGGCCCGATCAAAAAAAATGGACGTGTCTCTTCCTTCTTCTATTTGTTGATCAGATAGTAGGAGATCACCACCTGGTGGTTTTCAAAGGCCATTGCACTCTAGAGAACACAGAGTCCCATTGACAGCATAAACATATCATGATGATCAAGACATCTTACACATGTTCTATTGAAGCCCAAATCTAATGATAGGATATATATATATATATAAATATACATGTTTTCCTTTGTAAGAGGGGTAGTGTGGCTTTCGATAGAAGCATAGATTTATATATGTAATTTAAGTACAAAATATGATTTTGGCCCCCATAAAAAGGTAAAATTAAACAAAATGGATGGCACCAGTTTTGTAGATTTTTAATAAAGGGTGGCATTCAGCGCTGCTTCATACTGTTATTCAAAAAATATTAATATTTTTGAAAATAGTAGATCCACAAGCTCACAACATGTTGCAATGTGATGAGTTGTGAGCTTGTAGATCTGCTATTTTTGACATTTGACAAATCAGAGGCAAATACTATACTTTTTACTCAACCATTCAAGCACCAAGTCCTATTTGAAAATAGGTGATATACAAGCTCACATTGTGTCACATTGCGATGTAAGCTTGTAGATCTGCTATTTTTGAAAATGTGTGAGGGAGTTAAAGAGGCTGTTCATTATGCAGTATGTTTGACTTTTGTGCCTTAAAGGGAAATGTACTTTCAAAAATACTTTTGGTCCTTTTATCGTCTACTCAGGCTTTTGGAAACACCCGGGACAGTTTTTAAGTTGCTTGATTCAATATTTAGATTTTATCAGACACATAAAAATCCATTTTAACCATGATAGATTCATCAAAAAGTCCATCCTTTTTTCTGGGGACTCATACTTCCCTCCGGGTACGTGAGCTGGCCGTGTTTTAATAAAAGTATTATTAAAAATAAATAAAAATAATTAATGAAAAAACACATCCAGCTCACGTATTAGGAGGGTAGTATGAGTCCCCAGAAAAAGAATAGGTGTTTTCAATTAACCTATCATGGTTAAAATGGAGTTTGAAGTTACATCGAGTTTGTATACACTGTTAGCCTTTTCACTGCAGATTTACAGTAAAGTACTGGCAGCACGTGTTCTATCTATCTACTGCTTTTTGGCTCTCTCTTACTGTATTTGGAAATACAGTATATTACTGAAAATAGATATACAGTTAAATACTGCATTCCTGATCAAAGTTTTTTCCAGTAACTTACTGTATTCCTGTTCAAAGTTTTTCAGTAAGGGACGTATTGTTAAATCTGACCCCCTCCCCCCTGGAGTATTTTAGGGGAGGGTAATGCTATTTTGATTTTAATCTCAGGGAGGGTGATGCTATTTTAATTTGAGTCTCGGGGAGGGTCATGCGATTTTGAATTAAAAATAGCCCAGGTTTTTGTAGGCATATATATATTTTACTACAGCGTTCCTTTCAATAATACTATTATTTAATTAAGGAACGCTGTGGTAAAATACAATAGTCAATAGCTGTGTATACATGACAGCCTCATTCCAATCTGATCTAAATAAACCCGATTGAAGGTATTGGATCAAGTGTTTACATGGGGTGAGATCAATCCGATCTGGTGTTTACATGTGCCCACTTTTAAATCGTGTTGTGACGCAAATGATTAAATAGATCGCATTTCCCTGTATCCATTAATAATAATAGTAATAATAATGGAGCCTATGCAAATACACAGCCCCACCAAAGTGAAAAAATAAGCTGCAATGCTCTTTTAATTAGATTATTGGGGATGTGCGTTGTTCTGTATGTATTAGGCCTATATTATCATTATAATCATCATCATCATCATCATCATCACGTCACAATCCATATTTGCTCCCGACGGGCGACGGCCCATAGAACATATTCATGGACAAGTGCATTCACGATAATAAACAAAAAGTCTGTAATACTTTTAAAATTGACTCTCTTAGCTATATATCCACTTACCCGAGTCCCCTTTAAATATTATTTATCTGATGAAGAATATAGGATGTTTTGCTGGTGGTTTCTTAGGCTATTTATGATCGCAAGAAGACAATTAGTTGGTGGCCAGATCAATCTGACCTGGGCAAAGACGCACAGGAGGATAGATGAACGAGGACGTCGTAGCGTCCAGTCGCGCTAGAATATCTTTCTCTTTCTCTCACCGAACTACTGGAGTTCTGTTTCGTGTGTGCTGTGTTTAGGCTGTCCTAGGATCAGGTCTGTTAGCCGTGAGGCCGCGAGATGAATGAATGGCTGTGTAAGTGAGATGATAATGCTGGTCTAGGATCAGTTTAACGTGATGCATAGCCTGCTGCCAGGATTTGAGACGCGTTGTGAGCTTGTAGATCGGCTATTTTTTGATGAGAAGGCACCCGCGACCGCGTACAAGTTAAACATGTCAAACAAACCGAAAATGACTGTAGTTAGAAAGTAGCCTATAAGTATTCATTTATCCCTGACTTTTGTTTCGATCTTAATAGGCTCTATTATAGATTCCTTGGCAGCCTTCTTCTGCCTGTCAATCAGTTAACAGCACGCTGCACGGCTGCAGTGAGTTACATAAAAGAGGGTTTTAATAATGATTAAATGGTCGGGTCTCTCGGAACCTCGGAAATAAAAGGATTTCGGGACAACATGTCACGGGTTTCCGTCTGTAAAAAAAGAATGAACGTCGGAACGGGACGGAATCGGACGAGACCGTTACGGGGCCACTCAGGTTTGGTTTTGTAATTTGATTATTGTTTCATAACTGGTCGGAATCGGTCAAAATTTGACGGTCCATTTAGTTTTCGGGACCATTTTTTGGACCCGTGAAGATCTCTAGCCTACGGTTCTTCTCAATTGAGACAGGAGTCTTAGTTGGGACTCGCGTGAGCGCACGCAAACACGCACACTAACGTAGGCAGGCTACACAGATAGTCTGCACATTTATAGATTGATAAAAAAAATGCGTTTATAAACTAAAAAGATGTGGTGAAACATCACAAAAAGTGCCACAATAAATGGCCAGGAAGCCTGCGCTGAAAGAAGAACATGTCACATTCTAATCGGGTTAGGTGTATACATGGAAGGATTTTCCTTTTGATCGGGTCGTAAAAAAGTCTAGACCACCCCTCTGCATCCGATCAGAATTTAAATCGTGTTGGTTTTGATCGGGTTTATTTAGGTGTATACATGCAGAATTAGATCGGGTTTATCTAAAATCTTGTTTTTAATACGATTAGATGCGTGCATGTAAACGGGGCTAATGATACCCCCCTCTGCTTTCTCTTCAATGGTACAGCCGAGCTATGCTATCCTGATGCGCTTCACAGAAGTGCGAAACTTCAGTCTCTCAATCCGTGCTTGAATGAGCACGGAGCGGAGAGACCCTCTCAAAAGTTTGTGCACGATCAGATTTCATGATTTAATCGGATCATATGAGCATTTACACTACACAAACGATCCTCAGTCTTGAAGATTATTGGGTTGTGTCCCGCTGTGCGAGAGACCTGCGAGAGACACATTCACAGTCACACTACAATACACATAGACATCAAAGGGGGCCTGCCCTTTTATCCTTCTGTAAAAAGTGCCCTCAGGCTCTCCAGACCATGATTGCAGTTTTTACTATGGTGAAAGAAATGCAAACGCCCTTTTCCGTGCCATAGGCCTACCTGAACGCAGCTCCTGAACTTGAATGCAGCATCTTAGACTGAATGAATTGCCCTCTTTTAGAAATGTCAGCCCCTGCCTCTGTAACATTCTCTGCACGTCCCTGGCACTGTGGCACAGCCGCACGCACAAGTAGCAGCAGCAGGCAACGGCCTGCGTCGCAGATCCAACACATCTACAGATCCACCGCCCAAAACAATACGCCGAACTGGGAAATAAAACGGCAGTAGACAGTCCAACAGCAGCTGGCCTGGTCTAGAAGAAGGTAGAGACAGACAGTGCACTGTGAGATGAGACCTTTTTGCTTTTGGACAGATGCAACATCTCTCGCGTGCGCTCTCTCTCTTTTTTTGCTTTTTGAGAGAGCGACCACACGCATCGGCGTCTCATTCTCAGCTGCCTCTCCTCCTAGTAGAACAGCCTTTCGGACTTTAAGGACTTTAAGGCCATCGGAAAATCACCACACGCCCAAATATAATTATTGTCTATTTCCCCCCCTTCATTAGGCTATGATAGCTTTGATAATCCACATACTGTAGGCAGGGCCGTAGCCAGCACTGAGGACACCGAGGACATGACCTCGGTATTTTTGCCGACAAAAAAAAAAAAAAAAGATCTGTGCGAGTCAGTGCGACAAAGATATTAAAATGGGAGATGACATGGTAGGCTGGGAGCACACTGGGAGCGAGGGAGAGGGGCGGAGCGAGGGCAATGAGTGTCTCATCTTCTTCTCAATAGAAGATCTTTGATCGATGCGTGGTGCATTATGGGGCGCGCACAACAACAACGACCCAGTCACCCAACACTCACTCACTGCAGCTGCGGCGGGCGCCAAACAAGAAGAAAGCAACTTTTAGCAACTTGTACCACCAGCCGACCAGGTAATGTAGTGCTGGGCAGCAGGCTCTTTCCTTCATTTGTTACTAATACTATTGTCATTCATCCCGGGCTTGCATGATGAAAGTAACTCTTAACGCAAAGAATGAAAGCCGTGGCTAAGCTAGCCTAGCAGCCTGCTAGGCTAGCGTTGTTGGCTAACGTAGCTAACGCTACTTCCCTGCTGCTGCCTCATTCACATAGGGAGCAGCAAAGCTAAAGTTTTGGCTGTGTTTATCCTGTGTTTGTGTGTTCTCACCTGCTTTAATTCATGTCTCCTTGTTTAGTGGTGTATGTGACGATAGATGGTCTTTTGCTTATACGGTACAAAACACTGGATTTTCCTTGTACTTGTCCATAGTATTGCAGTTTACTGGACTTGTCACAGTAAGGCACAAGTAAATATGCTGATAAACTAATATGATGTGTGTTCTTTATAGATCTAGCCTCTCCATTTTTATCTCAAAGTGCACCAGATTGAAGCATTTTCATTGCAATTTTACAAAATGTTCTCGGTAGGGGGGGCCCCCCCCCTTCCCCCCGAAAAAATATGACCTCTGTATTTTGGACAGGCTACGGCCCTGACTGTAGGCCTACTGCTTAATGAAGAAAATGATCAATTTAATTGCTTTTTGAACATCAAGAAAGTGTAAAATGTTAGCGAGGGACTAGTGGAAAATAGATCAACCCAGTTGCGTTCGGGTGTTGCGCTCTGAAAATAGCAGATATACAAGCTCAGAACGCGTCGTGTTGACGGGCTCGTCTGTCTCTACCTTCTTCATTAAGATGTTAAACTTGGTCACTCACACATATAGGTTTGAGTGATTAGGCTACTTTGTTTGATGTGAAAGCATTGTGATGGATAAAGACCTGGATGTTACCTCGTGTGATCCAGATTGGATCCAGTCAATTTGAAGAAAAGTAAATAATCCAGCGTTTAATTTGAGGTGAGGACAATAAGAAAGCACAGGACGTTTTCATTCACAACTGCAACTGATCCATTCTATAGCCTATTATGTCATTTTATCGTTCACACCAGCTGACTGGAGTGAGAGCTTAATTGAAATGGCCTACATTGCGCAGTGAACTGGAATTATATAATTAATTATGTGTCAATCGCAATTATTTTGTATGATGATTAATCGTCTCGACAGCCCTATAAGTTAAGGATTTAGGCATAATTTTACTGTGGTAAATGTCATGTTGTAGGGGAGGGTCAATCTTTTTTTTTTTATGCCTGGGGAGGGTCATTGATTTTCTCCCCAATTGAGAGGGAGGGTCATGGCATTTTATATCAGAGCTTATATATTTGCTCCTATAACCCCCTTCAATAAATAACGAGTGCTGCCTAACTTACTGTATTCTTGTTAAATGTTTTTCAGTAACTTACTGTATTCCTTTCCAAAGTGTCTCAGTAACTTACTGTATTCCTTTCCAACGTTTCTCAGTAACTTACTGTATTCCTTTCCAAAGTTTTTCAGTAACTTACTGTATTCCTTTCCAAAGTGTCTCAGTAACTTACCAAATTTAAACTAAATATACAGTATGTGCAGGTTCTGCAGAATGATGACATATAGCTAGAATTGGGACAACACAGAGAAGATTTGCTAACCATCTCTGTATAGCCCACATTTTAACAATGCCTGTGACATTCTTAAAATTGGAACAATACAGAGAAGATAAGCATGGTCCAAAACTCAACCCCTGTTAGAGTTCTTAGAAGTGTTCCTTTTCCAACCACCAGGGTGTGGGAGCTGAACCCTAACCTACAGATAGCAGCTAGGGTTAGGGTTTGAGGCTCAAATACTGACAAATCAAATTCTGTCATAATGTCAGTCAGCTTGCCTAGGCAGACACATGGACAGCTCAAAGAAGCTTACAAAATGCCCCTAATAACTAAACAAATGCTTTTCCCAGAATACTTTGCTGTCTTCTTCCCAGGATGCTTTGCTATATAAGAGCAAATTTACAGCAATTCCTGACAATAATGACATTCTCTTTAATTGCTGTAAAAATGTATGTTTTCCCCCCAGAATGATTTGCTGTTAACAGCAAATTTACAGTAATTCCTATGATAATGACATTCTCGTAAATTGCTGTAAAAAAGTAATTTTCCCTCCAAGAATGCTTTGCTGTTTACAGTATAATTGTTGCGACCGAAGGTCGCATTTACCCTGAAAAAATTTGACGCTTGAGTGACCTTCCTTCCGTAACCTTCCTTCCGTAACCTCTGTGATGTCAGTGTGATGTCAACGAGTCGTGACATCACTTCCTGTACGGGGCGGCTACATGAAAGACTAAAAAAAGAGAAGGATACACAAGACTAAGAAAGACAAAAAAAAAGAATAAAAAAGGAAAAAAAAGGAGGAGGAGGATAAATATACCAAAAGGAGAGAGAAGAAAGGGTGGATGAGCTACAATGTGCAGTCTCAGAAAAGACAATGTAACAAGGAGGTGGCAACGGGGAGGCTAGATAAAGTTAGAGGAGGTGACATGGAGATGTGGAGAACACTATATATGGAGATAGTCCAGTCCATCATGTCATATGGGACTACCGTCATAGACAGTAGCCATTGTTAGGCCGGAGTCAATGGCTGGAGTCAACCTGTTTGGCCTAAACATGGAGATGTGGAGAACACGAGAAAGTCCATTCCATCATGTCATATGGGACTACCGTCATAGACAGTAGCCATAGTTAGGCCAACTCAATGGACTGAGTCACAGTGATGTAACTCAGTACACATCATTGCTCTGAAGTTGATTGCATGGCAAAGCGAAAGTTGATAACATGCTTAAGTTCATCGCCGCGTGAACATGGAGCAGGATCCCCAGCCACCCATGTCCATGCCCACATGCTCCCATGTTCCAGGGGAGACTGCAGACGAGCGCCGGCGCCGTATTCGCAGGGAACGCCAGCGGCACCGGCGTCAGAATCTCATGGAGGAAGCCGCTGCAGATGAACGCTTGAGATTTTCAAGAGCTTGAGATCGGCAATAAGAGTTGTTGGGGAATTCTGTTGGTCAGTGCTGTTTTCAATCCCCGTTGGCACGTTTCGTTGTCAAGCTCAACGTTGGGCATTTGGACCTATACATAGAGAAATGGAGCGAACCTGTTTGGCATAAACATGGAGATGTGGAAAACACTATATAGATAGTCCAGTCCATCATGTCATATGGGACTACTGTCATAGACAGTAGCCATTGTTAGGCCGGAGTCAATGGCTGTCTGTCTGACTGTCTGTACAGGAAGTGATGTCACATGACATACTTTTTATGCCCATATATGAGTCATTCTGTACCACATCTCCATGTTTAGGCAAACTCAAACTTTAGGTTGATACCCTCACAAAAACATGTACAAACTAGAATCGTCAGAGAAACGCTGTGGTTGGCCAGATGGTCAATAATTGGCGCGACCTCGCCCTTTAGCGCGAGGTCGCATGTCATCCTGAGGTCGCATGTCACCCTCAGGTGTCTTACTAGTACTGTCTGATACTAATACAGTATAATACTGTCCGGAATTTTGCTATAAATTTACAGTAAGGGCTAACAGTGTAGGAAGGGGACGTGTCTGATGAAATCAATACCAGATATCTAAATACTGAATCAAGCAACTTAAAGTGAGAGTAGCACAATGGCCTCTACTTTGTCCCAATTTAATTGTGAAAATATTTGCCAATGCAACCATAGTTATCTTGCCTGTTTTCAGAGTTGTATTCAGATGGAGGTTCCAAAAGCCCACTTTCTCAAAACTCCTCCACCACCAGCTCGGGAATGGCCGAGCAAAATCATGACGTCTGACGTTTGATCTACATCACGTGATTCTGTAAAATCCCATTGAAACTCATTGGGAACACGCCTTGGGAATTATAATATTTTACACTCTTTCTAATAAAGTGAACTCATAACTTTCTTAATTGACATGACTAGCAACGTGTCTGCTATACATTTGCAATTTTCTTTTTTTAAGAATCCGCACCAGTTTTTCTGTATCCATTATATAGTGAAGCATGTGTCTATGTACTAGCCTGGGGGCGTGTCTCTTCGCTCTTCTAGCGAAGCACTGTTGACCAGCAAGCCCAGAGATGGGTGCTCGTCTGGGGGGTAAAATCCTGTTTTTGCCTCGGTGCTTGTGGATGATTTTATTTATTTATTTTTCCTCCTCTCCTCCTGTTTTTTTCCCCTGCCTTTTGATTTATGTGTGTTCTCTACATGTGGACCAAACAATGACACGATATTCCTTCGCAAACGCAAGTGACACATGACATCTCTGTTCTGCTGCCCAGCCAGTGTCCATCCATATCTATATCTACAGTCCATACACATTTGACCAGCGGATGACATAAAGCAGCTGAATGGTTTTTGATCGATAAGCGACTCTCATTCTCGCAGACAGTAGACTGTGTGGTCTCGCTGACTGTCCAGACGGTATACTGTGTGGTCTCACAGCCTGTCCAGACAGTAGACTGTGTGGTCTCACACAGACTGTCCAGACAGTAGACTGTGTGGTCTCACACAGACTGTCCAGACAGTAGACTGTGTGGTCTCTCAGCCTGTCCAGACGGTATACTGTGTGGTCTCACAGACTGTCCAGACGGTATACTGTGTGGTCACACAGACTGTCCAGACGGTATACTGTGTGGTCACGCAGACTGTCCAGACAGTAGACTGTGTGGTCTCACACAGACTGTCCAGACAGTAGACTGTGTGGTCTCACACAGACTGTCCAGACAGTAGACTGTGTGGTCTCGCAGACTGTCCAGACAGTAGACTGTGTGGTCTCACACAGACTGTCCAGACAGTAGACTGTGTGGTCTCGCAGACTGTCCAGACAGTAGACTGTGTGGTCTCACACAGACTGTCCAGACAGTAGACTGTGTGGTCTCGCAGACTGTCCAGACAGTAGACTGTGTGGTCTCGCAGACTGTCCAGACAGTAGACTGTGTGGTCTCGCAGACTGTCCAGATAGTATACTGTGTGGTCTCGCAGACTGTCCAGATAGTATACTGTGTGGTCTCGCAGACTGTCCAGACAGTAGACTGTGTGGTCACGCAGACTGTCCAGACAGTAGACTGTGTGGTCTCGCAGACTGTCCAGACAGTAGACTGTGTGGTCTCGCAGACTGTCCAGACAGTAGACTGTGTGGTCTCGCAGACTGTCCAGACAGTAGACTGTGTGGTCTCGCAGACTGTCCAGATAGTATACTGTGTGGTCTCGCAGACTGTCCAGATAGTATACTGTGTGGTCTCGCAGACTGTCCAGACAGTAGACTGTGTGGTCTCGCAGACTGTCCAGACAGTAGACTGTGTGGTCTCGCAGACTGTCCAGATAGTATACTGTGTGGTCTCGCAGACTGTCCAGACAGTAGACTGTGTGGTCTCACACAGACTGTCCAGACAGTAGACTGTGTGGTCTCACACAGACTGTCCAGACAGTAGACTGTGTGGTCTCTCAGCCTGTCCAGACGGTATACTGTGTGGTCTCACAGACTGTCCAGACGGTATACTGTGTGGTCACGCAGACTGTCCAGACAGTAGACTGTGTGGTCTCACACAGACTGTCCAGACAGTAGACTGTGTGGTCTCACACAGACTGTCCAGACAGTAGACTGTGTGGTCTCACACAGACTGTCCAGACAGTAGACTGTGTGGTCTCTCAGCCTGTCCAGACGGTATACTGTGTGGTCTCACAGACTGTCCAGACGGTATACTGTGTGGTCACACAGACTGTCCAGACGGTATACTGTGTGGTCACGCAGACTGTCCAGACAGTAGACTGTGTGGTCTCACACAGACTGTCCAGACAGTAGACTGTGTGGTCTCGCAGACTGTCCAGACAGTAGACTGTGTGGTCTCACACAGACTGTCCAGACAGTAGACTGTGTGGTCTCGCAGACTGTCCAGACAGTAGACTGTGTGGTCTCGCAGACTGTCCAGACAGTAGACTGTGTGGTCTCGCAGACTGTCCAGATAGTATACTGTGTGGTCTCGCAGACTGTCCAGATAGTATACTGTGTGGTCTCGCAGACTGTCCAGACAGTAGACTGTGTGGTCTCGCAGACTGTCCAGACAGTAGACTGTGTGGTCTCGCAGACTGTCCAGACAGTAGACTGTGTGGTCACGCAGACTGTCCAGATAGTATACTGTGTGGTCTCGCAGACTGTCCAGACAGTATACTGTGTGGTCTCGCAGACTGTCCAGACAGTAGACTGTGTGGTCACGCAGACTGTCCAGATAGTATACTGTGTGGTCTCGCAGACTGTCCAGACAGTATACTGTGTGGTCTCGCAGACTGTCCAGACAGTATACTGTGTGGTCACGCAGACTGTCCAGATAGTATACTGTGTGGTCTCGCAGACTGTCCAGACAGTATACTGTGTGGTCTCGCAGACTGTCCAGATAGTATACTGTGTGGTCTCGCAGACTGTCCAGATAGTATACTGTGTGGTCACGCAGACTGTCCAGACAGTATACTGTGTGGTCTCGCAGACTGTCCAGACAGTATACTGTGTGGTCACGCAGACTGTCCAGATAGTATACTGTGTGGTCTCGCAGACTGTCCAGATAGTATACTGTGTGGTCTCGCAGACTGTCCAGACAGTATACTGTGTGGTCTCGCAGACTGTCCAGACAGTATACTGTGTGGTCTCGCAGACTGTCCAGACAGTATACTGTGTGGTCTCGCAGACTGTCCAGACAGTATACTGTGTGGTCTCGCAGACTGTCCAGATAGTATACTGTGTGGTCACGCAGACTGTCCAGATAGTATACTGTGTGGTCTCGCAGACTGTCCAGACAGTATACTGTGTGGTCTCGCAGACTGTCCAGATAGTATACTGTGTGGTCACGCAGACTGTCCAGATAGTATACTGTGTGGTCACGCAGACTGTCCAGACAGTATACTGTGTGGTCACGCAGACTGTCCAGATAGTATACTGTGTGGTCTCGCAGACTGTCCAGATAGTATACTGTGTGGTCACGCAGACTGTCCAGATAGTATACTGTGTGGTCACGCAGACTGTCCAGACAGTATACTGTGTGGTCTCGCAGACTGTCCATGAGAGCATTCGAGAATATACAGTAGGACCAGCAGTGCTGGAAAAGGTACTCAGATATTTTACTTGAGTAAAAGTACTCTCATTCTCACATGGACCATACAAGTCCCGAAAATGGGAAAAGTACTCACATATTTTATTTGAGTAAAAGTATTCTCATTTTCTCATGGAGAGTAGAAAGCGTTGCGCAGTGGTGGAAAAAGTACTTGCATATTTTACGTAAAGACCGGCTGACACGGCCAAAACAGCTAGGCTATCAAATTATACATTTTTGATGATTAAATTACCCAATCAAATAAATGTATTGTAGTTACTGTACTGAAAGTAGTACTTTCTGTACAGTAACTGCAATACATTAATTTGATTGGGTAATATGGGGGGAGGGGGCGGAGTTGAGCGCTGAGCATTATCTTGTGAAACTGCCCTGTGCGAGGAGGAGAAAATGCGACTTCATGAACTGAATTTTAAAACAAGCATTTCTAGGGGTAAAAATGTTATAGAATCTGCTATAGAATCCACCCTAACCGCGTACAATTTACAAGTCTTCTACCAAAAAGGTGTCAGAGTTTAGTAACAAGGGTCCAACGTTCTCCTCCTCCCCAGCTCTGAGCTCTTTTAGCAGCCATGTCTCCTGCTGTCTTCCCCTATCACCGGAGCACGCCAAAATAAAATGCCTGGGTTTCCGAGGCTACCGGAGCACTGATGTCTGTGGCTAGTGTGTGTGTGTGTGTGTGTGTGTGTGTGTGTGTGTGTGTGTGTGTGTGTGTGTGTGTGTGTGTGTGTGTGTGTGTGTGTGTGTGTGTGTGTGTGTGTGTGTGTCAGACAATTGTACAAGTCCCTCTGATCCGAGTCCAAGTCGAGTCACAAGTCATTTGGTCCAAGTCTCAAGCAAGTCTCAAGTTGTTCTGTTGTGGGCAAGTCAAGTCGAGTCGAGTCACAAGGTTGTCATGTCAAGTCGCGTCGAGTCAAGTCGCGTCGAGTCGAGTCACAAGGTTGTCAAGTCGAGTCAAGTCAAGCTTTTCAAGTCGAGTCACAGGTTATATCTCAGGTTTATATCTTGAAGAGCGAAACCTTTCTTCCTAAAGTAAATGTCAAAAAATACCATGCAGATTAGTCTGCAACTCTGCATGAATTAAACCAGTATCCATTACATGTCTGATCATTTAGATTTAGAACCTAGGTAGATGGCAAAGGTTACATTCCATTAAAGAAGTGGCATGTTTGACACAAATGTTTATTTTCAACATTTTGCAACATTTAAATTGCAAGCTTTTTTGTTTTTACATTTGGGGTGGCTAAAATTAAATTCCGAGGTCTCTCTTCCCTGGAACCAAATGGATTTATTTGGTTGTACACTGTCAGAGTTACAGACCTGTAAGGGTCAATTTAGACCCCTGGTATATCCTCTGAAAAAAATGTAAATAAAAAAAGCTAGACTACAAAACTGCTACATGCAGGCCTATTGCTTTAAAAACAAAAACAAACACAATAATCTTAACGTGCATGCTTTGTTTTG
This sequence comes from Nannobrachium achirus, assembly GCF_963921795.1. Classification (NCBI taxonomy): domain Eukaryota; kingdom Metazoa; phylum Chordata; class Actinopteri; order Myctophiformes; family Myctophidae; genus Nannobrachium; species Nannobrachium achirus. Next base: position 4,606,435 of record NC_137831.1, on the reverse strand, counting down.
TACTACTAGTACTGTATTTTAATGTCATTTCTCATCAGGCACAAATTTAGCTGCCTCCTCCACGTGCAATTGTTTTGCTGGCATGGGGTCCCATGTTCCAAAAGGATACGGGGAAATCTCACTTTTACGAACGGACATTATTTCGACCATAGAGTCGTGTGTCGAAAAGATGACATGTAGTAACAGCGACACGCTCCAGCGACTAACAGGAGAATAACAGTGTGAGTGGACTGAATTCAACTATAGCTAGAGAAAAACTTGTAGGAGGCTAAAAGAGAAGGAATAAAGCTTTTGCGTGGGAGTTTAGTGAAGTTCTTAACCCTGCTGACGACTGGATGTATGTTATGAAAAGTGAGAAAGTGGTGGAAGACGGAGGCTTGCTAGTTGCTACCATGAATGGATATTATTTATGCAGTCACAGATCAACGTTCGTGACAGTGGTGAGTGACATTGTTGTCTTATTAATAATATCTGGGACTTATATAGCGCTTTTCTGAATACTCAAAGACGCTTTACATTGGGCCTACGGGGGCTAGGGGGAGGGAAGCTAAAAACAACTTTATTAGGAAAAATATACTAATAAAAATTAGAGAAAGAGTACAAAAGAGAAAAACATTCAATAAAAACATCAAGAATAAATATTAATGTTCAAAACATGATCGACTGACAGTATATCACCAACACACACATGCACACGCGCACACACACTTAGTTCTAATGTTATCTTCTTATGTTTGGTTTCACTTGTCTTCATGCGCAGTCTTCAAGTGGCGGATAAAGTTTGACGTCGTTCCCTCTTTGTCTTTGATTTTAGCGTTGCATATCTTGCATTGAGCGTTCCTCTGTTTATCATCGGAGTGGAAGTTTTTATATGCAAACTGTACTACTTTTGGAACTGCAGCAGCAGAACCGGCAGTGGCTGCAGCAGACAGCCCGGGTGTGAATCATAATAACGCGTGTTGCATGCCCAGTCTGATCATAGTGTTTGTCTGCTTCCGTGCTTGTGCTCTCGCTTACATGCCTGTCTCCAATCAATCAAATCAATCAATCAATAAAAGTGTGAACCTAGCGTGGCGTTCACGACTGCTTTGGTGAGTGGCGTAGCGGCAAGTCATCCGAGTCAGCGTGTCTCAAGTCGAGTCGAGTTGGGAGTCATTGTCTTCCAAGTCAAGTCGAGTCTCAAGTTTTTGTCCTTATGTCCGATCAAGTCGCAAGTCGTCAAAAATATGACTCGGGTCCGAGTCAAGTCGAGTCATCATGACTCGAGTCCAATTGTCTGGTGTGTGTGCGTGTGTGTGTGAAAGACGTGTGCACGCTCGCGTGTGTGTACACACACATACGCACACGCACACACTAGCTCTCGAAAATAGCCGTGAGGTGCGGCACTACAAGCTAACAACAACGCGTCACGTTGTGCGCGGCACCGCACGAAGTAGCCTATACATTCACTACTAACTGATGCGGCCCTGAGTAAAAGTACTCTCATTCTCGCAAAAAGTACTCTCATTCTCGCAGTAGGACGCGTTGCGTCACAGATTGCAGATCAGCTATTTTCATACAGCCAAGGTATAAAACAGGGCTAAAGTGGTTAATGTATGTTTTATAATATTATAATTTATTTCTGTAGTAACTAGTTACAAAAGCTTTCAAATAATTTGAATTGCCTCTGAGATGTAGTGGAGTAGAAGTAAAATTATTGGAAATTGATAGTATCCAAATAAAGTAAAAATACCTCAAAATCATATATATATATATATATATATATATCCACGAGTTTCCAACGCCCCATAGTGCATTGCGCAGACGTCTGCACCGAGCTTCCGACGTCGATTTACAAGCTCACAACAGGTTGCATCTGCGACGCGACGTGAGCTTGTATGTCTGCTGTTAAATATATATATATATATATATACACGTATATATTTTTTTCTTTTCTTTTTGATGCAGTTCTTTACTCAATAAAAGGTTCAATGTAGGCTTTTGTGGTATTGGTACTTTTACTTAACTTACTAATGTATTAAACACAAAAAGATGCACACACGTGCACACACGTGCACACATGTGCACACATGTGCGCGCACGCGCTGTAGCAGATCTACAATTAAGAGCTTGTAGATCAGATATTTTGAAACAGCCGAAGTAGCAAATAGGGCTTAAGTGATTAATATTTGTTTTGTAATAATAAATCTGCAAGATGATAAATAATTATAGTGGAGTAAAAAGTACAAAATGGGCCACGGAAGGCCGAATCACAACTCCAGAATGGATGTTTGAACTGTTACAACCTTACCCGTTTACAGGGGCTCTTGGGAATGAAAACACTTTACACTTATAGTGATTATCATCTTCATTCACAGAAGGATGTGAATGAGTGAATGCCACATGCTGCTATGTTTACTAACTGTTCATTTATATAGCTTGATGCGTGATACTTTGATCTAATGAATGAAACAGAATTCACACTTACACTTCTTCAAAGGGTGCAGCCTGCACTCGCCACCATGGTCAACACTGGGGGTGGAGGAAATACAACGTAATGTTTACTTATTCCATTCAATAATAGAAACAATTAAACAATATTCTACAGCATCACAATATGATTTTCATTTAGTGGAAAACACTTCCTTGGACCTGGTTGGGGTCCCCAAATTATTGTTGTTTTCCCTCTCAACAGTAAACAAACCAACATAAAGTTTAAGTGTACAGAGCAGGGGTGCCCACACGTTTTGAGCGGTGGTCACAATGCTACAACGAGTCACTTTATCCGTTCCTGTCTTAAGATTCACTGAATGAATGATTTAATAATCTTTATGAACCACGTTGGAAACAGCGGCTCGCTCTGTCGTGTGTGAGAAAGAGACACACACAAGCATGCGCGCTAATTAACATTCACCATTCACGGTGGGGGAGAGCGGACAGACAGAGGTGTTTGACGGTGAAACTCCTCTGACAGACTCTGTAAAGAAGGCAGGCAGGTGGTAGGGAGTAGACGACACGTTGGGTTATTTCGCAACTTGTTTACACGTTCGTTTTTTATCCAGAAGTAAACATAGACGTATTTCTCACCTAGCTGCTATTTTAGACTTTAGATTTCTGAATGCACTCCTGATAAAATGACCTGTTTTGTTTGTTTTGGGGTTCTTTATAATGCCACTGACTCTTGAAAACAAAGCATTACATTGGGAGTTTGCCTACTTTCGAAACCATGAAGGGAGCTTTTTTGTGTGATTTTTGTTTATAAATATGTATGTTTATATTTTAATTATATATTTTTAGGGGCATGACATGTGGTCTGGTCCCTACCTGCACAGCTTTTGTGATCTACTGGTAGATCACAATCTACCTTTTGGGCACCCCTGGTATAGAGGGTATCTACACTTTTCTAACATGACAATTTTGATCTGCTATTTTTCAATAGAACCATGTAATACAAAATGTAACGCCTCAACTCTTAGTGCTCGTCAGGGTGGGTGGGGGAGGGGTCAGTTAAAATATGATTATTTGGGGGGTCGAGGTCACAGACACACGCACGTGCTTGCTTGTGTCTGTGCGCGTGCGTGTGCGTGTGCGTGTGTGTGTGTGTGTGTGTGTGTGTGTGTGTGTGTGTGTGTGTGTGTGTGTGTGTGTGTGTAAGCCGTGCGTGCGTGCGTGAGTGGCAGCAGTTCTGTCCATACCTCAAAGTCTCCAGTGGTAGAGCAGAGAGGAGCTCCACTCCGTCTCCTGGATGGTTGTAGTCCAAGTCCAGTACTTTGAGATGGGAGTTTGATCTCAGAGCTGTGGCCAGATAAGAACAGCCTTTCTCTGAAACCATACAGCCGGACAACCTACACACACACGCGCGTGCACACACACACACACACACACACACACACACACACACACACACACACACACACACACACACACACACATTTTCTTCATAACAAAAGGACCTCTGCTATGTGAAACTAAGGGATGACAAGATCAATTTGACCACTTTGTCTCTAGAATTAAAGGGGAAACCCCCCATTTTTAACATTGAACTATGTACAAGTACAACTAAGTACATCACGATGTACTCTGCAAGCCATGACCCCACAATCAATCCTCCAGTTCTAGGCAACACAGAACTCCTCTAATGACATAGTTCGATGTTGAAAATTGGTGTTTTTTCCCTTAAGTTATCAGCAGTCTCTAATGGCTGTTGACCAAACAGAGTGAAGAATTCAACGTTCATCTCCAACATATTTATGTTTCAACAACAACAATGTGGAGGCTACTCTCCACCCCCCACTTACACTAGCCCTTGAAGTGACATATTATATCCCATCACCTTTGACTATTTTACATACATTCTCATTCAGTCACACCCACTCCATTCTAATTGGGTAAACACTGTTTAAATCCTGATCAAAGGCCTGCTCCCATGTAAAGCTCCTATCAAAGTATTTTGTGAGATCTGAAGACATTCAGACAGAATTGAATATTCATTTGGTAGCAGGTCAAATAGGTCAAATGAGTGAAGTGGTGGAAGTAGTAGCTGAATGGCTGGGATCCCTTTTACCTAATATGTGGCCACTTAACTTTTTCAGTGCCAGATGTAGTTATTTATTATTGGGTTTTGTGCCAGCAAAAGCACCTTACCTTTGCGATGTTATAGACAAAGATGTATTTTTTTTTTCATAATTATTATTTTATTTTCTCCTTAAATGGCTGCCCTCTACCAGCAGTAGAGGGCAGCCTCATGCAAGAATTAATGTGAAAATGGCCGCAGAAGGCTATACCGTCCGTCAAGGCAGCTCAGTCGCTACAGAGCAATAGATCCAGAGAAAATAACATGGAAGTGTTTTGTTACTCCATTGATGCTAACGTCCAGTGGGTTTTTGAGAGTACTTTTACGGGAGCTGTCTCTACGGTACACACCCGCGCGACCCCTCATCAGTTTACAGACATCAAACCAAGGTACAAAAGAACGAGCCAAAGAACGTACAATTGGCATTGCGCCGACGTCAAAAATGGGGCAAACGGGAACGTTCAAAGCGTGGATAGAGTTAAGCTGCTACATTAGCAGATTAACTGTGGGGTTAAGATCGTCATGGCAGCCATCAAATCATAACAGAAGGAATGCCTGGACTAAAGAAGAACCTCATGGGGGGAGCTTATTATATGAGATAGAAAGAGGAAGCAGCTGCTCATACAGCATACATAACTATTGGAAGCACAATTCAATGAATGTATTGAGTTGGTGGAGGTGTGCATTATTAATTTAGTCATAATTAAATTCATTTTCATCACTTTGGTATCTTTGTATTAAAACTTTTACACATTCTTATATGCAAATGCTCCAGAATTTAAATTGATCTAAACCACACATGGGCAACATACGGCCCGGGGGCCGGACCCGGCCCTTTGGCCATCTCAATCCGGCCCGCCAAGTCCTCAAAGAAAAACAAAATGTACATGTTGCCGTATTTTAATGGTTTTGAGAAAATATAAATTAACTCGACTCCAATTAATAGTTCCGTAATTCATATTTTCCATTTGATTACTTTACCTGCATTCCTCCATCCGTATGTACTCAAAGTGTTATGTTTATATCATAATAAAAGTGAGACAGTCCATGTTTATAACATAATGCAATGTGTTTTATCAGTGACCTATGGAGTGGTGCATATCACACAAGATACTGTGTAAATGTATAGGCTCATAGTCGTTGATACAGCATTGAAGAATGAAAGGATGCAAGCCATCCTGTTATTGTATAAGGCCAGAGTACACCAGAGTGATACAGTATAGCGCCTACAGTACAGCTGAAAACATTTCAGAGTAAAATTTAAGTTGTGAAAACAAGTAGCCTAACTTATTGTAAAGTAGTCTGGCATGTCTACCAAATTCATGCAGTTTTAAATAGGGCTGGTATGCGATTAAAAAAATTAATCTAATTAATTACAGGCTCTGTGATTAATGAATCGATATTTAACCTGAGAAGCATTTATTTTCAAGTAAAACTCATTTTGTTGTACGAGTGAATCAACGGGTGAGTTTTAAATCTAAATTTCACATCGACTGGGCCAAGCAAAGCGCTCTGATCGGCTACTTCTCCCTTTGCGTTTGTTGTTTCTTCTTTGTTGGTGTATCGCTATGATCAGTATGCCCGAAACTGAAGGTTCTGTGGTGCAAAAACTAAATGCGATTAAAATGTGTACATTTTTTTAACACTTATGTTGCTATGATTTTTTCTCTTCAATGTCCCACGTTGCCATGGTTACCATAGACTTCCATGTAATTGCGCAATTGTGTAAAAAAGTGCACGCCCATGCCTAGATGATGCACCACGTGTGTTCACACTGTTCACAGCTTTCAAACAAAAAAATCCGCTTGGAAATCCGTTCAGGCATTCATGATTATTATGTTTTCTTCAGATGTAAACAAACATGGCTGCCATGTTTGAAAGAATGGGTTGGTATGGGGGTTAAACATGCAATTTCACGATCGCGATCATGCCTAATACATTTCTGGAGGTCCAAAACATTTTTTTCTTTTTTTTCAAAAACGGCCCAAACTCGGGAAACTCGGGGTTGGCACCAGATGTGTTAATCGCGTTAATTTTCTGTAATTAATTGCAATTAATTAGTTAAAGTCCCAGCCTTAGTTTTAACATAATTCAGCACTATGTGTTTCAAGTTTCAGTTCAATTGTACAATGTGTGGCCCTTCACTCACTCTATGGAAGTCAGTATGGCCCTCTGGAAATAAATGCTGCTAACCCCTGATCTAAACGGTTCAGGAATACTGACCTGAGGATCTCCAGTAAACAGTGTGGACTCCCCAGTCCAACAGAGAGTTGCTGGACTCCCAAATCCTGTAGATTGTTGTTACTGAGGTCCAATTCCTTCAGGCTGGAGGGGTTGGCACTGATGACGGATGATAACACCTCACAGCATCTCTCTGATAGCTTACAGCCACTCAGCCTGAAGACACATAAGTAAAAATAATAATGCATTTACTTTCATGAAATATAAGGGTATTATTATGTTAAATGTATCCAGGTATCAGTTCACCTACAGAGCTCTATTTAAGGTTTTGGCCACTGGCAGCAGCCAAGGAAGAGCCCCTGAGCCTGTGCATTAATTCCATTAAAGTTATACTAAAGCAATAAGCCACAAGAGGCGAGTGGTTACCGGGGGAGTATACACCGGCTGAGAGGCGTTGGGAAACACGAGGCGCAGCCGAGTGTTTCCGACCCTCTCAGCCGGTGTATACTCCCCCGGTAACCACAAGCCTCGCGTGGCTTATTGCTTTTCTAAAACGGTCACAATAATTGCAACATGAAAATCATAGCATTGCATTATTTAAAGAAAAAAGTACACTTCTCCGCCACCAGGAAGAGACATTTCCTTGCGTTTACCAGTCACATCCAGGAATGGAACTTACGGAAGCCAGTGTGTGTTTACAAAGTCACGTCATTCTTTTTGCCAAAAAAATAGGGAAACAACACTTGTGTTAGATCAGTCTCATGTTAAGAACCATATTCGATCCATACACATGTTTATTTTCATCCAGATTTAGCTGCTATGTGGGTGAACAAAACATCAAAAACGCTAGCATAGCAACCTAAGCTAAACAGCCGAGTGGTGCCTGGAGAATAGAGGGCGCTTGTTGCCTTTACAAGCCCCGCCCGGAGCCATTCAGTCACTGTCCTATGCATGTGGGCGGTGCTTAGAAGCACCCGCACGGCAGGATTTGAGAGGAAATCAAACGCTCGCTTCTCTAGTTCAGCCTCACGGCACAGTGGAAAGAAATAACGCACCTGGCTTTGATATAAACTGATTCAAGGTGTGGGTTACAGTCTCAGGTATACCATGGCAACCAGCCAATCAAAATCAAGGAATGGAACTAGCCGTTTTAGAATATGTAGTATCAGTGGCACACAACACACACACACACACACACACACACACACACACACACACACACACACACACACACACACACACACACACACACACACACACACACACACACACAGAGGTTATTTCAATACAATGTTTCTGCTGGTTTGGACATTGTTTTCATAACAAAAGGACCTCTGCTATGTGAAACTAAGGGATGACAAGATCAATTTGACCACTTTGTCTCAAGAATTAAAGGGGAAACTACCCATTTTCAACACTGAACTATGTACAAGTACAACTAAGTACATCTTGATTTTTATCTTATTTCCACACAACTCCTCTAAGGTATATTATGACATAGTTCAATGTTGAAAATGTGTGTTTTTCCCTTTAAATTATCAGCAGTGTCTAATGGTTGTTGACCAAACTGAGTGAAGAATTCAAAGTTTATCTCCAACATTTTTTATATTTCAACAACAATGTGGAGGCCGCTCCTGACCCCTGTCTCTTGAAGTGACATATTATATCCCATTCATCCCCTTTGACTGTTTTACATACATTCTCATTCCATCACACCCACCCCATTTTAATTGGGTAAACAGTTTAAATCCTGATCAAAGGCCTGCCCCCAACAAAAGCTCCTATCAAAGTATTTTGTGAGATCCGAAGACACTCAGACAGAATTGAATATTGATTTGGTAGCAGGTCAAATAGGTCAAATGAGTGAAGTGATGGAAGTAGTAGCTGAATGGCTGGGATCCCTTTTACCTAATATGTCATCACTTAAGCTGCTACAGTTAGCAGATTAACTGTGGGGTTAAGATCGTCATGGCAGCCATCGAATCATAACAGAAGGAATGCCTGGACTAAAGAAGAACCTCATAGGGAGGAGCTTATTATATGAGATAGAAAGAGGAAGCAGCTGCTCATACAGCATACATAACTATTGGAAGCACAATTCAATGAATGTATTGAGTTGGTGGAGGTGTGCATTATTAATTTAGTCATAATTAAATTCATTTTCATCACTTTGGTATCTTTGTATTAAAACTTTTACACATTCTTATATGCAAATGCTCCAGAATTTAAATTGATCTAAACCACACATGGGCAACATACGGCCCGGGGGCCGGACCCGGCCCTTTGGCCATCTCAATCCGGCCCGCCAAGTCCTCAAAGAAAAACAAAATGTACATGTTGCCGTATTTTAATGGTTTTGAGAAAATATAAATTAACTCGACTCCAATTAATAGTTCCGTAATTCATATTTTCCATTTGATTACTTTACCTGCATTCCTCCATCCGTATGTACTCAAAGTGTTATGTTTATATCATAATAAAAGTGAGACAGTCCATGTTTATAACATAATGCAATGTGTTTTATCAATGACCTATGGAGTGGTGCATATCACACAAGATACTGTGTAAATGTATAGGCTCATAGTCGTTGATACAGCATTGAAGAATAAAAGGATGCAAGCCATCCTTTTATTGTATAAGGCCAGAGTACACCAGAGGGATACAGTATAGCGCCTACAGTACAGCTGAAAACATTTCAGAGTCAATTTTAAGTTGTGAAAACAAGTAGCCTAACTTATTGTAAAGTAGTCTGGCATGTCTACCAAATTCATGCAGTTTTAACATAATTCAGCACTATGTGTTTCAAGTTTCAATTCAATTGTACAATGTGTGGCCCTTCACTCACTCTATGGAAGTCAGTATGGCCCTCTGGAAATAAATGCTGCTAACCCCTGATCTAAACGGTTCAGGAATACTGACCTGAGGATCTCCAGTAAACTGTGTGGACTCCCCAGTCCAACAGAGAGTTGCTGGACTCTCAAATCCTGTAGATTGTTGTTACTGAGGTCCAGTTCCTTCAGGCTGGAGGGGTTGGCACTGATGACGGATGATAACAGCTCACAGCATCTCTCTGATAGCTTACAGCCACTCAGCCTGAAGACATCATAAGTTAAAATAATAATGCATTTATTTTAATGAAATATAAGGGTATTATTATGTTAAATGTATCCAGGTATCAGTTCACCTACAGAGCTCTCTTTAAGGTTTTGCAGCCACAGAAAAGCCCCCTGAAGCCTGTGCATTAAAGTCATACTATGTAGTATCAGTGGCACACAAATAACATGGCAATGTGAAGGTTTGTTTCATGGGTAGAGATGGCATTTTTGATGAGGATGGAACAAACTCAGACCAACACCCCCTCTTTTTACACACACACACGCACGCACGCACGCACGCACGCACGCACGCACGCACGCACGCACGCAAACGCACACGCACACACACACACAAACATGCACACGCACGCACGCACACACGCACGCACGCACGCACGCACCCCCACACACACACACACACAAACACACACACACACACACACACACACACACACACACACACACACACACACACACACACACACACACACACACACACACACACACACACACACACAGGTTATTTCAATACAATGTTTCTGCTGGTTTGGACATTTTTGTCATAACAAAAGGACCTCTGCTATGTGAAACTAAGGGATGGCACGATCAGTTTGACCACTTTGTCTCTAGAATTAAAGGGGTAAACCACCCATTTTCAACACTGAACTATGTACAAGTACAACTAAGTACATCTTGATTTTTTTTCTTCTTTCGAAATCCTCTAAGCAGGGTTGTTAACATTGGACTGTCAGAATCCAGGAGATTTATTTTTTGGGGTGTGTGCGGAACTCCCCAACCGGGATCTGGGGGGTCCTCTCGTATTAATATATATATTTTCCTGTGTTCTGTAGAATTTTGTGCATGTTTGATACATTTATCAGACTTACTTTACTAGCATGTATTACTTAAGTGAATATCTATATGATCTTTCTTGCATGCATTGCCCCCACCCCTAAAGCGGGGGGTCTGGGGGTCCTCCCCCACTAAAATTTTAACCTAGTAGGTGTCATTTCCTGTGTTCTGGTGAATTTTGGGAGTTTGATACAAAATCCAGGAGAAATCCAGGAGATTTGCCAATCCAGGAGCTTCCCAGGAGATGGGGTCAAAATCCATTAGACTCCTGGGAAATCCAGGAGCATTGACAAGCCTGCCTCTAAGGTATATATTATAAGGTATACCAGTAAGACTCCCTAATCGGGAGATAAGCGACCGTCAGGTCACAGCGTGAGTGTCCAAAAATGTGTTTTAAAAAATCGTCCTGAAGGTGGTGCTAAATGGGACATATCCATGTTGATGAGATGAGTGTAGACATACTGTGTACCGATTTGTGTGATTTTAGGGCAAAATCTGTAGGAGCAGTGTCCAAAAATGTGTTTGAAAAACCGGCCAGATGGTGGCGTTATATGGGACAGATCCATTTTGATGACATGAGTGTAGACATGCTGAGTAGCGATTTGCGTGATTTTAGGGCAAAATCTGTAGGAGTAGTGTCCAAAAATGTGTTTTAAAAAATCGGCCTGAAGGTGGCGCTAAATGGGACAGATCCATGTTGATGACATCAGTGTAGAGAAAGTGTGTACCGATTTGCGTGATTTTAGGGTGAAATGTGTAGGAGTAGTGTCCAAAAATGTGTTTTAAAAAATCGTCCTGCAGGTGGCGCTAAATGGGACATATCTATGTTGATGAACTGAGTGTAGACATACTGTGTACCGATTTGCGTGATTTTAGGGCAAAAATTGTAGGAGCAGTGTCCAAAAATGTGTTTTTCAAGAATCGGCCTCCTGGTGGCGCTAGAAGAGGGGCATGTGAGAAGTGATGGGTGGAGGTTGTAGTGTGGCAGGCAAGGAGTATGTGTGCAAAATTTGGCATGGATCGGGGCAACGGTTGCGGAGATATGAGCAGGGCAAAAGTGTGACGTGTGACAGACGGACAGACAGCCGGTGGAGGTTTTGGTAGTAAGTGCGACCTGACGCAATTATGACATAGTTCAATGTTGAAAATGGGTGTTTTTTTCCTTTAAATTATCAGCAGTGTCTAATGGCTGTTGACCAAACTGAGTGAAGAATTTATAGTTTATCTCCAACATTTTTTATATTTCAACAACAACAATGTGAAGGCCGCTCCCGACCCCCATCTTACTCTGGCCCTTGAAGTGACACATTATATCCCATTCATCACCTTTGACTGTTTTACATACATTCTCATTCAGTCACACCCACTCCATTTTAATTGGGTAAACACTGTTAAATCCTGATCAAAGGCCTGCTCCCATGTAAAGCTCCTATCAAAGTATTTTGTGAGATCTGAAGACATTCAGACAGAATTGAATATTCATTTGGTAGCAGGTCAAATAGGTCAAATGAGTGAAGTGATGGAAGTAGTAGCTGAATGGCTGGGATCCCTTTTATCTAATATGTGGCCACTTAAGCTGCTACAGTTCGTAGATTAACTGTGGCATTAAGATCGTCATGGCAGCCATCGAATCATAACAGAAAGAATGCCTGGACTAAAGAAGAACCTCATAGGGAGGAGCTTATTATATGAGATAGAAAGAGGAAGCAGCTGCTCATAGAGCATACATAACTATTGGAAGAACAATTCAATGAATGTATTGAGTTGGTGGAGGTGTGCATTATTAATTTAGTCATAATTAAATTCATTTTCATCACTTTGGTATCTTTGTATTAAAACTTTTACACATTCTTATATGCAAATGCTCCAGAATTTAAATTGATCTAAACCACGGGGGCCTTTGGCCATCTCAATCCGGCCCGCCAAGTCCTCAAAGAAGGACAAAATGTACATGTTGCCGCATTTTAATGGTAACTCGACTCCAATTAATAGTCCCGTAATTCATATTTTCCATTTGATTACTTTACCTGCATTCCTCCATCCGTATGTACTCAAAGTGTTATGTTTATATCATAATAAAAGTGAGACAGTCCATCTTATATATACATTACTCTAAGAGCCGCATCCCACTTCCAAGCCCATTCACGCCCACTTTACATCCACTTCAAATCATAGCTAGATCAGATGTATATCGGTAGAACTCACGGAATACCGCCCACAACCCTATGCCGTCCGCTCATTCGCTAAGCACGAGAGAGAGGAGGCAACAGGGGAGGGGGGGCGGGCAAGCGAGAGAGAGAGAGAAGTGGAGCTGAGCGGAGCAGTGTATCAAATTACAACAGAGGGAGGTGTGCGTGTGTGAGAGAGGGAGAGAGAGAGAGAGAGAGAGAGAGAGAGAGAGAGAGAGAGAGCGACTAGCAAGACACAGGAGGGAGGACTCCCTTTGCAATCCTGCAATGACGACCTTAAATGCTGCTTCAGCTAAAAAAGGTAATTATTGTATTGCATTTCTCTGAGCTTTTCCCGTTAACAACGTGGCGAGGGCGGCTAGACAGGAGCGCCGCGTAGCGGCGCAAGTTTCTAGGGTTTATAACCTAATGCAATGTGTTTTATCAGTGACCTATGGAGTGGTGCATATCACACAAGATACTGTGTAAATGTATAGGCTCATAGTCGTTGATACAGCATTGAAGAATAAAAGGATGCAAGCCATCCTTTTATTGTATAAGGCCAGAGTACACCAGAGTGATACAGTATAGCACCTACAGTACAGCTGAAAACATTTCAGAGTCAATTTTAAGTTGTGAAAACAAGTAGCCTAACTTATTGTAAAGTAGTCTGGCATGTCTACCAAATTCACACAGTTTTAATATAATTCAGCACTATGTGTTTCAAGTTTCAATTCAATTGTACAATGTGTGGCCCTTCACTCACTCTATGGAAGTCAGTATGGCCCTCTGGAAATAAATGCTGCCCACCCCTGATCTAAACGGTTCAGGAATACTGACCTGAGGATCTCCAGTAAACAGTGTGGACTCCCCAGTCCAACAGAGAGTTGCTGGACTCCCAAATCCTGTAGATTGTTGTTACTGAGGTCCAATTCCCTCAGGCTGGAGGAGTTGTCACTGATGACGGATGATAACACCTCACAGCATCTCTCTGATAGGTTACAACCACTCAGCCTGAAGACATAAGTTAAAATAATAATGCATTTACTTTAATGAAATATAAGGGTATTATTATGTTAAATGTATCAGGTATCAGTTCACCTACAGAGCTCTCTTTAAGGTTTTGCAGCCACAGAAAAGCCCCCTGAAGCCTGTGCATTAAAGTCATACTATGTAGTATCAGTGGCACATAAATAACATGGCAATGTGAAGGTTTGTTTCATGGGTAGAGATGGCATTTTTGATGAGGATCGAACAAACTCAGACCAACACCCCCTCTTTTCACACACACACACACACGCACGTGCGCACGCACGCACGCACGCACACACACGCGCACACACACACACACACACACACACACACACACACACACACACACACACACACACACACACACACACACATACACACACACACACACACACACACACACTATTATTACAGCAGCCAGGTCAAGTGGTTGCTCAGGGACTCTTTGACATGCACTGTGTGGCGAACCGAGGACCTTCTGATTACCAGACAGTCTCTATAGCCACTCAGCTATGGTTAATTTAAGTTTGTATCTATGTGGATATTATTTATACACTGATTTCAGCTCTAATGTTTAGGTGAATGATAGCTACGTATTTCAGGATTGCAGCAGTGGGATTAACACTTTCTTTTATTTGAGTCCCAGTGGGTTTTTAGACAATTATTTGTACCCCTTTTTTGCCCCAATTCTAGTCATTGTACCAATGGTTTCCTCCCCACACACATTTCTGTGTTGTCACTGCTGTTCTATCCTACTGACTCACATAGCCAGTGAGGAGCCCCCACCGGGAGGACGTAGAGCCTTCATCCTACTCCCCCCCCCCTCCCCTCCCTCCTTCCCCATCCCCCCTCTGCCCGTTGGAATACCTGTATCACCCTCCCCGTCCGGCTACCCTCCCTCCCACACGGGTCAATTGTTCGCACTGACATAGCCGGTGGCACCATGGGGATTCGAAACCACAACCTTTCATGGTGGTGGGCAGGGACTTTAACACTATGCCACCCGAGCGTGGATTAATGCATTTTTGAAGAATGTTCTTGTGAGTTGTGACTCTCTGCTCAACACTGCGTGCATGTGGCAGAATCTGTTGAAAAGGTTCAGTAATACTGACCTGAGAGTCTCTAGGCTACATTGTGAACTTCCCAGTCCATCAGCGATTAATTTCACTCCTGAATCGAGCAAATTATTGTTACTCAAGTCCAGTTCTTTTAGCCTAGAGGAGCTGGAGCTCAGAACCGTTGATAACATCTTGCAGCATCTCTCTGAGAGGTTACAACCACTCAGCCTGAGAGGAAAACAAACAAACAATCAAAGAAACAAAAAAATATATACATAAAATGATTTACTTAATTCCATGTAAGATATGGATGAACTAATAAAAGCATCTGGTTACACTTACAGAGCTCTTTTAGAGGCTTTGAGCACTGGCAGGAGCCTCAGAAGAGCCTCTTCTGAACCAGAGTATTTCTTCAGGTCAAACACATCCAGCTCCTTTTCTGATGAAAGCAACATGAAGACCAGAGCTGACCACTGAGCAGGAGAGAGTTTGTCTGTGGAGAGACTTCCTGAGCTCATGTTCTCTTGGATCTCTTTCTCTAGAGAATGATCATTCAGCTCGTTCAGACAGTAGAACAGATTGATGCTTTTCTCTGGAGAGGGATTCTCCTTGATCTTCTTCTTGATGTAATTCACTGTTTCCTGATTGGTTTGTGGCTTTTTGCCTGTCTTTTTCATCATCCTATGTAAAAGAGTCTGATTGGTCTCCGATGAGAGGCCCAGGAGGAAACGGAGGAACAAGTCAAGGTGTCCATTTGGACTCTCTACAGCCTTGTCAACAGCACTCTGGTAGAGGTGATTTATGTTAGACTTGTCTCTAAATGGGTTGAACCACTTGGAAGTTGACAGTAAGTTGACATCTTCATTGACAAATGAGAGGTAGACATAAAGAGCAGCCATAAATTCTTGTACACTCAGATGGACAAAGCAGAACGCTATTTCCTTGTAGCCCCCACGTGCCACTTTTAAAAACTTTGTGAACATTCCTGAGTACACTGATGCATCTTTGATATCAATGCCACACTCCGCCAAGTCTGATTCATCGAAGTTCAGGAGGCCTTTCTCTAACTGTTCAAAAGCCAGTTTTCCCAGAGACATGATGATCTTATTATTCTCTGGATTCCAAATAGGCTGTGCATGAGCTCCGCCATGATACTTCTCATTCTTCTGTTTGAATTGAAAGACCATGAAGTGGAGGTACATCTCAGTCAGGGCCTTTGGCAGGGCACCAATCACCTCTGTTTTCAACATGTTCCAGAAAACTGAAGCAGTGATCCAACAGAAAACAGGGATGTAACACATGATGTGGAGGCTTCGTGATGTCTGGATGTGCGAGGTGATCATTCTGGCCTGGTTCTCATCACTGAATGCCTTCATGAAGTATTCATCTTTTTGTGGGTCAGTAAACCCTTTTAGCTCTGTCACCCTGTCAACATAATCTATAGGGATCTGATCAGCGGCAGCAGGTCGTGTGGTTATCCAGATGCGAGCAGAAGGAAGCAGCGTTCCCTTGATGAGACTAGTCAACAAAGCATCCACTGAGGCCCGCTTTGTGACATCAGTCAAGATCTCATTGTTTTGGAAATCTAGAGATCGCCGAAACTCATCTAAACCATCCAAGATGATATCAATGTTGGACTCTTTGATGCTACAGATTCCTGCTTCCTTAATGTCAAAGGTGGTATTAACAAGTTCCTCAAAGCTGCAGTCCTTCAATGAATTCAGATCTCGGAAAGTGAATGGGAAGATGAAATTGATATCCTGGTTGCCTTTGTCTTCCACCCAGTTGTGAATGTACTTCTGAGTTAGGTCCGTTTTACCAATTCCAGCCACTCCCTTCGTCATCACTGTTCTGATTGGATCTTGTCCAGGTAAAGGTTCAAAGATGTTTTCAAATTGGATTGGTGTTTCCTGTCCGGTATGTTTATTGGATGCTGTTTCAATCTGTCTGACCTCATGTTGTTTGCTGCCCTCTCCACTCTGTCTCTCTGTGATGCAGAGCTCTGGCTTTATGAAGATATGATTTCCTTCCTCCTTCTTCCACTTCCTCCTCAGATTGGACTTGAGTTGTTGTTGTAGTCGAAGAGCAAGAGTTTCTAAACGACCAAAGATTAGAGGACATCAGTAAGTTCATGCCATGGTGAATGTGGTGTAAACACATTTTGAGATGCCATTATGTTGAAACCATTCAGCCCCATGGAGCACATAGGGTAGAAACTAAGTGTAAGTATCCTTATGTGGCGTTAAGGAGCTGTATGCTAGAAGACAAGACTTTGCTACTCTAATATAACGGATAGGAGATCCCTGAAACATAATAATGCCCATTCAGGGTTAGGGTCCCAAGGGCATAGGGGCACCCCTATAAATATTAATTTCCTCTGAGGCACCCCTACATTATATTCATGATCGTCACTCCTAGCACCTTATATTTATGCCATATTATAATATTATCTTTAGCATAACAGTATGATCTAACTATTTTTAATCAAAATGGTTAGATTTCTTATTAATAATTATAAGACATCTGAATGAATTTGTATTTAATTGAGTAAATCATAATTTGCATTGTACATTCAAATTAATTCACCTCCATAAAAGGGGAAACATAAGGGCATTTTTTGCAATAATTCTCCCAGAGATTATGTCACGAGGAAAATGTTTAGATAATAGCCATTTTGGTAACTGAAAATAACTTTCTACTTCAAGTTTAAAATCATACGAAATAGGCCTATACATAATATCAAATTATCTTGCGGCACCCCTGGACTGCCGTTGCGGCACCCCAGGGTGCCCCGTCATCCACAATGAAAACCCCTGGTGTAGAAACTAGGCATCCTTATGTGGCTATATTATGCTAGAAGACAAGACTTTGCCACTCCAATATAAAGGGTAGGAGATCCCTGAAACATATAATGCCCATTCAGGGTTTTCAAATAACATAGGCTGGAATATAAACTATATCTGAGTGCTTGTTTTGTTTTTTGTTTTTTAATCAGGATGGGAAACAAATGGCACATGGGGCAAAAGACACCAAACCTCTGTTGAAAAATAAAGATTGTCTTACTGCTCTCCAATAGTGTTAAATTGTGACTGAAGTTGATAAACTTTCTTTAAATTAGAATTATTAGTAAAACAACTCTGAATATAATTTCATAACTCACCATTGTTAGCTGTTTCTTTTGGTGAAAGAACAGGTACTGCATAAGTAGAGGAGGATAAGGAAGGGAATATTTCATAAACAGTTTGCAAAAAATACAGCGGTACAGTTATACTATAATGCTAAAAGCATAACTACATACAAAATACATACTGTATACACGCACGCACACACGCACGCAAACACACACACACACACACACACACACACACACACACACACACACACACACACACACACACACACACACACACACACACACACACACACACAGTCTATGTGGAAGAGAGAAGTGACAGCCTTTATTGCAGTGTTCTCATTTTCATGTTCTCTTTTTCATTTTCATTTTATTAAGGTTTATTAAGGTCTGTGTGTAATGTTGCAAGCTCAAGCTGCAACAGCTGACCAAATAAGATGCCTATTTTCATAACTGAGAATCTAAACCTTTCATACTTTCAATGTATTATGCAGTCAACATACCTTGCAGCACAACAGAAGCATCCCATTCCTTTAGTTGTGGATACGTGTCGAGGATCTCTGTTTTTTTTAGAAGTTTAAGGAACTGAGCAGAAGTTTCCTCCCCTTTATCAATCATGGTGTCAATAAGTTGAGTACAGGCCTCTTCTGTAGTCAACTTTTGTGTAGTTGTCAGTTGTCTATAAACTCTTGTATCAAGAACTCCATCAGAATGTGCGTGCTGGATAATGTGGAGATCTGAGCTCAGCCACCCGACAAGTTTCACCTTGTTGGTGACCAATATGTTCACAGACGAGCCCTGTAGAAATGAGTAGCAGGAATATTTTTTTGTTTCCATATGCAATAATTGTAACAATGACACCTTATTTTGAGTTGCCAGTGAACCAACCTGTAGAGCATCTATGTGAGTGGAAGCCATGGTCTTCTCTGGATGAGGAACAGCTGATGTAGCTGCCATCAGAAACGGACATCATAATTAAAGTTCATTTTTTATATAAATAAGTTAAAAAGGTCAATAAGTTAAGTTCATAATGTTTTTGTTTTGGACAATTTCATGCATCTGTTTCTTTATTTGTTTAACTGAATACTGAGGTGATTGCTGTGTTCTTGATTGGCCCAGGTCACACTGGCCTTTTGATCTTTGATCTGTTAATGAGCAAGGGTGGTTGGTATCATTGTAATTAGCAGAGCTGAGGGGAACCAGTTCATTCTGAACAGAACACTGAGAGGAGACACAAGCCCAAAGCATTGCTCCTGCTGTTTGAAAGAGAGTTGCTGTTGGTTTAGAGTAATTTCAGTCAAGTTTTATCAAGAGTTTACGTTACAGAAGATTGAAGTTCATTTCCCCCAAAGTTGATGCGGCCAATGAGGTATGCATTGTTTGTTTTAGAAGTTGTACTGTATTTGTTTGTATGTTTTCTTTGATCATTGTTCTCTGTGAGAATATTTGTATTAATGTATATTTGTATTTTGTGTTTATTACAGTTCTTACGGCATTAAATGTCAAAAAATGTTATTTCTAATCTCAATCATTTGACATTTGTGTCTGATGCTTGGAGGTTCCCATCCCATATCCCTGTTAATTGCTAACACTGGCGTTAATTTATGAACTCCCAAAAAGTTTCCTTGCAAAGTTGCTGTAGTGTGGTCGTGTACTGTAGTTGTGGAGTGACTGTGGACTTATGGTTTTTGATTCGCTTCCATCGCGGTTGTGCGCTATTCTGCATCGATGTGTGGCGTTATATAATCGATTGTAGTCTTGTTGATTTTACTCGACGATGATGCACTAGCCACATGCTAATGCTAGTGCTGTGACTTGGGAGCGTTTCGCTGTTATGCCTCCGTTCTTTCTGCCTACAGAATGACGCTGAGACTAGTCACAAAAAGTCTCTCAAGAACAGACTGAGCTCGAGTTATAAGTGAAAAGGATCAACCTTTTCTTTGACTTTGACGATGGCTAGATTGCAAAAAGTCAGCCAGGAGAATCCACTAAATAAATCATCTGTGATTTACAACACTGTTTCCCAAACCCTGGGTCGGGAGCCATTTGTGGGTCGTTGACACATTTTTATGGGTCCCTTCATTTTTGGTTTTCTACATTTCGTTTTTAATTACAAAAAAACAATTACAAAACATTCCCTCCCCAAAAAGCTAAACATTTCATGATTAAAAAAAATATTTTTTTTCTAATTTCATGAATAAATAAAATACAAATGATCAAAGAAATGATCTTAGAAAACAAATAGGCCTTTTTAAGAAGTAGTGAAGATAGCCGATCTACAAGCTCACAGTGTGCATTGTGTCTGTCTATGCCTATAGACAAGTCCCTAAATATTAGGATACTACTATAACTATATCTGTAGGCTATTTTATATTCTTATTGTAGATATAATTTTCTTTATTATATCTAGAACAATCGGTGGTAGGCAACAAGTCCAATTTTTCTTCGTGCAAATTCACTCGACCCGTTCCGAAAAGGTCAAAAATTTCGCGCCGCGCGTGTCGCCTTTTTCACCTTGGGGCTGTTTGCATGTCTGTCTACTAATCTTACATTGTCCGCATAAAGACTAGAGGTCTCGATTCCAATAGTGTTTGTAAGATTTTCTGAACTCTTTTTTTGATCCTTTCTGCTTGGAATCTTGTAACGCTGTATAAATACAACTCCAAAGTTTATCATACCAAGCATAAAAGTCATTTTGACTAAACATTATACCACTAAGTTGCTCAGTTAGATCCAACAATATAGTGTTGTATTGACTAGAAGCCAAAAACGACTCAGGTGGTCGTCTTGGTAATAGGCCTGTCCTCTAAAAATCGACGCGTCGTTTTAAGCCCCGCGAATCGACGCCAATTGTTTGAGTCGAGGCGAAAATATATATATTTTTTATATCACCAGTTAGCCTACTACTGGACTGGTGTCAAGTACTTCCAATGAGAAGTAGCAATTGGCGAACAGTTATTTATTGTCTCGCACCAGCGTAGGGGTGAAAGTGAGACAGAACGGCCAGAACGGTTCAGAACCGCCGCTTCGTTAAAACATTCGGAGCCGGGATTAAGAGGAGGAAGCACGCTGTCAAAATCCCATATTAAATAACCTCCTGCCACAGCACAAACGCACGTCCACGAAGTAAACAATCTTCTTAAGTCAAATTAACATACACAAGTGTAGTCTACAAGTTACATTTTCTAATTAAAGTGCTTCTGAATTGTTCCAGTGTTGTAATCCATGATGAATGATTGTGTTTCGCTGTGTTTGCGTCCATGACATGTCCACACTGCTGGCTCTAGCGGGAGCTGTGCCTCCACCTTTTTATGATCCGTTTCTGAAATGAATCCGTTCTCGACACTGACTCTACTCTGTCAGTGCTCTGTGTCCCGCGACTGCGGACTGGATCCCATCGTTCATTTAAAAGAGCTGTTCAAGAGAGCGGAATCGTTCGCGAATGTCTCATCTACTGCATGCTGCCGAGAGACGGGGCAGAGTTGAAACAGCGGAGATGTTTTATTTGTTTTAACGGTGTGTTATAACTCTGTGGTTGTACACTGCTATGCAGATAACATTTGTGCTCGCGCACCGATATCACCAAAAACACTGTGTATTCAATTCATCTCATAATGTATTATTGTATTATGTTGACGTGGTTTAAAGCAACACTTTTTTTTAATTTTTTTTATACAAAGTAGACTATAAAACGATTCGTCGACGCGTCGGATTAACCCCCGCGACTCGAATCGACTTCATAAATCCTGAGTCGAGGACAGCCCTACTTGGTAATACATGTGTAGGATGCTGCGGATGTGAATCTTCATTAACAAAATATGGTCTCACTTGAAATGTTAACTTTAGTAAAGAATTGTCAGGTAATTTACACCTATCACCCAATAGAGAGAAACCCTCACCCCCTACTCTCTCCATTAACTCATTTGGGGTGAAAACATTAAATGAAACACAATTATTTAAACCTTCATGACGAACAATAATATAATCCACTACTGCTTTACCTTTAACTGAGACTGAAGTGAAGTTGTCATTGCCCACAGGCATTCTACCATTGAGTACACAGGCCTTAACATCTCTCAAAAACTCAATTAATATTTCCCCATAACTATTAATGGTGCTGTCTAAACCCCCCCCCCCTCTAAAACATGATTATCAGGTATTAGGACCAGTAAGACTCCCTAATCGGGAGATAAGCGATCGTAGGTGGCTTATCTCCACAAATAGGGCTAAAATGTGTTTTTCCAAAATCTTCCTGATCCATGTTGATGACATGAGTGTAGACATACGGTGTAGTGATATTCGTGATTTTAGGGCAAAAACTGTAGGAGCAGTGTCCAAAAATGTGTTGTAAAA
This sequence comes from Nannobrachium achirus, assembly GCF_963921795.1. Classification (NCBI taxonomy): domain Eukaryota; kingdom Metazoa; phylum Chordata; class Actinopteri; order Myctophiformes; family Myctophidae; genus Nannobrachium; species Nannobrachium achirus. The sequence continues at coordinate 4,584,011 of NC_137831.1, read as the reverse complement.
ATCGGCCTGAAGGTGGCGCTAGAATAGGGCCATGTGAGAAATGAGGGGTGGGGTCTCCGCGTTGCCTTGGCGGACGAATAGGTACCGGCCCCGGCTCTCCCGGACGCTCCTAGCCCGAGTTACGGCATTTTATGTGCGCTGCAGTGGCAGGGGGTCCTCCACTGGGGGCGCCACCACTTTTGCATCCGTTCTGGAGCACCAGGAGTCGGTGGTCCCCGGGAATTCCCCGTGAGCAGCCCCGTTGGGGTGGTCATTTGGTCATTTTTGCACATTTGGTCATTTTTTACATCTGGGGGTCCCCCGGGGGTCCTTGGAGGTTGTAGTTTGGCAGGCAAGGAGTGTGTGTGTAAAATGTGGCATGGATCGGGTCAACGGGTGCGGAGATATAAGCAGGGAAAAAGTGTGACGTGTGACGTGTGAGCACATTTGGTCATTTTTTACATCTGGGGGTCCCCCAGGGACCTGGGGGTCCCTGGGGCTCCGGGGGTCCTTGGAGGTTGTAGTTTGGCAGTCAAGGAGTGTGTGTGCAAAATTTGGCATGGATGGGGGCAACGGTTGTGGAGATATGAGCAGGGCAAAAGTGTGACGGACTGACTGACTGACTCACTCACAGACAGCCGGTGGAGGTTTTGGTAGTAAATGCGACCTACGGTCGCAATTATACTAGGAGGAAGATCTTTTTCCAAAAAAGTATACAGAAAGAGTTAAAATAGGGTTTTTATGTGGCCACACCCCCAGTTCATTAAAGTTCCATAGAGAGAATGAGAATCAGTTGATCTAGTTGATCCTTCTGGAGGTAAATAGCAGGAGAAAATAACAAAACAGTAGCCAGGAACTCTATCCTTAAATTGCAGTGCAAGTATTCCTTCCACTGATTTATCCTTTATATTAATTTCATAATTCTCAAATAATATATTCTTCACAAAAAAACCAACACCACCCGATCCTTTAACTGCTTTGATATGCATGGGTCGATTTTGACCAAACCAAGAATAACCCTGTAACTCAATATCTTCGTTTCGTTTTAGATGTGTTTCATTCAGTGAATTAATATCAGGGCTATGATCAAATAATATCAATTTCCTAAGTTCACTGTTCCACACCGTCCACCCATTTATTGCGACCGTCAGGTCGCATTTACTATCAAAACCTCCACCGGCTGGCTGTCTGTCAGTCCGTCCGTCAGTCCATCCGTCAGTCTGTCACACTTTTGCCCTACTCATATCTCCGCCATCGTTGCCCCTATCCATGTCAAATTTTCTACACACACTCCTTGCCTGCCAAACCACAACCTTCAGGACCCCCGGACCTCCACGGACCCCCAGGGACCCCCTGCCACCGCCGCCAAATAGTGCAAAAATGACCAAATCAACACCCCAACTGGGCTGCTCACGGAGAATTCCCGGGGACCACCGACTCCTGCTGCTCCAACAGTCCTTCACCTTAATTGGTTTAAATTTGCCCCGCCCCCTCCCCTCATTGGCCAAAACTTTATTTGGCTTTACTCATCAACCGTTTGTCCTACAGACCTGTGGGTGGTGTCAATTGACTTGATTAAAGGACCTACACCATGAATTTTCACTTTTTCTATTTTAAAACCTTTTTTTGGGGTCCCACTGGCACCTTCTATCCTCACAAAGTCCTATTTCTGTACATTGTGTCTTTCTCTGGTTTTGGGAAGAAAGAGATGAAAAGCTTTCCACGGGTTCTCAGAACAGTGCTGTTCTGAGAGTTGATCCGTGTGACGTCACACGGATTCCCGTTTTTTTTTTCAGTCAAAAAAAAAAAAAAATCACATTTTTTCAAAAGAATGCAATGCAGTCAAAAAAATAATAATTTTTCATTTTTTTTTTTTCAAAACTTAAAAAAAAAAAAAAATCAAATTTTTCAAATTTTTTTTCCAAAAAAATATTTTTTTTTCAAAAAACGTTTTTTTTTCAAAAACTTCAAAAAAACTTTTTTTTTTCAAAAACTTTTTTTTCAAAAAACTTTTTTTTTTTCAAAAAACTTTTTTTTTTTTCAAAAAACTTTTTCTTTTTCAAAAAACTTATTTTTTTTTCTGGAAAAACCCCACTAGATGCGCCCCTGAGCAAACAGAGGCCGTTTTGGTATTGCAGCTGGAGAGCCTCATTATAGTAGAGCTAGAACAAACAAAAAGAATGGTCAGAGTGTTTGTTGAGGGTTAAAACCTGTCTAAGACTCAATTTTGAGCATATATTTATACAAAAAATATAGTTTTAAAAGCATGGTGTAGGCCCTTTAAGAGTCCTTAACCTTAATTGGTTTAACTTTGCCCAGCCCGCTCCTCTGATTGGCCGAAACTTTATTTGGCTTTACTCATCAACCGTTTGTCCTACAAACTTGTGGCTGCTGTCAATTGACTTGATTAAGAGTCCTTCACCTTAATTGGTTTAACTTAGCCCCGCCCCCTCCTCTGTTTGGCCCAAACTTTATTTGGCTTTACTCATTAACTGTTTGTCATACACACTTGTGGCTGGTGTCAATTAACTTCATTAAGAGTCCTTCACCTTAATTGGTTTAAATTTGCCCCACCCCCTCCTCTGATTGTCCGGAACTTTATTTGGCTTTACTCATCAACCGTTTGTCCTACAAACTTGTGGCTGCTGTCAATTGACTTGATTAAGAGTCCTTCACCTTAATTGGTTTAACTTAGCCCCGCCCCCTCCTCTGTTTGGCCCAAACTTTATTTGGCTTTACTCATTAACTGTTTGTCATACACACTTGTGGCTGGTGTCAATTAACTGTTCTGCTGCTGTTGACGGTGCTCACCGTCATTGAAAGGGTTAATACCATGGCGCCGTTGACGGTGAGGACTGTGAATCTTACTGTATATACAGTAAAGATATTATTACTTACTGTACGTCGCTCCGGTCCCGCCCGCATCGGCAATGTCCGCGATTTGTTTACAACGCACGTCGGGCGTGCACGCGAAGTTAACGTCCTCCATAGTAAATCCATTGAGAGGCCCATAAAGAGACCTCATTTTCTCCAAAAGGGACATTCTTATACAAAGGATGGTCTCCACTCTTCCATACTGTATACAAAAGGTGGGCGCAGCCATGTTCTCTTGTGGGCCCACACTGTCATGTGACTAGATGACGTAATCGTTGCCGTCAAGTGATAATCCAAAAAAACAAAAACAAACCCCTTCCGGCCCTTCAAAATAATAGCGGCGGCCTATGGAGGAAACGGCGTGGCACCGAGGCACCAAGCAACTTTCAGATTAAGAGGCACTAATTGTGTTAACTTCATTAAGAGTCCTTCACCTTAATTGGTTTAAATTTGCCCCACCCCCTCCTCTGATTGTCCGGAACTTTATTTGGCTTTACTCATCAACCGTTTGTCGTACAAACTTGTGGGACCAATGCCACTTACAGGCCTCTTTGTTGCGACCGAAGGTCGCATATACTCTGAAGAACCATGTCGCTTGAGTGACCTTCCGTATCCTCGTGACCTTCCTTCCGTATCCTCTGTGATGTCAGTGTGATGTCAGCAAGTTGTGACATCACTTCCTGTACAGGGCGGCTACACGAAATGTGGATAACACTATATATGGAGATAGTCCAGTCCATCATGTCATATGGGACTACCGTCATAGAAAGTAGCCATTGTTAGGCCGGAGTCAATGGCTGTCTGTCTGACTGTCTGTACAGGAAGTGATGTCACATGACATACTTTTTATATATATATGTAAATATGGGGGCGTCTGTGTTAAAAACGTTTCGTTGTCAAGCTCAACGTTGGGTATTTGGACCTATACATGGAGAAATGGAGCGAATCTGTTTGGCCTAAACATGGAGATGTGGATAACACTATATATGGAGATAGTCTAGTACATCATGTCATATGGGACTACCGTCATAGACAGTAGCCATTGTTAGGTCGGAGTCAATGGCTGTCTGTCTGACTGTCTGTACAGGAAGTGATGTCACATGACATACTTTTTATGCCCATATATGAGTCCTTCTGTACCACATCTCCATGCAGCGTGAATATAAAAACGGTTAAACAGCTCGTTGTCCCTCAGGTTGTTCTTACGGCGCAGCACCGCTACCTTGTCCTCCACGGTTCGAACTCCACCTTGATCACCCCTGGTCCTCGTCCTCTCGGCGTCGTTCGCTCAGCATTGACGATTTTGGGCACCGGATCACACTGTAGCCCCTCGGCTAGTAAAGCACCCGCTCTCTCCCGAGCAATTTCCCCCTCGGTAAACGGGAGGCCCACAATTATTATGGACACGTCCGATTGGAACTTGTTAACAGTTTGACGGGGATTTGAGGATGAGTCTTGATCTGAGGATCCATTGTTGTTGTTGTCGCGGTAGCGTTAGCAACATTAGCTTGGGGTGGGATCAGCTGATCCCTGGCCAAACTGGCATCTGCTTGCCTGGTAGTGTTTGGACCAGGGTTTGGGTTTACGTCTCCCGATCGTAGCAGGTAAAGGAAGATCAATGTCCTTCTATCAAACTTGCCAGACAGGGGTTTATTCTTCCGATCCGGGTTTGATGTTAACGTGGAGTAGATGGTAGCTGTACCGAAACCAAGATGTTTACGTTCGGTCCCATCATGCAGGTAGAAGGCGTTGTGGGACTCCTTCTGTTCTCGAACATAATTCTCAGACTCTATTTGGTGGAGGTTCTGTGGTGAGTTAAGGTACGAATCCGTGCACCACAGAACGAAGAGGAGAAAGTGAGCAAAAAGTCTAGCTGATGGTGCTGATTTAGCCCAAGGAGAGCGAGCAGGTATGTTTGAGAAACACACGATAAGATGGCGATTTCCTTCGTGTGAGCGTGTGTGTGTGCGTGTTGTCTTGGTGGTGAATGATGGATGCAAGGGAGGGGGGGAGGGATCACTCTCACTCATTGCCTGGACTGGAGGAACAGCAGGTAGAACAGAACCTAAACAATAGCATCATGTCACTGTTAAGTTAAAGGGATATTACACTTTCAAAAAAACTTTTTGTCTTTTTATCGTCTAATCAGGCTTTTGGGAACACCCTGGACAGTTTTCGAATTTCTTCATTCAGTATTTAGATTTGATGTTCATTTCCCCCAATTTTCTCCCTTCTAGGACCTTCCTATACAAACCCATTATAACTTCAAACTCCATTTTAACCATGATAGATTAAATGAAAAAAACTGTCCTTTTTTCTGGTGACTCCTGACACCCTCCAAATACGTGAGCAGGCTGTGTTTTTTCGATAACATTTTTCATTGATTTATATTAATCTTTTGGGGAAATGAAAATTATTAACAGCCATTTACAATATGCTTGTGCGCCTATACTGCCAGGAATATTATTAATTAGTCACAGTAGATCTCCCTCATATGCATGACATTTTAGTAGGCTGTAGTCTATATAATGTACACTAGATGTCGCCAACGATTAAAGGAGACATCCAGACCAAAACACATATAGGGTTAAATCTGACTTTTATCATACCCCTTCATACCTGCTTTAGTCGATTTTTTTCATAGCTGCCCCTTTTGCTAGATTTCGGCTGCCCCTGTTGCTAGATTTCACGGGCTCTCTCATAACTAACACAGTGGATTGTCCTTAGGCTAGTGCGGTCATTTCTTGAGCTTCAAAGTTAGTATTTTTTTATTGGATTGTGTTTACACAACGTCCTGAGACGAACCACACCGCTGTTTTTACCTCATAGGCACCCTTACTTGTCAAACAGACCCCTCCCTCCCTCCCTTTCTAGCCTCTCCTCTCCCTGCTCTGGTGCAGAGCAGAAGCCGTTTAACAAGTAAGGGTGCCTGTGAGGTCAAAACAGCGGTTTGGTTGATCTCAGGACGTTGTGTAAACACAATCCAATAAAAAAATACTAACTTTGAAGCTAAAGAAATGACCGCACTAGCCTAAGGACAATCCACTGTGTTAGTTATGAGAGAGCCTGCGAAATCTAGCAACAGGGGCAGCCGAAATCTAGCAACAGGGGCAGCTATGAAAAAAATCGACTAAAGCAGGTATGAAGGGGTATGATAAAAGGCAGATTTAACCCTATATGTGTTTTGGTCTGGATGACTCCTTTAAGGTCTCTGGCGATTGCTAGAAGGCCTCAAATTAGCAGCCTGTGCATCCACTTAGCATTAGCGTTAGCATGGAACAGCGCGGGACCCGTGCACGCCATACGCGCGCTTGATGGTCTAAAAAAACGTAGCGACTATGGCCTTAGATGCGCAATAGACGCACAGACACTTCAAACCGGATAAAAATCCGACGCTTTGATGCTGAGATTTAGCGGAGTTGCTGTAATGGCTTCCAATGTAAAAAAATATGGTTGTTGCCAGACCCATGAAATGGGTAGGCCTACATAAGCAAATGTCGGTCTGTCCGGGTTTTCTATATAAAGGGTATATATGATGATGACATGATGATGACATGCCTACAAAAGGCATGATGTCATAAATGATGATGACAGACAGGGGGTCTGGCACAACCAGGTTGACCTGGTCTAGTTTACTTTGGAGAAACGCTCGATTTCCGGTTTCCGGCGATGACGTCATTTCCATCGCAAAATCATTGCTTAAGCTTATATGAACCTAGAAAGGTCAGTTTTTGCTCTAAAAATGTCAAAAAAATACCAAAAAAATCAGAAAATGATCAGAAAGGCGACGTTTGGCGATCTGGCTGCCTCAGACCCCCCCCCCCCCAAAATGGCGATTTTTGGCAATTTGGCTGTGAATCAGTTAAATATTATAAAAGATTATAAAAAAATAAATGAAAAAAGTTATCGAAAAAACACGGTCTGCTCACGTATTTGGAGGGTGTCAGGAGTCACCAGACAAAAGGATGGGTGTTTTCATTTAATCTATCATGGTTAAAATGGAGTTTGAAGTTATAATGGGTTTGTATAGGAAGGTCCTAGAAGGGGGAAAATTGGGGGAAATGAATATCAAATATCTAAATACTGAATGAAGAAATTCAAAAACTGTCCTGGGTGTTCCCTAAAGCCTGATTAGACTGATAAAAGCCTGATAAAATTACAAAAAGTATTTTTGAAAGTGTAATATCCCTTTAACTCTGAGTGAAGAAAATGAAAGAAAAACTACAACATTCAATATAAAAAACTCTCACAAAGGCTTTTCTATCATCTGGATACCAGCCTAGTAGCCCAATCACAGGCTACTTTGGCCCAGGAGTCCCACCTAAACATAAGAGCTGATAAAAGCCCACAACCTGATTTATTTTAGGTGGAGATCAGGTGTAGTTCTACAAGGAGTCCAGTAGGTGGTGCAGATTAACCCCATCAAGACAGAAGACAAAAGTACAAAACAGATTTGTTTTCTTGTTGCGACTGTCAGGTTGCAGTTGCTATCAAAACCTTCACCGGCTGTCAGTCTTTAAGTCTGTCCGTCACGTCACACTTTTGCCCTACTCATATCTCTGCCAAAGTTGCCCCTATCCATGCCAAACTTTGCACACACACACACACACACACACACACACACTTCTTGGCTGCCACCACAACCTCCACCTCTCACATGGCCCTCTTCTAGCGCCACCATGGGGCTGATTCTTTCAAAACACATTTTTGGACTCTGTGCCCAGATATTTTGCCCTAAAATCAAACAAAGCAGTACACAGTATATCTAGAGTCATGTCATCAACATGGATCTGTCCCATTTAGCGCCACCATCAGGGTGATTTTTGCAAAACACATTTTTGGACTCTGTTCCTAAAGATTTTGCCCTAAAATCACGCAAAGCAGTACACAGTATGTCTAGAGTCATGTCATCAAAATGGATCTGTCCCATCTAGCACCATGCACATCAGGCCCATTTATTGAAACATATTTTTGAACACTGCTCCTACAGATTTTGCCCTAAAATCACGCAAAGCGGTAGTATGTCTAGAACCACAAGCGTAATTTGGACGGGTTTTTGGGTTTTAATAACCCAAGGGCCCCCCCTAGTGTCGAAAATAAAAAATGTTTTTAATAGGCCTAAATAAAAGAATGGGCCCATATCTTCATAAATTCATACTAGGATATTATATGTATTTTGTCATTTCCAATATATTAGGGGTCCCAGGGCCCTACTTTCCTAATCTGTGGGCGGTGGGCCCCCTCACAACAGTACAAATGCTTTTATTTTAGCATTATTGACTTGAGGAAGCGCCAGCACGGCGCCAATCATAAACATCCGGGGTAAAGTGTAGACTAGCAAGTTTTTCATTTGGCTATTCACCACAGTTATTAGCTTATGGTTGCCACCAGGCGCGTCACCACCATTCATTGTGAGTACGACGCGACACCTCCACTTTGATAAAACCGTGATCTCATCCCCCCCACCTTTTTGGCCGGCCGGGGTGCTTTTTTTTTTTTTTTTTCTCCCCTGCGCTGCAAGCTGGCTATCATCAACACAAACGCGTAGTAGGGGCTATGGCTACTTATATTTCCAGGACAATTTCAAAATAAACATGTTGAATGATCGATTGTATATGAAATGCGCTTCTGTCCAGAGAGGAAATGGCTTTCATAGGAAGTCCCTTTACCTCTCTGTCTTCCGTGCGTATTATGGTCTCATGGTGAAATGAACAACACACTACAGGCATAAAGGAATAACACCAAGACAAGACCTTGAAGACCATGTAGGCTATAAAGGCATTAAACATCGTCCTCTGCTCCTCTCATCCTAACTCAACACTTGGTGAGTCGTGACTCGTGGCTATATTATATTAGAGTTAGAGTAATGATGATGGAATGGATGCTAATGCTATGCTGCCTGCTGGCTAATGTACACTGTTGTGGCTTTATTGTTTATGTCGGACTTCTGCGTTGTTTGCGGCGTGAGTTTTGGTGCTATAATCAAATGGTTTGCGGATTCGGAATCACAAGAATCTTAGCTTTCAAATGGTATACAGCTTGCAAAGAAATAACCCGAATAAAACGCGATCAAATCCGTGAAAAACCGCTTCGCGCGCGTGCGTGACCCCCCCCCCCCCCACCCCCCCCCCCGCGCAAAGACAACAGACCCGGGCCCCTTTGATCAGGGCCCCCCTGATCTGAAAACCCATGGGGAATAAGGTCTAATTTCGCCACTGTCTAGAACCAATGCCACTTACAGGCCAATTTGTGTATACATGTGAAATGACGGTCGCTTATCTCCCGATTAGGGAGTCTGACTGGTTTTAACTATGGATGTAGTTGAAGTAGTTGAAGAAGGCTGGATGAAATGGTGTGTTTTGTTTATGTCTTGAAGGAAACATGTTTCTGTCAAACACAGAGCTCTGAGACTTCATTTATGACTCACCGATGGAATGACCTTCAGTAACTTCTGTTGTTTTCTGGTGTTTCTATCTGGACATCACTGAAAGCAAAGAAAATAAATTATTATACAGAGACCAGACATCATTGTTATGAAAGTTATCTCAATGGGATCTCAATGAGTGTACAGTATACACTGTACACACATCACACACACGCGCACACACATCATGCACACACGCATGCACTCACGCATGCACGCACGCATGCGTGCACTCACACACACGACGGATGAATGGATGTGCGGACAGGGGCGAAAACATTGTGTCTGGCTCTTGGCCGCCCGGCCTGGCGGAGACTAAAATGGGACGTAAAACTGCTCTGACATCATAGATGTCTGACATATTAGACCACATGAGATCGAGATATTTATATTTTATATATGAATATAAAATATAAATGTTGACTCATTTCAAAGCTATTCTGCCATCAGCAGGCCAGGCTGAAACCCATCACTTAATGTTATCCTCCATATAAAACAGTACACTTTTGTAAGTCTATTAATGCAGGTTGTCAGCAAAATGCATTTTAACATGGTGATGAGAAGGTTGTTGAAATGACCCTGTCACACCAACGGACCCCTGGAGAAACGCGCACGCACGCACGCACGCACGCACGCACGCACGCACGCACGCACGCACGCACGCTATCGAGCGCAAATCGTGCCACATGGACGTTGCTACACTCGCACGCACGCATTCGATTTTATCTGTGTTGTACTGAACGCATGAACGTCTCCTGTAATTTTCAAATGGCTTTTGAATCATAACGCGCAAACGTCGCCGGCACGCGTCCCCGTGTGCCTTCTCTTTTGTGCCTCACAGGGGAACACGAGGTCGCGTAGTGTTAGGCGTTTGTGGCGAACGCATGTGTTAACGCACGCATACATCTAATGGCCATGTGGCCATCATGCGTGAGACGACACGGTCAAATGCAGCGCCGCCATGAACTGTACGCGTGATTGACTTGTTGCTCTGCTCTGGAACGCACGTGTGAGATGTGTGCCACCCATTTGATTCTCAGCGCTAAACCTGCGTGTGTGTGTGTAGACGTGTATATCAAATAAAACATCCAGACGTTCATGCGAGCATGCGTTGGTCTGTTTCCACTGTGGGCTGCATGCTCTCTGTGCTCCTTGGCTGACGTAGCAAATTTGCTTTAGGCCTATATAGGCCTATTTGAATTGGGATAAAATACAGACCCTCAAGGACCACCGGTGGTCCTTTGGTGAGTTGGTGGTCCTGGTGGTCCCCCCCCCAAGGACCACCGTTGGCCAAGGACCACCGTTGGTCCTTGGGGGAAGTTCCAAGTGGTCCACAGCTAAATTATGGAGAGTTGTTAACCAAATGGATGCATGAGTCACGGCCTTGCGCCCTGCTGGTTGGGACTAATATATTAAGTAGAAGTGTGTTGTGTTTATGGACTAAAATAACAGATGCTGGTTATTTTATTTGTTTTGCCCATTTTTATATTTGCATTTTAACCAAATGTTTTAATCCTTGACTGATTGAGACTATACATATTTCGTTAATTTATTTATATTTATTTATTTATTTATTTAACTGTTTTTGTTTTGTTTGGTGTTCCTAAGTTGAGCCCTTCGGAATGGCTGCCTTCTGGTTAAGTTGTCAGTTAAATTGCTTTATTTATTATTTGTTTAGTTCTGTTCAGTTATGTTGTGTTTAGACCTTTATTTCGTTATTTGTTTGTTTTGTTTAGTTGTTAACTTCAGCTCTGAGCAGCGGCCTGGCGCTGCTCGGTGCTGCGTCGGTACAGTCGTTCTAGTTTCAGCGCAAACTAAAACTCGAACCATTTAGGCCTACTGCTAATCTGCATAGATTCTCTGCCATTCCGTTCGGTCGGTCTTGTTTTTTTTTTGTACCATGTTCCAAGCTCCTCCGTGCTCCGGTCTGCTCTATAACTACAACGCCTTTGCCCATCTACGCAATAGAGCCAGGTCTGTCTGTCTGTCTGTCTGTCTGTCTGTCTGTCTGTCTGTCTGTCTGTCTGTCTGTCTGTCTGTCTGTCTGTCTCCCCCTCTCTCTCTTTCCTTTAGTTGTCTATTTTCTAATTTTTATAATATAATAGGCCTAATCATATCTTCAAATACCTCAACATTTTACTTGAGTACAGTATAATTAAATCTACTCAGTTACTTTGCCCCACTGCGCCCAGTGAGAGCGGGGCCGAGAGAGAGAGAGAGAGAGAGAGAGAGAGAGAGAGAGAGAGAGAGAGAGAGAGAGAGAGAGAGAGAGAGAGAGAGAGAGAGAGAGAGAGATATCTCGGCAAGCGCCGAGGTCCATTTGGTTACCAACTGTCCAACACCATCATTAATAAGCTGGGGATTCCTCAAGGACCACTGGTGGTATATTTGAAGCAGATGATCAGATCGTGCAAAAACTCGGAATACCCCGAAACGCTTTGCGTGCATGGTGTCACAGGCGAGAGAGATGAAGCAGGGATCCCCACAACCTTCATAGATTCCATACAGTTTCATTGCTTGACAGCACAATCATCAGTGTATTTTGGATTCATGTATGAAATAGCCGATTTACAAGCTCACAATGCCTAGCAGCATGAGGCGGTGAGAGACGGCGGTGAGCCTCCTCGCCAGCATGGTGCTTTAAAACGGCGAAATTAAACAAATATATTCGCTATATAATATAAAGAGCCTCTCTAACATCTCAATAAACTGCTTAAGTCCTATTGAAAGATTGTCTTTGTAGGCCTATAGTTCAGGTAGTGACTGACGGGGTGAGCAGGCCAATGCTTTCTAGGAAAAACGAGAACAGTCACCCATTAAGTGGTCAATTAGCTCCTGCTGTGTCAAACAAACATTGACTACATCAAAGTGAATGCCTATCAAGACATCAAAGTTATTCTCAGGCACTTAGGTTTGTTCACGGCTTGGTAATCGAGGTTGTTGTTGGTTGGGTAGCAATAGGCCTATTCAAGCAGGCTGGAGCCTATACATTTATGTATGTTAAATAAATGTTGTGACAAAAGAAGGCTAGAAACACAACCACCCTAAGGACTATAAACCATGGATTGACATCTAGACCTACTGCACATACAGTATGAAACATCTAGACCTACTGTATACAGTATGAAACATCTAGACCTACTGTACATACAGTATGAAACATCTAGACCTACTGCACATACAGTATGAAACAGAGCTGATACCTTTAAATGCATTTTGAGAAAAGATAATGATGTTATTTATTCCAAAAGCTTTATACCCTGTGTTTGTATATATATATATATATATATATATATATATATATATATATATATATATAATGTCACAATGCGACATAGCTCTGTTTACACAATGCTGTACCCTCTGTATGTTCCCCATTTTCAACTGTTTTTATTTTGTATTTGTGACACTTGCTTTGGCAATGTAAACGTATGTTTTTTTTGTTTGTTTTTTGGCCTATGTCTATAAATATTGTGTTCGTGGGCCTGTGTTTCGCCGTTAATAGTTCTCCTTGGCTTTATTTATTTTTTCCTATACGCCAATGTAATGTGCACAGGAGTATTTTAGTTGCACAAAAAACAACCGCTCGCCCAGAACGAACCAACGGCACAGGACAAAACCAAGGCAGGCAGGGTCCATTTGGTTTCATTTTACGCTCTCAAGAGTTAAGGGTCTATATAGTTCCGTTTGGTTAGGCCTACTCTCCATATTTTAACTGGAGATCACCTGCATGGAAACCCTAACCCCTCAAGGACCAACACAGCACTGGTGGTCCCCGGACCACTGGTTGAGACCCACTGCTGTAGACTCAATATACTGTAATCATATCGAACAAAAATAAATAGCCTATGAATTCAATGAAATGTCGGCTTGATGCGTTGCCGTCTGTCCAAAATAACAGATGCGTAAGCTGTCAGCACGCCATGATATAGTGCTGATAGCTTTTTATTGGAGTTGCAAATGCCACGCGCATAAATTGGCCTATACAAGTGTAACGCTGACACTGCATGTGTAATGTAACCAAATGAACCCTAACGGGTCCATTAGCTCTATTATAGGCCTATATCTGTTTTATTTCAGGAGTTTCAAAAATGTAGGGCTAAAGTGGATATGTTTTAGCCTATAATATAATACGCCTAATCATATCTTCAAATTTAGTTTTCAGACAATTGTAGTGGAGCAAAATTGTACTTGAGTAGCCTACAGTATAAGTAAATCTACTTAGTTACTTTGCCGAACGCTGTGATGGGTGCGCGGGCAATACAGAGGTGGATGGGGACAGAACGACAGAGAGTTCAGGTTCCTCCCACCCCCCTCACCCCCCTCTCTCTCCCCCCAGACAGCGATAATAATAAGAAGAGACTGATTGTTTTAAAATATCTATCTATCCATGACCGTCCAGAGCCGCCTAAAGACAGTGCACATGTAAGCGCTGTGCACGCCACTATGCACAATGCTCTATTGAGCGCAAAGCTGCTGCACAGAATTAGGCTATTAATAGGCAACACGTCGCTTTGAAGATGGAATGGCCAATTTCCTATATTGAACAGATGCACCATGATGAGAAGTTAATTTGAGCACTATATGGTAAAAGTAGGTACTCTCATTCTTTACTTAAGTAAAAGTATCAGTACTGCAATATAAGCTATAGGCTAAGTAATATATGTTATATGTTAGATCAGGGGTCTTCAACGTTTTCAGGCCAAGGACCCCTTAGTTGAGAGAGAGATGAAGCAGGGACCCCTTAGTTGAGAGAGAGATGAAGCAGGGACCCCTTAGTTGAGAGAGAGATGAAGCAGGGACCCCCACAACCTGTTCATAGATTCCATAGTTTCATTGTTTGACAGCACAATCATCAGTGTATTTTGGAGGCGTTGTGCTTGTAGATCTGCTATTTTTGGCTAAAGTTCTCAGGGGGAAAAAAAAGGTTTCTATCACACAAAGATTTGGAGGACCCCCTGTAGTAACTCTGAGGACCCCCGAGGGGTCCCGGACCCCCTGTTGAAGACCCTTGTGTTAGATGTAAAAGTCCGGACAGACAGACAGACAGACAGACAGACAGACAGACAGACAGACAGACAGACAGACAGACAGACAGACAGACAGACAGACAGAGAGGCAGCTAAATAAGTCTGGGCTCGCCGAGCCATAGCCCATGCATAAGGGTTGGGCTTCTTTCCTCTTTATATCACAGATGCATTCTGTTCCTGTTTTTATAGTTAACTAGCCTAAATAATATCTATCTATGCAGAACTATTGCTTGCCAAAAAATAAGTGAATAAAGTGGGTGCAAGTGAACTGCCTGTGCGCCACCGCCGCCACACAATAGCCTACGAATTAATCTACGTATGGTGTCACGGAATCCATAGATTATCCACGATTATAGCCACGGAATCCGTACGGTTCTGTAACAGTAAACCCCGACTCCAGGGACTCCAGCGAACAAGACAGCGCTGATATGGGACAAGCGCTGCTGCAGCTATGAAGCTGATGAGTGCTTCGCCGTATGGCCGTGTTGCGTATCTATAGCAGATATACAAGCTCATAGCGTGGCGAATTGCGACGAGTTGTGAGCTTGTAGCTCTGATATTTTCAACGCGCGTCACCATCGTACGACGAATAGGCTGATTTTAACAACGCACAGCACAGAAGAAGCAGCCTGCAGCACGCTCACCCTTCGGGATTTAAACCATGCTGACAGATCATGATACAAAAATGATGATGTTGTTTTAATGGTTGTAGCCTACTACTTTAACCAAATAATAATAAGAATAATAGGCTTAAATCTGATAAAATAGCCTAAAGGGAGCCAAATGATATAAGGGAGACATTTTCCCAGCCGGTCACAGTGTCCGGTGGACTTTATAATTACCGGCCAATTAAACATTTTAACGGTCAATGGCACAACGTATGCTTCGCCAATATCTTTATATATACAGACAGACAGACAGACAGACAGACAGACAGACAGACAGACAGACAGACAGACAGACACCTGGCACCCCCTCAAGAACCACTGGGGGGCCCCGGACCACTGGTTGAAATCCACTGTCAGAAAGAAAGTAATGACGTGCTGCCGTGTATATCACCGAAAAAAAAAAAAAAAAGTAGGCCTATACCTCTGCCCTCATGAAAGTCAGGCAAGACTGACGTTAACCTTTATTTTATTTAGAACATAAGATGAAACCAAATGGACCCTTGTGTTCATGAATGAGTTAGAGCTTAAAATGAATAGGCTACAACACCTTACAAAAGGATCCGAAGTGTAGTGGAGTAGAAGGAAAGTAGGCTACTGGTAATTGGACTCATCTTTTTACTGTGAAAATCAGACAACTGTTTCTGCCTAAAACAACGTCACAAGAGTGCACAGTGAGCAGCAGCAGAACCAGGGCATGCAGTCACACAGTTGTCGGCTGGAGTGCATAGGCCTACTGAGGCAGCAGCCTGCACACAAGAGCTTAGAATTTCAGCCCGAGCCCGACGGGACCCGACGGGTCGGCGCGGCGCGGGCCGGGCCGGGCCGGGCTCAATTTGTCACGCACATGTCGGGCTTTGGGCTGGGTCGGGCTTGAGGGGGGGAAAAAAAAAAAATACAAATATATGTGCCTGTTGCACCAAGACCAGATGGAGAGGATGAGGATGCTGCTGCTGCCGCTCCTCCGGCCCAAAATGCAGACAACGAGTTTGCAGAGTGGCA
Source organism: Nannobrachium achirus (assembly GCF_963921795.1). Taxonomy (NCBI): domain Eukaryota; kingdom Metazoa; phylum Chordata; class Actinopteri; order Myctophiformes; family Myctophidae; genus Nannobrachium; species Nannobrachium achirus. Next base: position 4,568,037 of record NC_137831.1, on the reverse strand, counting down.
AAATGAGCACAGAGCTGACGAGGGAGAGGACGAGGTTGACGAGGTGTCTCTGTCTCTGAGCGAGCGCCCTGCGGCGGTGGGGCCTCCCGGCGCGGCCTTGCGCCCAGCGCTGGATTTTTGGGACTATTAAACTGAACGAATAAGTGTTGATTCATACAAAGAAAAGTGCTGTGTTACGGACTAAAATAACAAATGCTGTTTATTTTATTTGTTTAGCCTATATATACTTTAATTTAACCAGGGAATGTTTCGTTGCTTGACTGATTAAGGCTATTCATTCACACATGCATCAGCGTATAGGCAGAAGCGCTGTCATGTGTCAGATCTTCTTTCAAAACTGATTCCAAATGTTCAGAAGTATTGGAGAGTATTGGAAAAAAAAGAAGGCTGTTTGTCATGACAGAACATCACATATAGGCCTAGGCCTATACAATGTATACATATCATGAGAGAGAGAGAGAGAGAGAGAGAGAGAGAGAGAGAGAGAGAGAGAGAGAGAGACCTTTATTCACGTCGCTTTCGCTAATTCGCCGGTGAGGACATACCTTAACCGTGACAAATTAAACATTGGCCAAATTGTCAAATATTAGAGGCCTATTTCTGTTTATGTGCAACCACTTTTAACAGCTGTCTGTGTGATGAGGGGCTGTGGTGCTGAAACTGACTGACTTGACGTTCTCTATATGCATGTGCAATGGGAAAATGAAATCAATCAGTCTGTCTGTCTGTCTGTCTGTCTGTCTGTCTGTCTGTCTGTCTGTCTGTCTTCCACACTGGATGTGTGGACAAATTGAATGAATTTTGATATTTTGATAAATGAATTAATAGGCCTACTGTCATTGCATAGGTCGGCCTAGGTCAACGAGTCAACCCAATTAGCGCTCCTGCAGATGGTCTGATTGGACTCTGACCAGCTCTGCGCTTCTCAAAGTTACATTAGATCATTTAAAACATTGTGGCATTATTCTCAGCCAACTAATGATAGTCTATTCTGCATTCTGGTTGTCGTCACCCCAAATAATGGATTACTTCTTCATATAATTTATATAGGATATCTGCTTATTGTAAGTCGCTTTGGATTAAAAGCGTCTGCTAAATGCCTAAACTGTAAACTGTAAACTGTAGGATATAATGCAGCAGCACTCTTTATGTGCAAAGCCCTCTTCTATAATAATCAGATTAATTTTTACTCACAACAGAGTAAAATATATTTAAACTCTTAGATCTGCATTGTTAAATGCAACGGAACAGGCAACAATAGTGGATGGCAATGGCATAGAATTGAATGGTTTGGTCTGTATTTGAACTGGAATGAGTTACTGCTTAAAACGAATACAATTAAACCATTGATATAAGAATCACTGTACATTTACAGAATTAAATTCTGTAAAAAAAAAAAAAAAAATCTGAGAATTTTATTTTTTATTTTTTTTATTTTTTTTACATGACATGTCACGCGTACCTTCGCGGAACCATCGTGTAAAGACGCGATGCGTCCAGACGCTTTGATGCAGCGCAACGTGTGCCCCGGAGTGCCACTGGAGCAGAACTAACGCATGCATGCACGCACGCATATGTAAACAAAAAGCCATGCTGCACCCGTGCGTCGCTGCGCTGAAGAGGCACGGAAAAGCCGCCATACGCACGCACGCACGCACGCACGCACGCACGCACGCACGCACGCACGCACGCACGCACGCACGCACGCACGCACACACACACACACACACACACACACACACACACACACACACACACACACACACACACACACACACACACACACACACACACACACACACACACACACCATATTTCTGTCTCTTTTTTTTTTACAAGATGAGCATCCTGCCAACTTTTAAAGACAATCGTAGCCAATAAGAAGCCAGTGGAATCTGAAAGATCTGACAGATATCTTGATCACTATAAAGCTGTGTTTTCACCACAGTGCCAGTATATACTTTTGCATAACTCACTGTTGTTTTCACTTGGCCTACTTGTCAGTAAAGTGTTGGTATGAGACCGTTTTTATTAAGGAAAGGTTTCAATGTTTGTAAAATTGTTCTATGAATAAAGTTTGGTTGAGTGTAGTGGAATAGTACCATACTATATAGTAGCATATACCGGTACTAGTACTATTGACTCTTTGACTGTAAGCCACAAGACTTCCATCCTCATTCTGGCACTGTAGCAATAACTGCTGTTTATCATGGGAAATAATAATAATTAAAATATAATAATATAATACACATCTTTATAAAATACTAATTTTAATAAAAATAATGAATTCATGCGTATAAATATTTCAATCATCCATTATACCCACTATTGATTGGAACACATTGAAATCTAAAACAGGCAACTTCTCCCAGGTTAATAATGATCAGGGTCCTAAAGTATAATCTGATTTTTAGTAGGAATTGAATCTTAAAAAATCAATTTTCTTTCAATTGCCTGATATTCTAGCTCCATCAAAAAATGAAATATTGGTTCATTTTTCCAATTTCCGAGCTTGCAAAAAAATCAGGAAATTGCTTCAAATGTTCTCAATTTTTTGAATGTGTGATTCGTATTTTGTCATTATTTGATTTGGAACCAACAAAGGAAAAACATCTTTAAAAAGGTGTTTATTACATTTTTTACCCCATTACAACTATCAGAAAATGGGCCCATTTTTCCAATGTTCTAGCTTGCAAATAAATCAGAAAAATGCTTCAATTTCTGAGTGTTTGATTTGTATTTTGTCATTATTTGATTTGGAACCAACAAATGAAAAACATCTTTAAAAAGGTGTTTATTTGATTTTTTACCCCATTACAACTATCAGAAAATGGGCCCATTTTCCAATTTTCTAGCTTGCAAAAAAATCAGAAAAATGCTTCAATTTCTGAGTGTGTGATTCGTATTTTGGCATTATTTGATTTAGAACCAACAAACTAAAAATAGGCCCATTATTCAATTTTCAAGTCCAGGAAAGAAATTGTCATCATGAATGTCACGTGACCACGTGTCAAGTCACATGGTACACAACTTCAAAATAAAAGCTGTAGGCTAGTCTAACATCCAAGTAATAGGATCAACAGGCAGGCAGGCAGGGGGTCCATGAGGGGTTTACAAGGGGGTCCATGGCTGGTTCCCAAAGTGTGGTTTGGGGACCCCCAGGGTTTCTATGGCTGGTTCACAACAGCCTGGTACAGCCATGGCTGGTTCCCAAATTGTGGTTCGGGGACCTCTGGAGGTCCATGACGGATTTCCAAGGGGGTCCATGGCTGGTTCTCAAAGTGTGGTTCGGGGACCTCTGGGGGTCCCTGAGGGGTTTCCAAGGGGTCCATGGCTGGTTCCCAAAGTGTGGTTCGGGGACCTCTGGGGGTCCCTGAGGGGTTTCCAAGGGGGTCCATGGCTGGTTAGCAGTAAGTGTAATAGTGTAATAGGTGAAATAGTGCATTACGTGTAATATTGAAATAGCATACATGTTATAGTGTAATAGCGCAATAAGGGTAATTGTGTAATATTGTAATAAGTGTAATAATATAATAGTGTAATAGTGTAATTGCGACCGTTAGGTCGCAGTTACTATCAAAACCTCCACCAGCTGTCAGTCTGTCAGTCAGTCTGTCAGTCAGACTTTCAGCCACACTTTTGCCCTTCTCATAGTGGTTTTGGCTGCCAAATCACTACCCCCATTTCTCCCTCTTCTAGCGCCACCATGAGGCCACTTCTTGCAAAACACATTTTTGGACACTGCTCCTACACATTTTGCCCTAAAATCGCGCAAAGCGGTACACAGTATGTCTACAATCATGTCATCAACATGGATCTGTCTGAGATAGCACCACCATCAGGGCGATTTTTTCAAACACATTTTTGGACTCTGCTTCTACAGATTTTGCCCTAAAATCACGCTTAGGGCAAAATCGCCCTGATGGTGGCGCTATCTCGGACAGATCCATGTTGATGACATGAGTGTATACATACTGTATATCGCTTTGCGTGATTTTAGGGCAAATTTTTTAGGAGCAGACAGTGTCCAAAAAATTGTTTTGCAAGAAGCGGCCTCATGGTGGCGCTAGAAGAGGGAGAAATGGGGGTAGTGGTTTGGTAGCCAAAACCACTATGAGAAGGGCAAAAGTGTGACTGAAAGTCTGACTGACAGACTGACTGACAGACTGACAGACAGCTGGTGGAGGTTTTGATAAGAATGCACTATTACACTATATTTCACCTATTACACTATTACACTTATTGCTAACCAGCCATGGACCCCCTTGGAAACCCCTCAGGGACCCCCAGAGGTCCCCAAACCACACTTTGGGAACCAGCCATGGACCCCTTGGAAACCCCTCAGGGACCCCCAGAGGTCCCCGAACCACACTTTGAGAACCAGCCATGGACCCCCTTGGAAATCTGTCATGGACCTCCAGAGGTCCCCGAACCACACTTTGGGAACCAGCCATGGCTGTACCAGGCTGTTGTGAACCAGCCATAGAAACCCTGGGGGTCCCCAAACCACACTTTGGGAACCAGCCATGGACCCCCTTGTAAACCCCTCATGGACCCCCTGCCTGCCTGCCTGTTGATCCTATTACTTGGATGTTAGACTAGCCTACAGCTTTTATTTTGAAGTTGTGTATCATGTGACTTGACACGTGGTCACGTGACATTCATGACAATTTCTTTCCTGGACTTGAAAATTGAATAATGGGCCTATTTTTAGTTTGTTGTTTCTAAATCAAATAATGCCAAAATACGAATCACACACTCAGAAATTGAAGCATTTTTCTGATTTTTTTGCAAGCTAGAAAATTGGAAAAATGGGCCCATTTTCTGATAGTTGTAATGGGGTAAAAAATCAAATAAACACCTTTTTAAAGATGTTTTTCATTTGTTGGTTCCAAATCAAATAATGACAAAATACAAATCAAACACTCAGAAATTGAAGCATTTTTCTGATTTATTTGCAAGCTAGAACATTGGAAAAATGGGCCCATTTTCTGATAGTTGTAATGGGGTAAAAAATTAAATAAACACCTTTTTAAAGATGTTTTTCCTTTGTTGGTTCCAAATCAAATAATGACAAAATACGAATCACACATTCAAAAAATTGAGAAAATTTTAAGCAATTTCCAGATTTCTTTGCAAGCTCGGAAATTGGAAAAATGAACCAATATTTCATTTTTTGATGGAGCTAGAATATCAGGCAATTGAAAGAAAATTGATTTTTTAAGATTCAATTCCTACTAAAAATCAGATTATACTTTAGTACCCTGATCAAGGTCCCTCTCCCTCTCTGCCAACAATGGCACAGGGGAACCCACTGGCACACTGGCAGAAGTGTGAGAGAGAGGATTTTCTTTTAAAACAAATATATATATTTTTGAAGCGGTGGAAACCGCTTCCAATGAATGGCTTTGTGTGTATCACGCCCATATATGGTCATTTCAGTCCAGAATGAACAGGTTTTTTCAAAAACAGAATGTCCGTTACCTCCAATGAATCTGTGTACCACGCCCATATATGGTCATTTCAGTCCAGAATGAACAGGGTTTTTCAAAAACACAATGTCCGTTACCTTATGTCCATATATGGTCACTCCAGGCCAGAATGAACAGGTTTTTCCTGTCCCGTACGTGTAAAATATCAGTCCAGAATGAATAGGCTTTTTCAAATATGCAATAGGTCTCACTTATTGCATAGGTCTCACCTATTGCATTGGATTGGTGAAGCTTCACATGACAATTCAACCCTATAGGTAATAGCATGGTTTATACTAAATAATTATTAACTTTGCTATAGTCAGCATGGAGAGGAACATGTACAATTTGATCGTCTCATCAAATGACTTGGTTTCATGTGCTATTGGAGGTTTTATCTGTCCACCGCTTCACTTCGAACCGAGGTTCGTCTTGTTTAAACATGGTCAATCAAACGAGGTTAGCTAATTTACAGTAAACTACATCCTGCACATAATTCTACATCCATTAAAACTCTTTGATGGGGGAGGGAGTCGCGGAGATTGTTGGGTTATTGTCTAATCGTTAGAACAATGTCCTGCCAATCAAAATGTGTCAATATATTTGATGGCGTCATTAACATTTATTTTGACATGGCACACTGACAATCTAGAAAATCAAAACATAATTTCATAAAGGTTGCTGACCCAAGGTTGCACGCACTGTAAATGCACGCATGAAAAAAAAAAACATTTGAACCGATCAGTAGGCTACAGTACAGAGCTGTATCTGGACACTGCTCATCTCCATAGTATGTCCCTACTGGCTGGGTCCACTACTTCATTCTTCCTACACTTGTGCAGGGAGACATGGTGACATTAACTAGTCACCTTCTCTCTCATGAAACACATGATGAGGTACTGTGAGGTACTTGATATCTAACCCAGTACCTCCTGAAGATGCCTGTGCATTGTATTGTGCTCCTTGTCTGTTGGCACCATGTTGGAATCTGGAACACTGTCACTGTTCCCCAGCAGACTACCATAAAGATGCTGTAATGCGCATGATGACACTGTGTACTGAACTTATGGGTGAGTGGACTGACACTTTGTCCTTCACCCAAATGAGATGTCACCATAGAGAGCAAGAACAATAAGTAGAGGCTGGTATGCATAATGTACACAAGTGGAGACTACATTTAGTCATAGCGAGGCAGACATCACCATAAAATAAAGTTGTTTAAATTTGTTGTTCTCCCAGAGGTCAAATCTAACCTTGACCTGAACTTTAAGGCGCGATTGACCTGATATGAAAAGTAAAAAAGAAAAAGAAAAAAGAAAAGTGTCCAAATCTGAGGCCATGGTTCTCAGCAGGGAACTGATAGATTGCACACTCCAGGTAGGGAGACTTTACCCCAGGTGAAGGAGTTTAGATATCTTCGGGTCCTGTTCATGAATGAGAGACAGCGGAAAAAGGAGCTTCGGAGCAGCAGGAGCTGGCGGTCTCGGAATCACAGTGTTGTGAAGAAGAGAGAGTTGAGCTAGATTGCAAAGCTCTCAGTCTACCGAGCAATCTTTTGTTCCTACTCTCACCTATGGTCATGGAGTGTGGGTCATGACTGAAAGTAACTCTTTTTATGCATTTGATGTACTGATGTTGATGTAATGACCTTGCTTATTGTAAGTCGCGTCTGTAGTACAGAGAGATGCCTCCTGAGCATGTCCCTATAGGGTGGTCTGGGGGCCAAAGACCAGATGGAGGGATTACATGGAGAGAACACTGGCCTGGGAACTCCTGGGGACCCCGGGGGAGGTGGATAAAACACCCATAAACGTTGTACATTTGTTGGAAGTACAAAAACACATCAGCAACAAAACAAAAAGTACGGGTTGATTTAATTAAATACTGCCAATATGAACAAACTTTGAGTGCTTTGTGACAAGATGAAGGCCAGATGTAGGGCATGCTTCGGGACGTGTTTGTCCATGTTTCGTCCCAATGCCAAATGTTGGAGCTTCGCTCAAAAACTAAGCTATGCTTTTATTAATGTAGACTGAGAGGCTGTAAACAATATTTTCTGACATCAACAGTGTCCCTGGATATAGACCCCAGGAAGTCTTTATAACTAGTGCTTATTGTAGTTCCAGCATTTTAAAGTTAAATACAGAGTCTACAATAGAGATGAGCAGTGTTTTGGATATATTTCATGCATGCATTCAGCTGAGGTATTACTGAATGCCAAATATAACATCTAAATATATGTATGAGCATAGGGTAAAGTAATACATAATAATAAACTGAATTATATCACCCATGAAACTACACAGTAAAAACCTGAGTGTTGATTTAACCCGAGAGTATAAATGGAACCAAATGGACCCATAAGGGTTCCTTTGTTTCAATTCATACTCTCTCAAGAGTTATTAATGGATAAATTAACAGGATGATTTGACTCCGTACAGACTGACTGCACTAATAACCAGTAAGACTCCCTAATCGGGAGATAAGCGACCGTCAGGTCGCAGCGTGATGGGGTGTCCACGTAGCCTTGGCGGACAAATAGGTACCGGGCCCGGCTCTCCCGGACGCTCCTAGCCCACTGGGGGCATCACCACTTTTGCATCCGTTCTGGAGCACGAGGAGTGGGTGGTCCCCGGGAATTCCCTGTGAGCAGCCCCGTTGGGGTGGTCATTTGGTCATTTTTGCACATTTGGTCATTTTTTACACTTGGGGTCCCCCATGGAGCTCCGGGGGTCCTTGGAAGTTGTAGTTTGGCAGGTAAGGAGTGTGTGTGCAAAATTTGGCATGGATGGGGGCAACGGTTGTGGAGATATGAGCAGGGCAAAAGTGTGACTGACTCACTGACTCACTCAGGGACGGACAGCCGGTGGAGGTTTTGGTAGTAAATGCGACCTGACGGTCGCAATCATTAATATTATTAATACTTATATTTATTAAAGTGTATGTCATTGGCATCACGCTATAACTCTGTATGTCAATGTTCTAAGTGTCTGTCTGTCTGTCTGCCTGCCTGCCTGCCTGCCTGCCTGCCTGCCTGCCTGCCTGCCTGCCTGCCTGCCTGCCTGCCTACCAGAGCTAGACTAGCTTTTATTTTGAAGTTGCAGACCATGTGATTTGTGACGTGGTCATGTGACATCGATGATGATGTTTTTTTTTCCTTGACTAGAAAATTGGATAATGGGCCTATTTTCCAGATTTTTTTGTGCACAAATACATTTAAAAAATTGGTCAATTTTTGGCTGTTTTTGTGATTTTTTTATTTACGTTTTCACATTTTTTTAATTCTGAACGAAAATTGAAAAAATAGCCAATTTTCAGTTTTTTCTTATTCAAATTGAATATCCCAATTATACTAAGTCAACCTGGCCGTTTTTGTGATTTTCTGATTTGCATTTTCACAATTTTTAAATTACTAACGAAAATTGGAAAAATAGCTAATTTTGGTTTATTTGATTCAAATTGAATACCCCAATTATACTAAGATCCCCCCACTGGTTTTTGTGATTTTCTTATTTGGGTTTTCTCAATGTTTTAATTCTGAACGAAAATTGAAAAAATAGCCAATTTTCTGTTTTTTTTTATTCAAATTGAATATCCCAATTATACTAAGTAAACTGGCCATTTTTGTGTTTTTCTGATTTGCGTTTTCACAGTTTTTTAATTCTGAACCAAAACTTGAAAAAGGGGCTAAAATGTGATTGTTTTGAATCCGTTTGGGAGGACAGAAATCACAAAAAGGGATTTTTCCCTTTTGGATTAAAATTGAACATCTCAATTATACTAAGATCCCCTGACCCACACAGGTCAGGGGATCTTAGTATAATTGAGATGTTCAATTTTAATCCAACATAGAAAAATCCCTTTTTGTGATTTCTGTCCTCCCAAACGGATTCAAAACAATCACATTTTAGCCCCTTTTTCAAGTTTTGGTTCAGAATTAAAAAATTGTAAAAACGCAAATCAGAAAAACACAAAAACAGTGGGGGGATCTTAGTATAATTGGGGTATTCAATTTGAATCAAATAAACCAAAATTAGCTATTTTTCCAATTTTCGTTAGTAATTTAAAAATTGTGAAAACGCAAATCAGAAAATCACAAAAACAGCCAGGTTTACTTAGTATAATTGGGATATTCAATTTGAATAAAAAAAACAGAAAATTGGCTATTGTTTCAATTTTCGTTCAGAATTAAAACATTGAGAAAACCCAAATAAGAAAATCACAAAAACCAGTGGGGGGATCTTAGTATAATTGGGATATTCAATTTGAATCAAATAAACCAAAATTAGCTATTTTTCCAATTTTCATTAGTAATTTAAAAATTGTGAAAACGCAAATCAGAAAATCACAAAAACGGCCAGGTTGACTTAGTATAATTGGGATATTCAATTTGAATAAAAAAAAACAGAAAATTGGCTATTTTTTAATTTTTTTATTCAGAATTGAAAAATTGAGAAAACACGAAAATAGGCCCATTATTCAATTTTCTAGTCAAGGAAAAAAATCACCATCATTAATGTCACGTGACCACGTCACAAATCACATGGTCTACAACTTCAAAATAAAGGCTATCTAGCTCTAACATCCAAGCAATAGAATCAACAGGCAGGCAGTAGAGGTGCATGGGATTCATGGCTCTGCCAGCGCCATGGATCTGGCTCACTTAAAAGAGCCGTTAAAAGATTGGCTCATTTAGCTCATTTGGTTCAGTGTATATTTATATATTTTTAAAATAATTAATTGAAAAATTAATCCACAAGGTGGCACCACATTTCTCTGCTGACAGTTGAGAGCACACTCTGGTATTTACCCTTTTCATAAAACGCGTGTGTAAATTAAGCTACCTTGACTTATGTTATTCATGCAACACCTCAAAAAACCAAGCAGGCAACAATGAAATCATCTCTCTCTCTCTCTCTCTCTCTCTCTCTCTCTCTCTCTCTCTCTCTCTCTCTCTCACACACTCACTCACTCAGTGGAGTAGCAAGGAGGAGGTTTTGTGTTGAACCCCCCCAAATTCCCTACTGCGTGAACCAGATCCCATCGTTCACTTCAAAGAGCTATTCAAAAGATTCGATTCGATCGCAAACGTCCCACCACTAGCAGGCAGGCAGGCAGGCAGGCAGGCAGGCAGGCAGACAGACAGACAGATAGATGCTTCTAACATTGACATACATATATTATACTGCAATTTGGCAAGTTGCGGTTGGTTGTTTAAGTTGGACTGGTTAAACTGACACAATATGTCCATATGGGCATTCACAGATATGGGCTTAATATAAAAGGGATCAGATGTAGAGGTCGTCTCCATGAATGGATATCCAGGATTTGATCTTTCATGAGGTGATGTCACGACAATGTGATGTCACAATGTCAACAGACAGGTCAACAGCTATTGTATGGGCAAACTCAATATGGGCTAATATTGATGGGCTTAAAGGGATACTATTAGTGTGGTTGCCTTAACAATGCATCATCTGGGAATCAGATGTAGAGGTCAGCTCTATGTATGGAGATCTAGGTGATGATCCAGTCGTCTCCATGTATGGATATCCAGGGTTTGATCTTTGATGAGGTGATGTCACAACAAATGAGATGTCACAATGTCAACAAACAGCAGATATAGACATTGAGGCGTTACTCACGGACAAGATACATACGGTTAAGATCTGTGGATTTTCATTGTAATAAATACTAGTAAGACGCCTCAATTCGCCCCAATTCTTGGCCATCTGACCAGTGATGTATATCGGACCAGTTACCCATAGGCCTTACATGGAGACCCCTACTGTATATGGAGATATGCTGTAAGAGCCCCAAAAAAGCTTACTCAGTTATCCGTCATGTGAAAGTCCTATGATGTTTATGACATCTGACATTATACCCTTTTATGCCCACATGGAGATCCCTGTCTGTAGAACCAGCCACACATGGGCTGTCTTGACCATATATGGATTCTGTTAGTGTGGCATGTGGCCGATGTGGGCATAAAAGGGATTCTGTTAGTGTGACATCGGTGAAGCCAGCATGTGATGTCAGAGTGGAAAACCCATTCTGTTCCCCTGACGTTACAGTGACGTCAGAGTATGATGTCAGAGTGACAAAACCCATAGAACCACAGTGTCAGGCGTTATAGACAGAGAGAGATACATACTGTATATACATACGGACAAGCTGTGACCGTTCACATACTAATCTGCGACCTCGCAATTATTATTATATTATTAATAATAATAATGATTCTTAGTTATTAATAATAATAATGATTCTTAGTGTGGTCAATAGGCACTCTGTGCTGTTTTATACATTTTTAACTCTGAGAGAGTATAAATGGAACCAAATAAACCCTGTATGGGTCGATTTGGTTCTGTTTATACTCTCTCTCGAGTTAAATCAACACTCAGGTTTTTACTATGTAGTTTCATGGGTACTATTATTCAGTTTATTATTATTTACTGCCTTACCATAATTATGCTCATACGTAGGTGTAGAATATATTCTTAGGCCAGTCTTAGGGCTGATTCATACTCCACTTTTAGAGACAAATTTAGTTCGGGGAGTCACAAAATCTTGGTGGCACCGAACAGCTAAATTGATGACGGTACACTCCCCCCGATCCTCTGAATGACGGCATATCGTAGTTTAGACAGAGCCGAACCAAAATAAATTTGGCTCTAAAGTGGAGTATGCATCGGCCCTTAGGCTTTTACGCAATAGGCTAGGTCAGGTCAAGGTCCCTTTCTGCCAACAATGGCACAGGGGAACCCACTGGCACACAGGCAGAGGAGTGAGAGAGAGGATCTTTTTTTTTAAACAAACATATATATTTTTTAAACATGGTCAATCAAACAAGGTTAGCTAATTTACAGTAAACTACATCCTGCACATAATTCTACATCTATTAAAACTCTGAACTTTGACCGGGTAGGGAGTCGCGGAGATTGTTGGATTATTGTCTAATCGCTATAATAATGTCCTGCCAATCAAAATGTGTCAATATATTTGATGGCGTCATTAAAATTAATTTTAACATGGCACACTGACAATCTTCTAGACAATAAAAACATAATTTGATAAAGGTTGCTGACCCAAGGCTGCAAGGTTCAGCACTGGAAATGCATGCATGAAATAAAGACATTTGGACAGATCAGTAGGCTACAGTACAGAGCAGTATCTGGACACTACTCATCTCCATAGTATGTCCCTACTGGCTGATAGTGGGTCGACTACTTCATACTGCAGGGAGACATGGTGACATTAACTTGTCACCTTCTCTCTCATGAAGCACATGATGAGGTATAGTGAGGTACTTGATATCTAACCCAGTACCTTCTGAATATGCCTGTGCATTGTATCGTGCTCCTTGTCACTGAGGCTAAGCCAGACCTTGTCTGTTTAATGGCAACATGCTGGATTCTGGAACACTGTCACTGTTCCCCAGCAGACTACCATAAAGATGCTGTAATGCGCATAATGACACTGTGTACTGAACTTGTGTGTGAGTGGACTGACACTTTGTCCTTGACAGGGGGGTGGCTGGTGAGCATAATGTAAACAAGTGGAGACTACATTTAGTCATAGCGAGGCAGACATCACGATAAAATAAAGTTGTTTCAACTTTTTGTTCTCCCAGAGGTCAAATATAACCTTGACCTGAACTTTGCGATTGACCTGATATGAAAAGTAAAAAAAAAAGAAAAAAAGTGTCCAAATCTGAGGCCATTCTCAGCAGGGAACTGATAGATTGCACACTCCAGGTAGGGAGACTTTACCCCAGGTGAAGGAGTTCAGATATCTTGGGGTCCTGTTCATGAATGAGAGCGGAAAAAGGAGCTTCGGAGCAGCAGGAGCTGGCGGTCTCGGAATCGCACTGTTGTGAAGAAGAGAGAGTTGAGCTAGATTGCAAAGCTCTCAGTCTACCGAGCAATCTTTTGTTCCTACTCTCACCTATGGTCATGGAGTGTGGGTCATGACTGAAAGTAACTCTTTTTATGCATTTGATGTACTGATGTTTATGTATTGACCTTGCTTATTGTAAGTCGCGTCTGCTAAATGCCTAAGTTGTAGTACAGATAGATGCCTCCTGAGCATCTCCCTATAGGGTGGTCTGGGGGCCAAAGACCAGATGGAGGGATTACATGGAGAGAACACTGGCCTGGGAACTCCTGGGGACCCCGGGGGAGGTGGATAAAAACACCCATAAACGTTGTACATTTGTTGGAAGTACAAAAACACATCAGAAAAAAAAAAAAAAAAAAAAAAAAAAAAAAACATACCAAGACTGAAGTGAGTGGTGCTATTTATGAGTTGATTCCATTAAGCACTGCCAACGTGAACAAACTTTGAGTGCTATAGCCCCTTTTCCACTGGCCAGGTTTGTGCCAGGTTTTCCACAACAAGGACCTGGGTAGAGTGGTGTGAAAGTGGTACTAAACGTGGTACTAAAAGGTATCCAATCTAGAGGTCTGAGCTAGGCCAAACACTTCATAATGACTGATCACTCACTGACTTTTCATTTAGACCACCAGGATATAGTTGTACTACACGACAATAGATTCTATTGTGTTATAACCACTATTATAATCTATTATAGTGTATTATAATTATCATAGTGATACATTAATACTTTATAGTGTATTATAATCACAGTTATAATCCATTATAGTGTATTATAATTTATGATAGTTGTAATACAAATTTATATTGCATTATAATCACAGTTAAAAGGATCAATTTGTTTCTTACCGAAAGGGGTACTTTTGTGTAATGGAAAATGTCGATATTTTTTATGTGGTGCGGTGTGGTGTGGTGTAGTGTGGTGTACTGTGGTGTGGTCATAAAGCTGCAGTGGAAAAGGGGCTTATGTGACAAGATGAAGGCCAGATGTAGGGCATGCTTCGGGACGCGTTTGTCCATGTTACGTCCCAATGCCAAATGTTGGAGCTTCGCTCAAAAACTAATAAGCTATGCTTTTATTAATCTAGACTGAGAGGCTGTAAACAATATTTTCTGACATCAACAGTGTCCCTGGATATCGACCCCAGGAAGTCTTTATAACTAGTGCTTATTGTAGTTCCCCCATTTTAAGTTAAATACAGAGTCAAATATAACATCAGAAATAGATTCTAAATATATGTATGAGCATAGAGTAAAGTAATACATAATAATAAACTGAATTATATCACCCATGAAACTACACAGTAAAAACCTGAGTGTTGATTTAACCCGAGAGAGAGAGAGAGAGAGAGAGAGAGAGAGAGAGAGAGAGAGAGAGAGAGAGAGAGAGTATAAATGGAACCAAATGGACCCATAAGGGTTCATTTGTTTCAATTCATACTCTCTCAAGAGTTATTAATGGATAAAATAACACAGATGATTTTACTCTGTACAGACTGACTGCACTAATAATCATTAATGTTATTAATACTTATATTTATTAAAGTGTATGTCATTGGCATCATGCTATAACTCTGTAGCCTATGTCAATGTTCTAAGTGTCTGTCTGTCTGTCTGTCTGTCTGTCTGTCTGTCTGTCTGTCTGTCTGTCTGTCTGCCTGCCTGCCTGCCTGCCTGCCTGCATGCCTGTTGATCCTATTGCTTGGATGTTAGACTAGAGCTAGATTAGCTTTTATTTTGAAGTTGTAGACCATGTGATTTTTGTGACGTGGTCATGTGACATTGATGATGCTGATTTTTTTCCCTTGACTAGAAAATTTAATAATGGGCCTATTTTCCAGATTTTTTTGTGCACAAATACATTTAAAAAATTGACCCATTTTTGGCCATTTTTGTGATTTTCTTATTTGCGTTTTCACAATTTTTAAATTCTGAGCGAAAATTGGAAAAATAGCCAATTTCTGTTTTTTTTTATTCAAATTGAATATCCCAATTATACTAAGTCAACTGGCCGTTTTTGTGATTTTCTGATTTGCGTTTTCACAATTTTTAAATTCTGAGCCAAAAAATGAAAAAGGGGCTAAAATGTGATTGTTTTGAATCCGTTTGGGAGGACAGAAATCACAAAAAGGGATTTTTCTATGTTGGATTAAAATTGAACATCTCAATTATACTAAGATCCCCTGACCCACACACTCAGAAATTGAAGCATTTTTCTGATTTTTTTGCAAGCTAGAAAATTGGAAAAATGGGCCCATTTTCTGATAGTTGTAATGGGGTAAAAAATCAAATAAACACCTTTTTAAAGATGTTTTTCATTTGTTGGTTCCAAATCAAATAATGACAAAATACAAATCAAACACTCAGAAATTGAAGCATTTTTCTGATTTATTTTCAAGCTAGAACATTGGAAAAATGGGACCATTTTCTGATAGTTGTAATGGGGTAAAAAATTAAATAAACACCTTTTTAAAGATGTTTTTCCTTTGTTGGTTCCAAATCAAATAATGACAAAATACGAATCACACATTCAAAAAATTGAGAAAATTTGAAGCAATTTCCTGATTTTTTTGCAAGCTCGGAAATTGGAAAAATGAACCAATATTTCATTTTTTGATGGAGCTAGAATATCAGGCAATTGAAAGAAAATTGATTTTTTAAGATTCAATTCCTACAAAAAATCAGATTATACTTTAGTACCCTGGCCAATAATCACCTAGGGACTGTTTACAGTCAAATCTCAAAAAGGAGATTGGAAAAAAATGCTGATCTACAAGCTCACAATGCATCACAATGTGATGTATTAATGCCTTGCTTCACCATGTTCAGTGTCACACATAGACAACTAAAGTAGCCGATCTACAAGCTCCACGCACGCACAGTGTTGACAGTGTAATGTTTAGTGTGCAATGACTGCAGAAACATATCAATCAACAAGACTGCAGAGTGAGAATATATCTGTTAATCTCTATTATGATACTTCTATGTGTATATCTGCCTCAGGCCGGGTTGTCTACCCAGGGCTTAGACATTCTCTAAGTGAAATAAATGTAAACAATTTTCAAGGTCAAAGTTGATGACACAGTAATGTCTAGCAAGGAAGAAATTCTATTTGGGCTGTATTCTTGACAAATACCTGTCTGGGGATCGCATGAACCAAAGAACTAGATTCCTGGGAAGAATTTCCACTTTTGTCAACAACAGTGCCCTCAGGACTCTTGCTGGGGTCCTCATTCAGACCCACTTTGATTATGTTTGCACCTCCTGGTACTCCAGCACCAAAAAGCTACTAAAGACTAAGCTCCAAACCTCCCAAAACACACTGATTTGACTACTTCTCGACATGGGGCCCATGACCCACGTATCTCCCACACATTTTGCTAGCCTAAGACAGCTCAACATGGAAGACAGGGTTAAACAACTAAAAATGGGATTGACTTTCAAAATAGTCAATGCAAATCTTCCCTCAATCCCCTCATATCTGCCATCATATCTGACCAAATATCTCCAAAAAGTTAGCGACACCCACAGCCACAACACCAGAGGGAGCACACACAATGATCTGATAACACAAACCCATAAGACAAATATGGGTAAATTCTCCTTATACATCACTGCCACCCAGGTGTGGAATTCCTTGACTACCTCCCTTAAAACATGTAGCTCGCTGGCATCCTTCAAAACTGCCCTGAAAACTCACCTTTCAGGAGGTCAGAGGCGAAGTTAGTTATCAAGTGAACCCTCCTTACCCTAGCCCCACCCCCCTTGTCTCCCCTACCCTGTACAGATACTGTTTTGTATAGTTTTTTGTTATTTGTTATATCCATGAGTTGAATACATAGGACTTCCGACCTAAAAAAGACTGTAAAAGTAAGCCATTTACCATGAGAGGGAGTGGGTTCTTGGCTGATTTACCACTGTTTCAGGGTTGTGCCACTCGCCTGGCGGCTCGTGGCACAACCCTGTCACAGGCAAGACCGTTAAGGCCCTCAAAAGATTCTTATGAGACGACCTGTCCTACTCTGTCCAGAGAAATGTACTGATGCTCACCACTAAACACTACAAATGTGAAGTGTGAGTTTTTATCAGTAATGTCACAGCCGTGTGGAATTCAGATACTCACAAAGGGCATTGCTTACCTAGTCAATTTATCTTTATAGCACTAATTCAGAAAATGAGGCTTTTGGGAAGTTTAAAAGCTTCCTTTTATTTGCTCAGCTCATAGCGGGATTACAAATGTATATTTAACAATACAAATGCAAATACAAAAAGAATGGAAATAAAATCTATCAAGATTTACCATTGCCTTAACTTAGGCTTGTTCTGAAATAATTCCAAAATTAGATTTAAAAGGAGGAGGTTCCATTAGATTTAGCCTTAGTTACAGGCCAGTAAATTTGATAGTTCCAAAAATGTATAATATTTAACACCAAATAGAAATACCCCAGACTTTTTTCAGACATCATCAGCATGGCCATATCTGAACATGGCATCGTACAGATCAGAAATGGAAATATACAGATGTCAGGTACGCAGTGTGTGCAGCTCAAATACAGGAAATGCATAACCACAAAGAAGCTTCAAAGGCTTGCAAACTTTCCATACACCTCAGCAGTCATTTCAACCAGTCAATAGTGTTCCTTCTTTAACCAGGCCAAGTGATGATATATTAAAGGAGTAGTTCACCCCCAAAATGACTTTTTTTCTATTGATTACTCTCGCCATGGAGACTTGAGTTCAATAATATTTTAGTTTTTGGCGCATTACAAAGCCAATAATTTGATTACAATGAATTCACCTCCATTGGGGACCCAAACGCATTTGGGTCCCCATCCGGAATCAATGGGGTGAATTCACTATAATATATATATTTTTTTTGTCTAATGAATGTGACAAATACAAAGAAATATTATTGAACTCAAGTCTCCATGGCATGAGTAATCAATAGAAAAAAGTCATTTTGGGGGTGAACTACTCCTTTAAGCCTGTGAGTTGTTCAACATAAATTACTTTCTTTTACATTTCACTATGTTCAACAACAGTATGACAAATATACAATATTGACTCATTTCAAAGTTGTTCTTTCATCAGCAGGCATGAAACCCATCACAACCCTGTCACACCAACAGGCCCCTGGACACGGACGTGCACGCACACATCCATGAAACCCATCACAACCCTGTCACACCAACAGGCCCCTGGACACGGACCCACGCACACATCCATGAAACCCATCACAACCCTGTCACACCAACAGGCCCCTGGACACGGACCCACGCACACATCCATGTGGCAGGCAATGTTCCCAGCACCGCCTGGAGGACTTTAATTTGCACTAGGACAAGGTTACTCAACTTAAGATGGCTCAGGGGCCACACAGAAAACTACCAAAAGTCCAACTGTTGCAAGCTAAAAGAAAATACGGCCCTACAACCACGCAAGCGAGGGTAGAGGGGAGGCATTTAACATCGTCTCCGACAGAGGTGTAACAAACCACCACTACCATCGATACTCTCCAGTAATGCTCGCTCCCTACGGAACAAGAAGGAAGAACTAAGTCGGAATACAAGGCTCTGCCACGAATACCGTGAGTCTGTCTCATGGTTTACACAGAGTCCTGGCTCCCGGAGGAGTTCAATACAATACAAGACATTAAATGGAGTGGAGGTTCTTCCTTAATCTAATGGGAGTGTGTGCGCACATTTTCAAAGTAATCAGACATATTTCTGTCATTTTTTCTTTTCAAGATCAGCATCCTGCCAACTTTTAAAGACAATCGTAGCCAATAAGAAGCCAGTGGAATCTGAAAGATCTTCCAGATATCTTGATCACTATAAAGCTGTGTTTTCACCACAGTGCCAGTATATCAGGGACATGCTGGCCATTGGGAAAAGCGGGACAACTCCCGAACGGCCGGTTCATTCCCGGCCGGTCCAGGCCGGCCATTAGGAAGAAAATAAAAATAAAATGTCGGCCTTCGTTCCATTTTGGGGGCTGAGCGGCCAACAAAGTAAATTGTCACTGTCGGGCAGAAACCTCGTATCTCCAAGTTTCAAATTTGTAATTTTTTTCGCAAAGCAAAGCCCTGCTTCATCATACAAGGCTGTCGCACAAAGGTAGTGAAAACAGAAGATCTAGCACACAACGCCTCGCGGTGCGAGGCGTTGTGTGCTTGTAGATCGGCTGTTTTCACTAGTTTAAAATGTTAAAATGGTTTTGGAAATACAAGGTTTCCACCCGACAATGAAGAAATATAACTCATGTAATTGGCCCACTGGCTTGTCACTTGTCATGATCTGAAATGGCAAATCTTTGAGTAGCAGCAGCGCTATAGAGAGAGATCTCTCTCTATAGCGCGCAATGAGGGCCTCTACAACTCTCTTTCCCGGGCTGAATCAGGGGCCCAGCACGTCCCTGCAGTATATACTTTTACTTATTGACATACAGTAGATATGGGACTCACTGTTGTTTTCACTTGCCCTACTTGGCAGTAAAGTGTTGGTATGAGAGCGTTTTTATTAAGCAAAGGTTTCAATGTTTGTAAAAGTGTTCTATGAATAAAGTTTGGTTTGAGTGTAGTGGAATAGTACCATACTATATAGTAGCATATACGGTACTAGCTTGACTGTTTGACTATAAGCCACAAGGCTTCCATCCTCTGTCTGGCACGGGAGCGTGTCGCTGTTTCTATAATTAAAATATAATAATAATACAGATCTTTATAAAATACTAATTTCAATAAAAACAATGAATTCATGCATATAAATATTTCAATCATCCATTATACCCACAAAGTATTGATTGGAACACATTGAAATCTAAAACAGGCAACTTCTCCCAGGTTAATAATCGCCTAGGGACTGCTTACAGTCAAAACTCAAAAAGGAGATTGGAAAAAATAGCTGATCTACAAGCTCACAATGCATCACAATGAGATGTGTTAATGCCCTTCTTCACCATGTTCAGTGTCACACAACAAAAGTAGCCGATCTACAAGCTCCACGCACGCACAGTGCTGACAGTGTAATGTTTAGTGTGCAATGACTGCAGAAACATATCAATCAACAAGACTGCAGAGTGAGAATATACCTGTTAATCTCTATTATGATACTTCTATGTGTATATCTGCCTCAGGCCGGGTTGTCTACCCAGGGCTTAGACATTCTCTAAGTGAGATAAATGTAAATGATTTCAAGGTCAAAGTTGATGACATAGTAATCTCTAGCAAGGAAGAAATCCTATTTGGGCTGTATTCTTGACAAATACCTGTCTGGGGATAGCATGGCAACTATGGTGATCAAAAAAGTAAACCAAAGAACAAGATTCCTGGGAAGAATTTCCACTTTTGTCAACAACAGTGCCCTCAGGACTCTTGCTGGGGCCCTCCCTCATTCAGACCCACTTTGACTATGCTTGCACCTCCTGGTACTCCAACACCAAAAAGCCACTAAAGACTAAGCTCCAAACCTCCCAAAACAAACTGATTTCGACTACTTCCCGACATGGGGCCCATGACCCACGTATCTCCCACACATTTTGCTAGCTTAAGATGGCTCAACATGGAAGACAGGGTTAAACAACTAAAAATGGGATTGACTTTCAAAATAGTCAATGCAAATCTTCCCTCAATCCCCTCATATCTGCCAGCATATCTGACCAAACATCTCCAAAAAGTTAGCGACACCCACAGCCACAACACCAGAGGGAGCACACACAATGATCTGATAACACAAACCCATAAGACAAATATGGGTAAATTCTCCTTATACATCACTGCCACCCAGGTGTGGAATTCCTTGACTACCTCCCTTAAAACATGTAGCTCGCTGGCATCCTTCAAAACTGCCCTGAAAACTCATCTTTCAGGAGGTCAGAGGCGGAGGTAGTTATCAAGTGAGCCCCCCTTACCCTAGCCCCACCCCCTTGTCTCCCCTACCCTGTACATATACTGTTTTGTATAACTGTGATGTTTGTACAGGTGTTTTTAGTTTTTTGTTATTTGTTATATCCATGAGTTGAATACATAGGACTTCCGACGTAAACAAGACTGTAAAAAAGACTTACTTGGGATGTTCCTTTTAGGCAGGGTGTTTAACTGTACTTGTACTGTACTACATTCTTTTAATGTATTGACTATACTTGTTATGTTCTCCACTTTTGTCTAATAAAATACTCAATCAATCCAAATAAAAAAATCGAATTATTACTGGACCTTGTCTTTTTATTTTCTTGCCCTGTGTTGCATAATTTTAAACATGACCCGTTTATTATAATGAATTAATTGTTTTTTATACCCTGTAGCACTTCTCTATTCTCTTGAATGTACAGTAAATTGTGTTATAAATAAAGTGCGAAGCCCTATGTATCTCTGCTTCCATTCAAAGGTCAGGGGAGTGGAAAAATAGCTGATCTACAAGTTGTGGTGTGTTAATGCCCTTCTCCATCAGTCTACAGTGTCACACAAAAACAACAAAAGTAGACAATCTACAAGCTCAAAGCTGTGCCTGTGGCACATTATAGTTATTTTTTAAACCTGCACCTGGACCCAGTTTGAGCTGGATGTACAGTAGACGCCACTATGTCTCAGTACCACTGAACACTAAATGTGCTCATCCCCTAAAATGTGCTCATTTAGTCAGTCACAGGCAGTGTGGTCAAGGCTCTGGCCAAACAAATATGGGAAAATAGTCAAAAGTAGCCGATCTACAAGCTACTGCTCCGCTCCACGGCCCCTGGTGTAAAGAGATTCTATAATAAGAGACGGCAGTCCTTAAATATATGGAATCACCACTAGATGGCGCAGCTGTAGCGCTGCCGCCATCTTGGAATGATGGCTCTGCTCTTAAATTAATCAAAACAATTAAATTGGGTGTGAATAACGTTTTACAAAGCTGTCTTGATCACCCAACAAAGTGAAAATCACCATTGATATTACATATTATCATAGACTGCTAAACAGATCAATAGAAGCATAGAATATTTTTTTTTTTTCAGTTATAAGAAATAGTAATAATTTGGTATGAATAATACATTTCGGATTGTTCTAATTGGTCTAATGTTAATTTATTTTATCTGTTTGACATTAGTCTGGCTTTTGTGGACAATAATTTATCATGTGGGCCTACATTAGGTCTATATCATGTTTTACTGTTTTGTCATTCATAATCTCTAAGGAACAGATTCAGTGCTGCCTAAAATGCAGCAGAGGGCAGAGTTCCCCCCCTTTTATAATGATGCGTTTTAATCATTTCTATTTGGTATTAACACATCATATAAACATGTGTGGCCGCACGCAGACATGCATTAGCATGTATGCATGTGCACACATACCCCTTGAAATGTTACTATTAGTAAGTCATTTAAGTTTTGATCCATTGATAAATATTATAAATAAAATAGTAAATCATTATAGTAGCATGCATATATAGGCTATAATACTTTTTTGCTGTTCAACACAGACCAGTTATATAGAATCATTAAATATATAAAAACACGTTTTTGAATGTACAGCATGACTTTATTATGTTTTTTTTAACCACCGGAAGTCGTCATCATTCCAAGATGGCGGAGCAACATGGGTGCTGCTTGTTGTAATGGGATGTATAGGGAGTGCCGTCTCTTATTATAGAATCTCTTTGCTGGTGTATTCACGTTATTCCTGGCCCCGCCCCCGGCTTCCTGTTCATATCCTGAAAGAGGCGGAGGCTGAAAAAGCTGGCCTGAAAAACATCATTTGGTTTCCTGTTGTCCTTGCATTAAAGTGTCAGTAGTTGGCGTTCTAGGCTCTGGGCTCTGAATGTACCTGGGTTGCCATGTCTGCTTATAATAAGCAATTTGTGTCTCTAAAAAATAGTTGCTCATTGGGATTACTTTCTAATATTTTTTAAACCAGTGGTTCCCAAATCTTTTCATATCAAGGACCCCAGATTACATATTTGTCCACAGTCGCAGACCCCCATCTGAAAATATGTGGTGCCAGGGACCTCCACACAGATTTATGTTATTAGAATGTTTAAAAAATACAAAAAAAATGTTTTCCCTCAATATTTTTTAAATAGCAAATATACAAGCTCACAATGTGTCGCAATGTGACACATTGTGAGCTTGCTGATCTGCTATTTTCAAATGTGAATGTAAAGTAGTATAGCCTACTGTAGTTGCTTCTCTTGGGCTTATATCTTTGGCAAAAGGAATATGGTGTATACATGTGACCTGACGGTCGTGATTAGGGAGTCTTACTGGTTCTATCTACAGTGATAACCGTATACCCGGGGACTCCCGGGAAGCGGTGTGTATAGATTTATGACAGGAGGTCCCTGACCACAGAAAACTGTTTGTGTCTTAACCCTCACAGTGTACACTTTTATGTCACAGGCAAGACCGTTAAGGCCCTCAAAAGATTCTTATGAGACGACCTGTCCTACTCTGTCCAGAGAAATGTACTGATGCTCACCACTAAACACTAAAAATGTCAAGGGTGAGTTTTTTATCAGTAATGTCACAGCCGTGTGGAATTCAGATACTCAGAATGGGCATTGCTTACCTAGTCAATTTATCTTTATAGCACTAATTCAGAAAATGAGGCTTTTTGGAAGTTTAAAAGCTTCCTTTTATTTGCTCAGCTCATAGCGGGATTACAATGTATATTCAACAATATAAATGCAAATACAACTAGAAGAAGTGCTCTTCCGAGCACAGGTCTCCACCAGCCACGCGTCCTGGTGGTGGTATAATAGGCCAATGTAAAAAGGGTGGCATGTGTTCTTCACCAATCTTAGGCCTTTCATGGTGCCACCATGAGGCTGATTTGAACATTTTGTAGTGTAATTTCTTCCTTGGCCTTTTGCGAATGTGCGTGCACAATTTCATTACAATTGCATGCTGTGTTTGATTTGAGGCATTTTGTTTGAAACGGATCAATCCTGCAAAGTTTGGAGGCCAATCTTAGCCAATCAGGATGGAATATTTAATACAGGACAGATCCGTCTTGATCATATGACTGTAGAGATACTGTGTACTGATTTGTGGGTAAAATCTGAAGGAGTAATATCCACAAATGTGTCTTACAAACCTCCAGGTGGCGCTATAAAAGGCTGATGTGAAAAATGCAAGGATTGGCCTATAGGGAGTGCGCTTACAAAGTTTGAAACTGATCAGTGGAGTTATAGGTAAAACCATAAATTGGCCTGTTATAGCGCCACCATGAGGCTGATTTCAAAAATTTGAAGTGGCATTTCTTCCTCATCCTAGAGGGAACGTGTGTGCACGATTTCATGTTAATTGCACTCTGCGTTTGTGATTTGAGGCATTTTGTCCAAAACGGACCAATCTTACAAACTTTGAAAGCCAATCTCAGCCAATCAGGATGGAATATGGACAATCAGAGAGATCCATGTTGATCACATGACTGTAGAGATACTGTCTACCGATTTGCGTGATTTTTGGACAAAATCTGTAGGAGTAGTGTACAGAAATGTGTTTTGCAAACATCGGCCTCATGGTGGCGCTAGAACAGGGCAATTTGAAAAATGTGGGGCAGAGGTTCTGAATTGGCATCCAGGGAGTGTGTGTGCTCATTTTGGCAGCGTCCGGGCCAACGGCGCCGGAGATAAGCTGTACATAAACTCAGAGGACGGACGGACGGGGGCGAAAACATACTCTCCCCCTGCCTTCGGCTGGTGGTGACAAAAATAATGGAAATAAAATCTATCAAGATTTACCATTGCCTTAAATTAGGCTTGTTCTGAAATAATTCCAAATTTAGATTTAAAAGGAGGAGGTTCCATTAGATTTAGCCTTAGTTACAGGCCAGTACATTTGATAGTTCCAAAAATGTATAATATTTAACACCAAATAGAACTAGAAATACTGTTCCTTCGAAACAGTGTGGGCTCGCTTCCAACCCAACAAATAGGATACTTTAAGGTACTGTAAGGTACAGTACCTTACAGTATTGTACTGTACCTTACTATACTGTACTGCACCTTACTGTACTGTACTGTACTGTACTCTACTGTACTGTACTGTACTGTACTGTACTGTAACTTACTGTACTTTACTGTACTCTACTGTACTGTACTTTACTGTATTCTACTGTAACTTACTGTACTTTACTGTACTCTACTGTACCTTACTGTACTGTACTCTACTGTACCTTACTGTACTGTACTGTACCTTACTGTACTATACTATACTGTACTCTACTGTACCGTACTGTACCTTACTGTACTGTACTCTACTGTACCTTACTATACTGTACTTTACTGTACTCTACTGTACTTTGCTGTACTTTACTGTACTCCACTGTACCTTACTGTACTTTATTCTACTTTACTGTACTTTACTGTACTCTACTGTACCTTACTGTACTGTATTGTACTTTACTGTACCTTACTGTACTGTACTCTACTGTACCTTTCTGTACTGTACCTTTCTGTACCTTACTGTACTTTACTGTACTCTACTGAACCTTACTGTACTTTTACTGTACTCTACTGAACCTTACTGTACTGTACATATTCTATGTGTTCTAGATCTACATTTTTGATTCTGTGTTTGGGAACCAGCAACTGTCAAATGGACTCCAACTGTAGTGGAGTATATTGAGTGCATATACTGTAGGCTAACAATCCCAGATCACATCTGTCCTCCACTATGTCTATAACCAAGGCGTTCTTCTATGTGGCCACTCCAGACTGAGGAGTGGAGCATGGCTTTTATTGTGTTTGTGGATCTGACTTGGAAATGCATTGGTTTTGATATCTCCCTGACAACCAACAACAACCACTAATATGGCTGACTGTCCCTGCGGGCTCTAGGATATATGGCTATGGGATTTACATCCCATCGCCCGGACTTGATTCTTGATCACAGCTGTGTAATCAGTAGAGTGGAGAGGGACATTTATTTATAGTTTTAACTATAACTATAGTTTTATACATCACACAGCTTAGACATTTGGATCAAATCAGAGAGCAGACCTGTGTGAACGCAATGATATAAATAGCATATCTGAAGTGTGAACACTGCAGCCACAGCGCCTTAACATAAACATGGGTCTATTATCCTTCTCTCCACTCTGTCCCCACTCACTAAACCCATTGGAAATGCATTGGGTGCTTAAAGTTAAACATTTTAATTTTTTTATATTTATACTACAAAACATTTCAAAACGAAAAATACAAGCACACGTGTCCTCAGTAAGCTGAACACATAAAAATTTGAATGGTGTTGAAAGGTGTAAGCGTTTAAGAGATGAAGCGCGCCAAAGTTTTGAGGAGATACTGACTGACTGATAGATAAATAAACTAGAAATACTGTTCCTTCGAAACAGTGTGGGCTCGCTTCCAACCCAACAAATAGGATACTTTAAGGTACTGTAAGGTACAGTACCTTACAGTATTGTACTGTACCTTACTATACTGTACTGCACCTTACTGTACTGTACTGTACTGTACTGTACTGTACTGTACTGTAACTTACTGTACTTTACTGTACTCTACTGTACTGTACTTTACTGTATTCTACTGTAACTTACTGTACTTTACTGTACTCTACCTTACTGTACTGTACTCTACTGTACCTTACTGTACTGTACTGTACCTTACTGTACTATACTATACTGTACTCTACTGTACCGTACTGTACCTTACTGTACTGTACTCTACTGTACCTTACTATACTGTACTTTACTGTACTCTACTGTACTTTACTGTACTCCACTGTACCTTACTGTACATTATTCTACTTTACTGTACTTTATTGTACTTTACTGTACTCTACTGTACCTTACTGTACTGTATTGTACTTTACTGTACCTTACTGTACTGTACTCTACTGTACCTTTCTGTACTGTACCTTTCTGTACCTTACTGTACTTTACTGTACTCTACTGAACCTTACTGTACTTTTACTGTACTCTACTGAACCTTACTGTACTGTACATATTCTATGTGTTCTAGATCTACATTTTTGATTCTGTGTTTGGGAACCAGCAACTGTCAAATGGACTCCAACTGTAGTGGAGTATATTGAGTGCATATACTGTAGGCTAACAATCCCAGATCACATCTGTCCTCCACTATGTCTATAACCAAGGCGTTCTTCTATGTGGCCACTCCAGACTGAGGAGTGGAGCATGGCTTTTATTGTGTTTGTGGATCTGACTTGGAAATGCATTGGTTTTGATATCTCCCTGACAACCAACAACAACCACTAATATGGCTGACTGTCCCTGCGGGCTCTAGGATATATGGCTATGGGATTTACATCCCATCGCCCGGACTTGATTCTTGATCACAGCTGTGTAATCAGTAGAGTGGAGAGGGACATTTATTTATAGTTTTAACTATAACTATAGTTTTATACATCACACAGCTTAGACATTTGGATCAAATCAGAGAGCAGACCTGTGTGAACGCAATGATATAAATAGCATATCTTAAGTGTGAACACTGCAGCCACAGCGCCTTAACATAAACATGGGTCTATTATCCTTCTCTCCACTCTGTCCCCACTCACTAAACCCATTGGAAATGCATTGGGTGCTTAAAGTTAAACATTTTTATTTTTTTATATTTATACTACAAAACATTTCAAAACGAAAAATACAAGCACACGTGTCCTCAGTAAGCTGAACACATAAAAATTTGAATGGTGTTGAAAGGTGTAAGCGTTTAAGAGATGAAGCGCGCCAAAGTTTTGAGGAGATACTGACTGACTGATAGATAAATAATGAAGATAACATACGTGTGCTCGCCTTCCAGGCGAGCCCACAAATACCCCAGACTTTTTTCAGACATCATCAGCATGGCCATATCTGAACATGGCATCGTACTGATCAGAAATGGAAATATACAGATGTCACGTACGCAGTGTGTGCAGCTCAAATACAGGAAATGCATAACCACAAAGAAGCTTCAAAGGCTTTCAAACTTTCCATACACCTCAGCAGTCATTTCAACCAGTCAATATTGTTCCTTCTTTAACCAGGCCAAGTGATGATATATTAAGCCTGTGAGTTGTTCAACATAAATTATGTTCTTTTACATTTCACTATGTTCAACAACAGTATGACAAGCAGGCATGAAGCCCATCACAACCCTGTCACACCAACAGGCCCCTGGACACACACACACACACACACACACACACACACACACACACACACACACACACACACACACACACACACACACACACACACACACACACACACACACACACACACACACACACACACACACACACACTAGTGATAGAGGTGTCTGTCATTGTGGACCAAACAAATGAGTTGACCTGCATCAGAGTCTGTCCTATGGCCGAGAGGAACCCACAGCAGCAACAGACAGAGCACGGGAGTGGTGCATTCTGGGAGATGTAGTGTGTGCAATGGTGGCCATTTTGCAATCTAACAGCCAGTCTGGTATGGGAATGCCACCTGCTTGTGAGGCTGAATGACTATAATACAATGATTTGTGTTTTGTGATCGTTAAATGCAATGCAATTTATATGACAGATTTATGACAGATGACAGGAGTATAGGAGTGAGACATCACATACTTGCTTACATAATTAGTTTTTACACACCATTATAATGTTCTTATTTAGAAGTTCCATTTGCAGAAAATGTATGACACTGATTTACTGTCACTATTAGGAGACCACTAGGACAGTGGTTCTCAGACGTTTTATTTTCAAGGACCCCCGTAACCAAATGGACCCGCAAATTTTGTGACCCCTAGCTGGTTCACTGACATATCACACTTAAAATATAATGTCCTATGTTAAAATTGGCAAATGGGAGGGCGGGCCGGCCGGCCTACGGGTGTGCAGAGACTGCAGACCACAGCCCTGTCACTCAGACATAACCATATAAACAAACAAGATATGCCCATATACAGGCAGGACCACATCAGCCAGTGGCTCAGGGGTAGAGTGGCCGGTTGGGAGTTCGATCCCGGGCTCCCCTAGAGTTAAAATCAGCTGAGGTAAGTACAGTAACTACTTTACTAGACAGACTGACGGCCGTAGTCCTGACATGTCACCACCAAACTGCCACATCACTAACTAACTAACTAACTAACTAACTAACTAACTAACTAACTACTGACCCATATTGACCCATAAATACAGTGGGGAAACACTGGGAAACAGTGAACTAACTAGAGCAGGGGTTCCCAAACCTTTTTGTCTCAGGGCAACCCATAATATTTTTTTAATCCGAGGCACCCCTACATTATAATTTTCACTCCCAGCACCTTATATTTATAGCATATCGTCGTTGTCGGGTGGAAACCTTGTATGTCCAAAACCGTTCGTTTTTTATTTATCATTTATAAAATTTACTAAACTAGTGAAAACAGCAGATGTAGATTGGCTGTTTTCACTGACTGAAAATAACTTTGTACTTCAAGTTTTAAATGATACTAAATATTTTTTCAAGTGTCCAAATAAATTCCAAATATTATCAAATGATCTCGTGACACCCCTGGACAGCTGTCACGGCACCCCAGGGTGCCCCGTCACCCACTTTGAAAACCCATGAACATAGAGGACTCATACTGAGAGACACACACAGCCAGAGGCGTCAATTGGGTATGCCAAGGTATGGCAGCAGCCACACCTTGGCTACAGAGGAGAAACATTCCCTGTACGGTAGCACTTTATAATGAAGTACCTCAATAAAGGCTAATTAACAGCTAATAAGGCACTTATTAACAATGAATTAACAGCTAATAAGGCACATTAAGTCCTAATAGTGCATTTATAAACCCTTTACTATGCACTTATTATGAGATCAATTAACACTAACAAATCCTTAATAAAATCTTTATTATAACAGTATAAACAATTAATTAAGCCTTTATTAACACTTTATTAGGCAATTTAAAGCCACCTATTCTAAAGTGGGAACACATCGGGTACACCCGCCACTCTGACATGTCGGTTGAGTCCTAATTGTGCATTTAGAAACCCTTTACTATGCACTTATTATGAGATCAATTAACACTAACAAATCCTTAATACAATCTTTATTATAACAGTATAAACAACAACAAGTCATTAATTAAGCCTTTATTAACACTTTATTAGGCAATTTAAAGCCACCTATTCTAAAGTGGGAACACATCGGGTACACCCGCCACTCTGACATGTCTCCTTTCCGACATGTCAGAGTGGCGGGTGTACCCGATGTGTTCCCACTTTAGAATAGGTGGCTTTAAATTGCCTAATAAAGTGTTAATAAACACTTAATTAATTGTTTATACTGTTATAATAAAGATTTTATTAAGGATTTGTTAGTGTTAATTGATCTCATAATAAGTGCATAGTAAAGGGTTTATAAATGCACTATTAGGACTTAATGTGCCTTATTAGCTGTTAATTCATTGTTAATAAGTGCCTTATTAGCTGTTAATTAGCCTTTATTGAGGTACTTCATTATAAAGTGCTACCCTTCCTTCTTAAAATAAATTCATCAAGCCTCAAAGGTAAGGCGTGCAGCCATGTTGCCATACTGTAGCTTTTGCTGAACTGACGCCACTGCACACAGCAACACAACACAAACACCATGCAAGACTGGAGCCTTGTTTTCACACTTTAATTTAACCTCTTAATCTGCTCTGTAAAGGTGGTTGCACACTGCACTGCGTGTTTTCGTTGCGTTTTGGAAATCCGAAAGCCGTAGGCCAGGGAGAGAGAGAGGAAAGAGAGAGAGAGCAAGGGACTCAGTGCAACAGCTGCGAAAATCTGAAAAAATCAACCCTGGTCCGAAAATAAATACGAAACCGGCGGCAGTGTGCAAACGTGATTGACATAACGTGAGGTTGATTTTTTTATTCACGCACTCCGAAAATCACTCCAATATTCGGCGCGAAAAACGCAGCAGTGTGCAAAGACCTTAGGCCTAAGTGTTAAATATTCCTATGTGCATTTCATACATTCATATCATACTGTGCAATGCAATACCATACAATACTCAAACATTTTGTCCTTCTAAAGCGGGGTGGGCAATTATTTTTTCCACAGGGCCACATGAACAACAGAAAATATAGTGGCGGGCCGGGCCAAAAGGCAGTGCTCCCCGCACGATGTGCTCCCCGCAAACTAAACACAAGGCTTTACCTCCGACTTCAGTAAATAAATACACAAAATGTTGAAAACCCGGCATTCCGCATTCGACTTTTATTTTTTTAGCCATTTTAGCCATTTTTGATGGGTAAGGTAAGGCAGGTCGTCTTGACTTGTGACCAGTCTGACCACCTGCTTGTTATTGAGACAACATCCAATGATCACGCACACGTGCTGATGTACGCATTGCGTCCATATGTACGTGAATATAAAACTTCGAAATAAAAGAAATGCAGCTTTAGTCCATGCATGAGGTAAAAATTTAAAATGTGTTTATTTTGTATATTTTGTAATTTGCCATTAACCCTACAAGGGCTGGTCAGAGTGAACCAAATGCCCAGGTCTGTTCTAAAGGATGGTGAAATTACCACATTCACCAGAGCCTTAAAGGAATTCACCAGAGCCTTAAAGAATTCACCAGAGCCTTAAAGGAATTCACCAGAGCCTTAAAGAATTCACCAGAGCCTTAAAGGAATTCACCAGAGCCTCAAAGGAATTCACCAGAGCCTTAAAGGTTCACCAGAGCCTTAAAGGAATTCACCAGAGCCTTAAAGAATTCACCAGAGCCTTAAAGAATTCACCAGAGCCTTAAAGGAATTCACCAGAGCCTTAAAGGAATTCACCAGAGCCTTAAAGGAATTCACCAGAGCCTTAAAGGAATTCACCAGAGCCTTAAAGGTTCACCAACAAAATTACTTTTTTTCAAATGCATTTGTGTCTAATGTAATTATTGTGTCAGGAATGCGTAAAAAAAAACTAAAAAATATGATTGAACTCAAGTCTCTACGGGGTGAGTAATCAATTTAAATGTTTTCATTTTAGAGGTGAACTATTCCTTTAATTCAAATCGTCATTTTACCTTCATCAGCAGGAGACGTTGAAAGAAAAGACGTTGCTTCGTGGAGTGTCTGAGATGATCTGAGGGAGTCGTCTCTTCCTCAAACTCTACCAGAACAGCATCTGTGACGTCAATGTGGTCCAACATGAAACTACGAGTCAGCAGGAAATGTTGCAAACATTTGGTTGTTGAGACCTCATCTTTACGTGGTTCTTTGTTGTTGTCATACGTACATACACAGCAGTAGTAATGCATATTCCACATGTATAACATGATACAAGAGGTAGCCTATGTATGGTTCATGCTTGTCAGTCAAAGCACCGTCCATTAATTAAATGTGTTAATTGCAGTCTGGCCTGCAGTGGATCTGCAATGTTCAAGGTTGTATTAATTGTATCTTGTGCACATGTATGTAAGAGCAGAGTGGCTTTTACTGCAGGCATCATAGTGATCAAAACATGTCATATGATTGAACATCATTAACTGCTACTGATTCTGACCGCCTGCCTGACAATAATGTGTTGCTGAAACTTTGATGGACTGCCTCAATAAATAAGCAAAGAGTGTGAAGAGACATAAAAACATGCAAAGTACATACAGTATGAGTCGATGATCATTTTCAGTATGTTCAAAATATGAAATGAGATTCTACATGGGCAACTGGTGGCCTGGGGACCAATGTGGGTCCCCACCTTCACTTAATGTGACCTTTGGGTCAGTATATGAATATTATATACCAGTAAGACTCCCTAATCGGGAGATAAGCGACCGTCAGGTCGCAGCGTGATTTTAGGGCAAAATGTGTAGGAGCAGTGTCCAAAAATGTGGTTGAAAAAAATCGGCCTGATGGTGGCGCTGAGTGTAGACATAGTGTGTACCGATTTGGGTGATTTTAGGGCAAAATCTGTAGGAGCAGTGTCCAAAAATGTGTTTGAAAAAATCAGCCTGAAGGTGGCGCTATATGGGACAGATCCATGTTGATGAGATGAGTGTAGACATACTGTGTAGCGATTTGCGTGATTTTAGGGTAAATTTGTAGGAGCAGTGTCCAAAAATGTGTTTTAAAAAATCGGCCTGAAGGTGGCGCTATATGGGACAGATCCATGTTGATGACATGAGTGTAGACATACTGTGTACCGATTTGAGTGATTTTAGGGCAAAAATTGTAGGAGCAGTGTCCAAAAATGTGTTTTGCAAGAATCCGCCACATGGTGGCGCTAGAAGAGGGCCATGTGAGAAATGAGGGGTGGGGTCTCCGCGCCGCCGAGGCGGACGAATAGGTACCGGCCCCGGCTCTCCCGGTCGCTCCTAGCCCGAGTTACAGCATTTTATGTGCGCTGCAGTGGCAGGGGGTCCTCCACTGGGGGCGCCACCACTTTTGCATCCGTTCTGGAGCACCAGGAGTCAGTGGTCCCCGGGAATTCCCCGTGAGCAGCCCCGTTGGGGTGGTCATTTGGTCATTTTTGCACATTTGGTCATTTTTTACATCTGGGGGTCCCCCAGGGACCTGGGGGTCCCTGGAGCTCCGGGGGTCCTTGGAGGTTGTAGTTTGGCAGGCAAGGAGTGTGTGTGCAAAATCTGGCATGGATCGGGGCAACGGTTGCGGAGATATGAGCAGGGCAAAAGTGTGACAAGTGACGTGTGACAGACAGACTGACTGACGGACGGACGGACGGACGGACGGACTGACTGACGGACAAACTCACAGTTTGTGGAGGTTTTGATAGTAACTGCGACCTGACGGTCGCAATTATTGATTTCAGCTGTTCCAATCCCAAACATGCAAGTTTACATGACCTGTTTTCATTTTCTAAATACTAATGAGAGTGCATGCAGATACACAATGTGGAGTGAGTGAGTAAATTAGTGGCCTTTTACATACTGTATATACTGTATGGAGTATGGACCCACGTCCGCTTCTCACCCCTTAGGGCATCTTACTGGTTATTATTATTATTATTATTAAAATGTATATTTAAGTGTTTGGTTTACATCAGAATATGGATGTGTACTGACTGAGTGTTTCTGCTCTATACAGCACAGCGTGCGTTCACTCCTCGCCCGCCACTCCGATACACCACTGTTCTATTTAGGGGAACACACTGTGGGCTGCGTACAGGCTGCACATCAACGCCTGGAAATAGAACAGTGGTGTATCAGAGCAGCAAGTGAGGCGTGAGTGCGCTCCTGCACACGTCTGACGTCTGCTGCCGCCGGTGTGGGCAGGTTCATTGAAAATACTGGGGGCGGTGGTTTTGGCACACCGTCCACAGTCAGCCGCCAAAAGTTGCATTTTTGTTCTGCCAAAGGCGGGCCGGGGAGCGTCGGACCAACTCCAGAGAAGACAAATAAGGAAGACAAAAGCCATGGATCCGAAAAAAGTGTCTTTTTAGACTCCAAGGGGAAGGTGGTGCGGTGCGTCAGAGCCCAATGGAGCCATGCAGGCATCATTTGAAACGGACACAGCCTGGCCCGGATCCAACCAACCGCTAACGGCCTATAGGAGGACTGCTGCTGTCACTCAACAACTAAACATTACAGTAAACATTTTACATTACATGTAAAAAACTAAACATTTCAACCTCATGTTTCACTCACCAATTCAGCAACTTGAATTGAAGTCAGATTTCAGTTCTACACCATTCACCTCACTAATACTGTAGGCTGACACTAGTGTGTGTGTGTGTGTGTGTGTGTGTGTGTGTGTGTGTGTGTGTGTGTGTGTGTGTGTGTGTGTGTGTGTGCGTGCGTGCGTGCGTGCGTGTGCTCCACACCATTCACCTCACAATTTGCTTTTAGCCAGCTGGGACTGGTCAGTAATTAACTGGTCAGTGATTACTGATTGATTGTCAGTGGTGGAATCCCCGCCTACAGGAATACACAGACAGCAGTCAAAGAAAGCCATACGCTTAACAAAGAGAGAGCTGTGACCTGCTGGGTAACAAACAGGATCAGTAAACAGCCGAGCTAACAGTCACACATACATTAATTCACACTTAAAACAACAATATCTACTCTATACCATTGACTGTCACATACATGGTTAATTCACACTTAAAACAACAATGTCTACTCTATACCATTGACTGTCACATACATGGTTAATTCACACTTAAAACAACAATGTCTACTCTATACCATTGACTGTCACATACATGGTTAATTCACACTTAAAATAACAATGTCTACTCTATACCATTGACTGTCACATACATGGTTAATTCACACTTAAAATAACAATGTCTACTCTATACCATTGACTGTCACATACATGGTTAATTCACACTTAAAATAACAATGTCTACTCTATACCATTGACTGTCACATACATGGTTAATTCACACTTAAAATAACAATGTCTACTCTATACCATTGACTGTCACATACATGGTTAATTCACACTTAAAATAACAATGTCTACTCTATACCATTGACTGTCACATACATGGTTAATTCACACTTAAAATAACAATGTCTACTCTATACCATTGACTGTCACATACATGGTTAATTCACACTTAAAATAACAATGTCTACTCTATACCATTGACTGTCACATACATGGTTAATTCACACTTAAAATAACAATGTCTACTCTATACCATTGACTGTCACATACATGGTTAATTCACACTTAAAATAACAATGTCTACTCTATACCATTGACTGTCACATACATGGTTAATTCACACTTAAAATAACAATGTCTACTCTATACCATTGACTGTCACATCAATTAACTCTCAAGTTTATCAGGTTTTCCATTGACTTTCAGGTTTTTGTCATCATGAGTGGCTTCCAGTCTTAAAGGCCAATAGACCATATTTCATGACGGCCATTTTGCTATTAAATTAATGAAATGCCACCCCGTTGTCACACCGTTTCTTCAATGCAAAATGCAGAACATAGAAGATCTACAAGCCCACAGCGTGTCGAGGCAGCGATGTGTTGTGGGCTGTTGTATCAGCTGTCATTATGTATGAGTGGGACTCCTGGGCCACAGTAGCCATGCATTGATTCAGATGATGGTTAAAGTGGGCCAATCCAGTGATGTCTCTCTTCTCTGTGGGCCCGTTACTGTAACTATCCTAAAACAGGCGCAATTTTATGCGGGAACACCTTCTGAGTGGCAAAATACTACGTTCTGGCCTTGTCAGCCCATACATCCAAACAGAAAAGTCCTATTTAATTGCATTAAACAAAATTAAACAGCGTTAAACTCACTTTGCCACTCGATTTGCCATTCACTTTATGCATGTGCATACCCTCTATAGTCGGACCAGATGCCCAGTCCACTCCTGAAGTGCAGGAGTTCTGAGACCGGCCATCAGAAGTTCTGAATAACGTCAATGTGTTACAGTATATCACCTCCCTTCAACTATATGAAGGAGCTTGTACATGGCCTAAAGAGTGAAAACATAACTGTCCTTAAATGACTTACTCAGCTATAGAGAACACTGTGGTTATCCCCCTCCTTCACTTCCTCTTAGTGCACACTGCACTTCCTGTTC
The DNA here is from genome assembly GCF_963921795.1 of Nannobrachium achirus. NCBI lineage: Eukaryota > Metazoa > Chordata > Actinopteri > Myctophiformes > Myctophidae > Nannobrachium > Nannobrachium achirus. The sequence continues at coordinate 4,531,189 of NC_137831.1, read as the reverse complement.
TCTAGAAGTAAGAGGAAGTAGCTTGTCTGCTGCTCTGAGTCTCTGACCACACTGCCCTGCTTTATACAAGACTTTAAAAACTCTATGCTAAAGGAAGATTTATTTGACCTATTAAAACCTTTCTACAAAACTTTAAAACCTCTATGTTAATGGAGGATTTATTTGACCTATTAAAACCTTTCTACAAGTCTTTAAAACCTCTATGCTAAAGCAGCGGCCTTTAACATTTTCAGGCCAAGAACCCCTTAGTTGAGAGAGAGAGATGAAGCAGGGACCCCCACAACCTTGTCAAAGATTCCATAGTTTTCATTTCATTGTTTGACAGCACAATCATCAGTGTATTTTGGATTCACGTGTTTTCAGATATTCGTTTTTTTTTCTTCCCAATTCAGTCATTATGACATTTAATTCCTCCCCTCACACTACTGTGTGTTGTTACTGCGGTTGTATCCTATTGGCTCAGCTACCAGTGAGGGGCCCCCATCCATATTTTCATGTCAGCCCCTGCCTCTCTAACATTCTCTGCACGTCCCTGTTCAAAACGTAGACTTTACCACTTCATCACCGCACTACTTTTAAAAATGCTTTGCAAATAAATAATCCAACAACTGTGCACATGAATCTGTAGGGGAATTGTTGGTAGCGAGTACAAAATATATTTATTTCACTTACTCTGTACTGTCTGTAACTGTAAAGGTGGGACAAATAAAGTGAGGTTTAATTTGTTGTCTTCCTTCTACTGATGATTGGGTTTCTTAGGATCCCCATTACTGGTGCAGAACATCAGCTAATGTTCCATGATATTATTTTAAACCATTTTTAATCTCAGTCTGTGTTATGCCTAATCTATGCTCTGCTGTACGACAGTGGAAAGTACAGAAAAATACAAACCTGCAAGCTCACAATGCCTCAGGTCTGTGCGTGGCATGTTGTGAGCTTATAGATGGCTTTAGTTATGCTCACTGCTCTGCTTTCTTTTGAAACAAAATGAGTAAGAAGTTCAAGTTGAGTGTTTTCTTTCTCTTACCTTTAATTATTTTATTTTAGTGCTACAGCATCAGCTGTCACTCCACTCTATCATCAGCTGCAACTCGTTTAAGCATTGAGATGTCATCTGGCTTCCTGCAACTCAGAGCCTGTGAAAAGCCTGGTTTCCATTTGCTGTTCAGTGTTCATATCCTGTCTAGAGCCCGCCTACTGCATCTGCTAGTTTCCACACACACATACATGCACTCACACCAACCGTTTCCCTTTCCACTCTGGACCAGAAGTGCAAACTGCAAAGTGAATCTAACTCATCCCAAGTGCAGGGCAGGCTAAACCATTTTGGCCTTTTGGGGTGAGAGGAGCCACAAAAAGTGTTTATGTATTTATTTTTGATAGTAACTAAGTTTACTGTCTTTATCGATTGTATTAATCTAATCTTTATTCAGTTATGACCATTAGACGGAGAAAGATCCAACAAAAAAGTTTTCAATCCAAACTTTTTGAGGACCACCCCCATTGGGCTCTGGTAACTCAATCCACACCTCTGGCCTTTCCCTCTCCTCTCCATTCCTTGGTCTGACACAAGATTCTGTTGTTATTTCTGCCACAACTCTCTCTAATTCCTGTCACAGGGGCATCATTTGAGGTTCCATGACATGGCAATTTAAATTTAAAATTCATATTTCTATGAATGTTTTGCAGATTATATCAGATTTTAGATCGACACTTTACAGTATCGAGGCTTGGTTTCTTTCTGCATCCAGTGGTGGAAAATGTACTTAAATGTTTTAATTAAGTAAAAGTATCATTACTGCATTGCAAACATACTCTGTTACAAGTAAAAGTCCAGAATTCAGAAGGTACTTGAGTAAAAGTAAAAAGTGTTGGCATCAACATGTAGTTAAAGCACCAAAAGTAAAAGTACAAAATGTTTGAAAACAGCCAATCTACAAGCTCACAATGTATCGCAACACGCACCCACGAATACGCATACGTGCACACACACATGCACACGCAACCCTGAAATGAACTGCTACACACACGGCCACACACACAGTACACACACACACACACACAGTACACACACACACACACACACACACACACACACACACACACACACACACACACACACACACACCACCGCTCACTTCAAACTTGGGTTTGATTTTGACAATCAGGCTGAAGAGGACACGTTTTTGCCAGCCTCTATGTTTTTATGAAACGGTGCCTCTTCCTGTTGAGTTGTTTCTGAACTCTGTGTTGCTACAGCCGTCTCTGTACTTCCTGTTCTTCCTCTCTGTTCTGCATTTTATTTTTAATCCTCCTCATCTTCTCCTTTCTCTGCTTTCACATCATAATGGTTGCAGTCATTTAGTCCTGTCCATCTGTTTGACCTTCTATGCTATGACATGGACCCCCATTACCCTGAAACCTGTTGATAATCATTATAGTCCTGGTTCAAACTAACTAGTGCAGTGTTAAGTTAGCATCCTTTAAAACCTGGTGCTAATCATTGTAGTCCTGGTTCAAACTAACTAGTGCAGTGTTTAACATAATTGTTTTTTTCTGTCTCTTCTGAAAAATAATAAATAAAAGTCAAATCATGCTAGAGAAGGAAAGAGGAAGTGTGATCTTTGAGCTGCGTGCAGCACTGAGCTCTAGAGGTGGGGGCGGGGCTGCTACATGTGGGCAAGAGTTTGCAGGTGTGTGTGTGTGTGTGTGTGTGTGTGTGTGTGTGTGTGTGTGTGTGTGTGTGTGTGTGTGTGTGCGCGCGTGCGTGCGTGTGTGTGTATGTGTTGCATTCTTAACCTTTAAAATAGGCACAGACGAGAAGAGTCATATCAATGCTGGAATTGTAGGCATTACAATTAGTTTGACTCTGTTCCAGATACATTATTATTATTATAAATAAACCTAAAAAACAACATCAAACAACTATGAACAGTGCCTATGAATCCCTTTATTGACCACATAGTCAGTCTATACATGTTCTCATACATCCCGCTGAACATTTAGAATTAAAGTGCAAAGGTCACATTCACGCAAAAATGAAAACGGTTGCTGTTTGCTTGTTACACGCAGACACAACAGGCAGATGAATAATAAATACATGTATTTAGAGGAGATAAGAGGGTTTTACCCGACATCAGCGATATACCATACTGTATATGAACTGACTGAGGCATTCTGGGAAAGATATCTCAAAGCTGTATTCTTTTTTTAAACGCCACACAATCACCATAATGGTTTCTTCCGGAAACAGATTTCCATACAGTAACTTGCATATTGGTCAGATACTAGTGTGTAATGTAACAAAATAAAGTAACATCTAGGACCAAAATGGACCCTTTGTACTGTGAGAGAGAGCGCAAATGGAAACAAATTGACCCCCACGGTTCCATTTGCAGTTTGCACACTCTCAGAGTTGAGGCTGATGTCCTTGAAATTAAAACATTTGGAGAACCACTGACCTAGGAACAGATATACACAATCCCATTAATGAGTTAAAGTGCTAGTAAAGTTAGTAAAACATCAATATGTCAATAGTACAGTAAAAGTATAAAACATCAACTGAAGCATTCAAAATGTGACTGTAAACAAAATGTCTTCACGTGATAAATTACAAGGTATGGAATCTGCGTAGACTGGCACACTCATCACACTCAGTATGTTCGGCGGCTTTTCCCGATACTGGTATTGGCATCGGAATTCAGAAGACACTCCAGAAAACATTTTTTTTTGTCTTTCCTAAATTTGTCCAGATACCAGACAGCCTCTAGTTTATTGGGTCCTTTCCAGGGGCCCTTGAGGAGGCCCCCCGACAAAATGAATAAATATCGTAAAAATCAATTTGACCACTTTAATCATGGCTATTTGAAAAAAATGGCCGATCTACAAGCTCACGACATGTCCCTGTGCCACCTCGGGAAAGCGATAAGCGACCCATTGCTAAAAATTTCGGTGTGTGGCGTCACGCAATTTTAGTATAAATCAGCAATCAACATCTTCACACAGGTAAACGATAAAAACAAGAAAACCTGCTGCTTGATGAACCTCCACGTTAAATGCATTTAAACACAATGAGCACAAGTTAGTTTCTAAGCGGTTGTTAATTACAGTGACAACAAACACAGTGTACTTAGTAATAGTTAGTAATTCATATAACGTTGTGAATTCCCATTAATTAAGGCAGTAGTGTTAGTGTTACAGTAAGTAAGTGGTGCTCAACCTTTTCAACCCCCCCCCCCCCCCAAAAAAAAAAGAAAAGAAAAAGAATAATCATATTTAAACTGGACCCCCCCCCACCCCCACCCTACCCTGACAAGCACTGAATGCAGGAGTTGAGGCATTACATTTAGTTTGACTCTGTCCCCCAGATAAATATTGTGAACATAGCCGATCTACAAGATTGTAGATCAGCTATTTTCAAAAGGTTTGCCTCTTTCTTATTATGTAACAATGTGTCCAATGTTCAACCAGGTAAAACATTTATAATCAATGAAAAGTTGTAATCTTTTATTAAGGTAGGAAACATGAGATATTTACTTGCGACCAATTATAAATGGTCTGCGACCCTGTTTGGGAACCAGTGTGTTAGTCAGAGCATTTATCAGCATCACAGAGACTGCATTGTTCCCAAACTCATGTGGGAAGTGATGCTGTTAGGTTATGTATTATTTTCATAGGCACATTTATCACTGTAACAGTTTGGCTCTCATGTAAACAAACAGGAGCGTCGCTCTTATCATGGCTAGTTAATGACTTTGGTACTGCGATTTCAAAGTAGAAAAAACAAACAGAAAACAAACACTTTGTTTGCCTCCTAATAGAAATGAAGGAAACGAATAACAGAAACAATCGAAATAACAGAAACAATCACGGCCTCCTCCCTCCCGAGCCCCTTCCTCACAAGGAAGATCAAAGAAGGAATGGACACCAACGTCATTTTAGGCTCCATGGCCATCCACCATGACACTTTGGGTGGCGGAAGTGGCACCGGAGGTTCGGTGAATAACATTATCGGTGCCACTTCCGCCACCCAAAGTGTCATGGCGCATGAACCGTGGTGTGCCAACTTCCGGGTGGGTGTCTTCTCCTTCTTTGAGCCTTCTTGCCTCCTCACAGGAAGTTGAGTTTGTCTGAGGTGTACGTGTCGTAGCTGGGCGTGTCTGAGCTGAGGACGTCCTCCAATTGGAAGGTGGGGGCGGGGCCTGTAGGCGTGGGGTAGCGAGGCCCGTCGTCCTCCACAGCTGGTCCCTGGACACAGAGACAATGAGACACACAGAGGGGTTTGGTACGAGTGATAAAACAACAAGCACAGAAACACATGCAGCGGTATTGGACTGGACAACACCCCACTTACCTTAGAGTTAGGTAAGCTGGGAACATAGAACCCCGGGGAACATAAATCACAGATAAGCTCCCGTATGAGTGTGCCTGAAGTGTGCGTGCGTGTGTACGAGCGTGCTTGTGGGATGGGGTAGTGTGAGTTTTATTTTTTTACTGTAGATGTGCTTCATAAATAAACAAGATTGTACAGTATGTGATGTAAACACTGACTGTGTGAAGGTTTAAGACAGGACACAGACCTGTGTGAACAGTGGAGCACCAACAGTCACACTGGGCGGAGTGAAGCCATTGTTCTCTACAGGAGCAGCTGGGCTGTTCTGTGTGGAGCAACGATACAGTACATCACCTCAGTGCAATATGATCATAATAATTAACTTATAGAGCACCAAGTTACACAGTGCTAAACAACATCAAATCAAATTAAAACTAAATCATGAATCACAAACGATTGGGGGATTGGGGGAGGATATGAAGACAGCAACACACAATAACAACAGATGCATACATTTCTGCCGTTAGGGGGTTAAAAGGGCTTTTTTGAACGCTCCAACATCTGGCTTTGTCCGGGCTCTGAAGCGTGGCCTACAAATAGCCTACAGCTGGTCTACATCTGGCCTACAAATAGCCCACATCTGGCCCACATCTGGTCTACATCTGGCCTACATCTTGGCACAAAGTGTGTTGTACTCCCAGGGTCACACTGGCCAAGCTTTGCGAGACACTTATCGAAATTATCTAAAAAATAGCACCGCTCACTTCACACTAGGTGTGATTTTTATATATAAAAAAGGGGCCCTGATGGCAAAGGCCCGGTCACCCTTGGTCACCCGTCTAGAGTCCAGACTTAGGAACGACTAGTATCGCTGAATCATCGGACCTGAGGTGACGGACAGGCACATGCAGCGATCCAGCAGCTCAGCTAGATGTCTACACCAGCTCCTCCAGGCTGTTAGGAGCTTTAAAAGTTAACACTAAAATCCTAAGATCAATTCTAAAGGTGAATGGCAGCCAGTGCATGGCAGTGCAGCTACTGTATGGGGCTATATATAGTATGTGCCTCTGATCTCCTAGTCCCAGCAATGAGTCTGTACCAACTGTACTGCTGAGGCTGTGTGTCTAGATCTGCTATTTTCGCTACCATTTTGTATTTTTTCTTCTTTTTTTTCAAGTGAATTCAGTCAAAGTAGTTAATTTTGTCTGTGGGGTTTATAGAATTTAAACCAATGAAAAGTTTGGATTTTTTTTTTTTTTGTTTTGTTCTTTTTTTTCTTTTTGAATGTTAAAGTTTGTAGACATACAAGGTTTCCACCCGACACCAACAATAAGATGGTTGGTTTGGGTAGGCCAAAGCCAGAGTTGAAAATAGTGCCAGTCACGTGGCTCATGTGCATTCGGTGAACCTCCGGTTCAGCCCTTTGTCACCGTTCACCATTAGAAGACCTGGACTGATGGAGAGACAGTGAACGGAGGTGGCGTAACTCTATGATAGATGGCTCTGGGGTAGACCTACTGCAGAATGTCAAATCTTAAAAAAAGATAAATTCTTATGGTTAGTGTACAGTATATGTGGTACATGCAAACACACCTCAGGGTAAGACGAGGTCGTTTCATCGTCTGAAGGAGGCCAGACATGTATAGTAACCTGTAACAACAAGGATTAGATATCACATCTATAATGCATTATAATCTGTTCATAAGGCATCATAGCTCTTATAATCATGTATGACAACTTATAACAAGGTTTATTGTTATTTATAACAAGGTTTACACGTATTTCTAAGGCCTGATTTACACCGCAGCCAAATCCAGCCTGAATCAGATCTGTGTCACAATTAGATTGGAATCTGATTGGTTTCATATTGTCATGTGACCATTTAAACCAATCAGATTCCAATCTGGATGTGACACAGATCTGATTCAGGCTGGATTTGGCTGCAGTGTAAATCAGTGCTGGAGTGGAACAGGACATTAGAAACACCGTAACTTAACTTATTAAGTTGAAGGGTTTGGGTTAATGCAAGCGGTGGGAACTTTGGAGCGTGAGCCTCTGTTTAACGATGATCAGATGGTTGTAGTGAAAGAGAAGCTCTTACCGGTGGACTGACACCGTACTGGGTGTGGTCTGAGGTGACAGGAGGCCGTTGGTTCGATTCCTATTGCAGACCAAGAACCCACGTTGAGCAGTTTAGTTTTTACATAGCAGACAAGAACAGGGACATGCAGAGAATGTTAGAGAGGCAGGGGCTGAAATCTCTAAAAGGGCCTTTTGGTGAAAATATCGAAAATAGCCGACCTCCAAGCTCACAACGCGTCGCAGTGCGACGCGTTGTGAGCTTGGAGGTCAGCTGTTTTCGGTGAGGGTAATTCTTTCAACATAAGATGCTGCATGCAAGTTCAGGAGAGTTTGGACAAGGCAATTCTCTAGAATGCTGCCTTCAGGTATGGCATGGAAAGAGGGCATTTGCATTTCTTTTCACATAGTAAAACCAGCATTCATGGTCTGGGGCGAGGGCACTTTTTACAGGATAAAAGGGCAGGGGCTTAAGCCTCCTTTGATGTCTATGTGTGCACGTGCCTGGACCAGAAGCCACGTCGACCAGTTTAGTTTTTGTGCCATGTTGAGGTTGACATCAAATGGGATGCAAATGCTGGGATGCTCTATTTTTAGCTTGGATTCCCCATTGATGATGTCACTGGTAGACGTGTTTCTGAACATTAGTGAGGACAAATTGACCGAATTCACGTTACGCAACTTCCTGGTGCTGACGTCACGGTTGAAGGGTTTCCCCTGCTAAAAGCCTATAGAGTTAACACAGAAATCGCAAATGTAATGCAATTTCCGAATAGTAAAGTATAAAATACGGCTTGCATGATCAAGAACACAAGATAGTAAAAGGCACAAAGCGTTATAATTTACTTTACCGTTCGAAATAAGGATTTGTTGGCTTTAAGTCCAGCAATTTCTGTGTTATTTTACCCTTCAAAGCTGACGTCAGCACCAGGAAGTTGCTGAGTTGCCGAGTGTGCGTGCGTGGGCGGGCCGTGAATAGGGTCTATTATATGAAGATAGGTTGAAAGGTGGTGAAGTCGTCCTTTAAGTATTTGTGAAAGCATGCCGTCCACTACTTAAAGTCAAGTAGGCCTACAAATTTGACCGAGCAACTTTCAAGTCATATTTGACTCGTATCTATACCCAATCTGGCTAGCCATCGTCAAAGAAAAGGGAAAAACAGCACCCTCTCTGTACATCTGTTCTCGAGAGATTAATCTATACCTTGACCTCAAAGGAAAACACCACAATCATGCTGTTGACGTTTGTCATAAAAATAAAAGTATACCTACCTCCTCTCCGCTGTGTTTGTAAACAGGAAGTGGTTCTGGGGGCCTCTTGTGCTGGTTGCAGGTACAGCAGCACTTGCGCAGACAGCACACCAGCAGTATGGCCGAGGACACGGCAAAAACACGCTTCCCAAAGAACAGTGACGAGAGGGAATCTGAGTGGAGAGAACAGCGCAGGTTAAAACACTTTAATGGACACTTTACTGAATAGTACTATGGTTTAAATTAAAACACTTTACTGAATGGTACAAGGGGTTGAGGATCCTTTGGATTAACCCATTACGACACTACCTGGAATCACCTTAACCATTATTTTATGTGCCGCAGACCGCACGCTATACGATTTACAATAGAAACGCTATATCCCGACTTAAGTCGGGTTTGTCAGTAAAGTTGGATTTGGAAACCCGAATTTAGTCGGGATTGGAGGTCAGCTTAACACTTCCGCTGCTAAATACGTCCAGGAACGTGATAAGAATGACCTCGTTGCGGCGCCAAGGCCCCGTTATCACGTCCAGGGACGTGTTACCTTGGTTACCTTGGTTACCTTCGTTACCTTGGCTCCTATTCATTGCTGATGCAAACTCTGAATCTACTTCCACAAACACTTCGAATGCAGAGAAACACTTTTTTTCCACAGTGACACTGGTCCGCGACTATTGGCTACGGTTAGGATTTTTAATTTCCGTGTGAAACTAAATATACTGACCGCAATTACGAGACCAACACAACGTGGACACGATTGTGGCTTCCGGGGCTCTTCAAAATAAAGCGCAAGTGAATGGCGGCACTCTATAGCCAAATATTTACCAAAATAATGGTATCCCATGTGTTAAGATGTAATATCTCTGTCAGTAGATAAGTTAACAGAGTCTCCTCTCTCTCTCTCTCTCTCTCTCTCTCTCTCTCTCTCTCTCTCTCTCTCTCTCTCTCTCTCACCCAGCGGGCTGTAGACGGTCAGCTCCAGGGTGTGGAAGCGGTTGCCCTCGCGGTCCGAGGCCTGGTAGGTCCCCGAGTCGGCCTCCCGCACGCTCCTGAGGGTCAGCCCCTCCCCCGTGGGGCCCACGCTGCCCTCGCGGGCCCCCGACACCCAGCGGCCCTCCCTCACCAGCTCCACCACCCTGTCCCGCAGTGGTGGGGAAAAAAAGGTTACTCAAGTAACTCTTAGTGCTATTGTTACAAGTAAAAGTATGCAGAACGTCCCATTTTCAAATGTATGAAATGTTCAATAATCTTTTGAAAATAGCGGATCTACAAGCCTATTTTCAAAAAGCCAAAATGTATAGGGCTAAAGTTAGTAATGTATGTTTTGTAATAGGCCTAATTATAATCTCTTTTTAATATTTTTATCCCATGGTTTTTTGAAACCCATTTTCTCACCCAGTGCCAACTACCTAACCTGTAGTCCTGGTTTCCGCTCTCCCTCTGCCGCGCCAGGGGAATTGGGGAGCACCTGGCTGGCTAGGGGGAGGTAGTATAGAAACCAGGACTACTGCATGTTTTTGTGAGGGCATCTACCCTAGGAGATACGGGGAGAACATGCAAACTCCACACAGAAAGGCCCTATCGCCAACCCCACCTAGGGTGTGGGCGCTGATGACACAGAGGGAGGAACACGCCCCCAGCGCCCACAGCATCCCCCGGCGGGAATCGAACCCAGGACCTTCTAGCTGTGAGGGGAAGCGCTAACCACTGCGCCACCGTGCCGCCCTTGGCCTAATAATAATCTAAATCTACAAAGTAACTAGTAACTAAAGTTTCCAAATGACTGTAGCGGAATAATAGTACAATATTTGCCTCTGAGATGTAGTGGAGTAGAAGTAGGAGTACAGAACATTGATAATACTCAAGTAAAGTAAAACACATCTCAAGTACTTGAGTAAATGTACTTAGTTACTTTCCAGCGCTGCTGTGCGGCTGCTCCCTGGGCAGGAAGGTGAGGAGGAAGTCATCCACGGCGTGCTTGAAGGTTATCACCACATCCTGGCTGACATTCACCGTCCGGGACTCCTCCTTCCCTTGACCACAACAATAATGAACCCATTAAAACCTGGGAAAAACTATCTGTGGCACTTTAGATTTAAAGAGGTGGTGCCATAGTTTTGTACTTTTTCTGTTTTTCATGTGTCTAGGAGGTTGAAAGTACTTCATTAGACCCCCTTATGTGTTTTTTTTTTAGAAATGATTATTCTCTTAGTATTTGTTTGTTTTCTCTTGGAGGCTGCCACCTTGTGGTGAAAAGTGTCAGTTAAAAAACAGACAAGATGACATCACATAATCAACTCCTCCCCTATTTACCATTCACCCAACACTGTGAGGTGTGGCTATATCAGCTGGGTCACCACCCACCATGCCATCCATGCATACTTAACTCATTGAGTGCCAGCCTATCACCACTAGAGGGCGCCCAGTGACCAGAGAATAATAGAGATATGCTGGTAATGCATGCCCAAGCCCTGGAGCCATGACTTGCCTGAACACTTTCCTTTGTGCATGTACAGGAAGAGGATGAAGTTAGCTTGAAGTTAGCTATTGGCTACCAAGCATTTTAGAAGCCTTATTTTCGTCAACTTAGCCATGATTAAACCTTGCACACCTCATGCATGGGAAAAAAACAGAGAAGAATGAGCTCTAAAAAATCCAATGCAGTGGATTTGTGCAGTTTGTTCACAGCTTTCAAACAAAAAAATCCGATTGGAAATCCGTTCCGTACATGTAATGTAAACAAAAATGGCTGCCCTGTATGTTAGATGGGGTTGTATGGGGGTGGAACATGCAAAATCGCGATTGAAATCATGTTCACCAGATTTGATGGGGTCCAAAAAAAAATAAAAAATAAATTCAAAAAAAAAAAATTCAATTTTTTTTTTTTTTTTTTTAAAGCCGAACTTGTTCGGGATCGGCACTCTACGATACGCTAATAAAGCCGAACTAGTTCGGGATTGGCACTCAAAGAGTTAATGAACTGGGGGTGTGTCCACATAAAAACCCAAATCTAACTCTTTCTGTATACTTTTTTGGAAAACATCTTCCTCCTAGTATAATAATAATACCTGATAATCATGTTTTATAGGGGGGGGAATCATGGCACCACCTCTTTAAAGCTGTACAGTATAGTATATATGCAGTAGATTAGAGTTTATCATGATTGATTATGTATGACGTTATAGAGTAGATCATGTGTTCATTGATTATATTAATATCTAGGTCTGTATGATGATACTAATACTTGATAGTTAGGTCTTCAGTAGGCCTCAGTAACTGTTGTTTTGGTAAAGCCTATCTTGTTATGGTACAGCTCGTTCCAGAGGCCTTGAAGCCACAGTATAACTCTAGAGTCTGACCATTCTTCTTGGCAGAACTCTTTTACCACTGCCCAGAGTGTTTAATTGTACTTCTGTCCATGATATCATGTTATATAAACCTGACCACACCACCACCTAACATAATTGTCTTGTCTCCTCATTTTCTCATGATTTTTGATTGATCGGAATTCCACCACAATATATATATCAACATTCAGTAGATTAGTAGAAGTAGATTTGTTTAGAACCTGGTAGCGGCCTGGATGCGAGTAGCCTCGCAGAGCCTGTCCGGTTCTTCTCAGTGTTATGTTATTTTTTTTCCCAAGGGGCGGTTAGAAAAAGATTCAAACAGGCTGGGGTGGTTACAAAAAGATTCACAGAAGAAGACTCACTTGTCTGAGTTTAGAGTGAATAATAAAGTTTTACAGTGTTCCTGACGTTATCTTGAGTTGTATAATAACAGAATAACAATACACAACCAAAGCAGTGTGTGCTGACTGTCTTTGAAACACCACAATGTAACGCTGTCTGTAATCATTGTATAACAGTAAGGTCGTACATCCTTGGTATCTTAATAGTGACGTCACGGAACAATCCTTGTTATTTTCATCCCAGCAGAAGCGACACCACTTCCTTGGTTTATGGAACGATAGCTTCACTTTGCAGCGCACCGTTCTCGAGGACGCATCAAACAGGGTTGGTTCGTTGATCCGTTTAGGAGGACAGTATGCAGGCTTCACACTATCAAAACATTAGGCCTGTCACGATTTATGAAAAAATCGATTTAAATCGATTTTATTGGGGGACGGTGAAAATCGATTTTTAAAAAAACGAATCGCGATTCGACCACCAGAGGTCGCCCTCGACTTAATCTCCATTCTGTCTTCAACGTCTCTGCTTCTGCGTGTTCAACGTCTAACGTCAGGCAGACACAGGCAGCGGCAGCTACAGTAGGAAGGCTCACCCACTCACAGCTGCCAGCGTGCCTCCATTGGGCTGCAGAGAAGAGCTCTGCGATTTCGATTGACAAAGAGAGCAGTTAGTTGAGTGCTGTGTCATTACTTTGCTGCTACAGAGCATAGCACTAATCAGTGCTAAGGGCTAACAACAACAATGCTACGTACAGATGCATGTCTCTGCCACTGGTTACAATGTGGAAACAACGTTTCTAGTGAAAACAAGAATTGACACAGTCAATATATAAGCCGGTGGAATGGTAAACAAGAATTGACACATTCAATATATAAGCTGGTGGAATGGTGTGTTAGAAAGTCAGGGACTTTGAACAGTCTATCCACAATGAGACACTAGGTCTTGACTTTGATGAATTATTGATTTTGAAAAGAGGGTAAGAGTTGTTATTATGCCTTAGTTTGTGCCTGGCTTACAGTACAGTTGGCTTGATATGTACCACAAAAAAATGCATTCTTTGATACAGTATTGAAAAAAGTGTGTTGAAAAGAGTGTTGTTTAAAAAAAGAACAGGATTTGACATTTAAGAATTGATAAGTTTACACTATCTGTCATTTGCTATTTGCTACTGTATAGAGGATAAGAGAACATCTAAAACATACAGGATTCCTTGTAAGAGAAGACAAGTGAACTGAAATGTTATTGTTGTTTTTTGTCATTTGATAGTTCTACTGTATTGAAAAGAGCATAAGAGAAAACAGTATTCTTAAAAGCAAAAAAAATACTGGAATTGTAAGAATTGTGGATTTTTGTGGGTAATTTCTCTGGAAAAAAAAATTCTCTGGAATTCTCTGGAAACTAAATTTGTTGAAAAAATCGTGAAAAAATCGTGACATCGTGAATCGTCAACCTTGAATCGTGATTCGAATCGAATCGTGGGTTTAGTAAATCGTGACAGGCCTACAAAACATCTGCCAAGCAGCCTGGAGAGCGCACCCGAGACCGCAGTGTGAATCTGTCCTCAGAGTAGCGCTACTGGGTCCCTGGTTGGTTCCTCACGACGTGAAATATTTGAATAACTGAGCGGGGCCAGACCTAATCTGCCTAGGGCAACGGCACATTCATCTGGCTACGCAAGGCTAAGGGTGGATTCACACTGCAGTCCGGTGCGTTCTCGAGACTACTTGGCAGATGTTTTGACAGTGTGCGCCTGCGTTTTTTCCTCAGAAACGGCAGCCTCGAGACCACCTCAAGTCTCAAGTCCGCTTGATGCATCCTCAAGAACGGTGCGCTGCAATGTGAAGCTACCGTTCCATGAACAAGCCCTAGACTCAGTCCTTTCATTACCTTGTACACAGAACCTCTAGTAGCCCTAGACTCAGTCCTTTCATTACCTTGTACACAGAACCTCTAGTAGCCCTAGACTCAGTCCTTTCATTACCTTGTACACAGAACCTCTAGTAGCCCTAGACTCAGTCCTTTCATTACCTTGTACACAGAACCTCTAGTAGCCCTAGACTCAGTCCTTTCATTACCTTGTACACAGAACCTCTAGTAGCCCTAGACTCAGTCCTTTCATTACCTTGTACACAGAACCTCTAGTAGCCCTAGACTCAGTCCTTTCATTACCTTGTACACAGAACCTCTAGTAGCCCTAGACTCAGTCCTTTCATTACCTTGTACACAGAACCTCTAGTAGCCCTAGACTCAGTCCACTCAGTCCTCACTACCTTGCACACAAACCACTTGAACCTGCACAAACAGACATCAAAGGGGGCTTGAGCCCCTGCCCTTTTATCCGTCTGTAAAAAAGTGCCCTCTCCAGACCATGAATGCAGTTTTTACTATGGTGAAAGAAATGCAAATGCCCCTCTTTCCATGCCATACCCTGAAAGCAGCATTCAAGAGAATTGCCTTGTCTAAACTCTCCTGAACTTGAACACAGCATATTATGTTGAATGAATTGCCCTCTCTGTGTAGAAATCCTCAAATCCATGCCGTTGCGACTCCAGTATTGACTTGTTTATTTCAGTGCTTTGTGTGGTATCAAGGACCGAAAATAGCCGACCTCCAAGCTCACAACGCGTCGCAGCTTGGAGGTCGGCTATTTATGATATTTTCACCAAAAGGCCTCTCTAACATTCTCTGCACGGGAGCGTGTCGCTATTTCTACAAGTCATCTTTTCGACAACCAAACCTAACCCTAACCTCCGTGAGGTGAGTAGCGATACCTGCCGACGCTCTGTTGTCGAAATGATGTGCGTTAGAAAAAGCGAGATTTGCCCTCTCTGAACGTCACTGGCTTGTGTGGATCTGTAGATCCCTTACCTTGCACACAGAGGTGTGTCTTGTAGATCTGTGTTCCATCTCTCTGCCGGACAGAGTAGATGCCCTGGTCCCTCTGGGTGACCCTGGCCTTCTGCACGTCCCAGACGCTGACCAGCTTGATGCCCGCCGCGCTGCCCGCCCCGCTGCCCGCCCCGCTGCCCGCCGCGCTGCCCGCCCCGCTGCCCGCCGCGGTGCTCGCCGCGGTGCTTGCCCCGGGGCTTGCCCCGGGGCCCCAGCCCTCCTCCACCCACCAGCCCCCGCCCGGCGGGGACCCGCTGCGGGCGGGCATGCTAAGCTCCGCCCCCCGGGCGGGGTTGGTGGCAGCGTAGAACATCAAGGGGCCGGCGGGCTGCTTGGCCATCCTGAAGATGGCCTT
This sequence comes from Nannobrachium achirus, assembly GCF_963921795.1. Classification (NCBI taxonomy): domain Eukaryota; kingdom Metazoa; phylum Chordata; class Actinopteri; order Myctophiformes; family Myctophidae; genus Nannobrachium; species Nannobrachium achirus. The sequence goes on along the minus strand of NC_137831.1, from coordinate 4,515,589 downwards.
GTCACCGTAGCTCAGGGTCTCGCTGCAATCTGTGGAGGCACATGGGGGGCATACGTTTTAAAGAACAACTTTTGTTCATATTTTAGATCAGGGGTCTTCACTGTTTCCAGGCCTTAGTTGAGAGAGAGATGAAGCAGGGACCCCCACAACCTGTTCATAGATTCCATATAGTTTCATTGTTTAACAGCACAATCATCAGTGTATTTTGGATTCATGTACATTTGTGTTTTCAGATATTTAACCACTCGAGCGTCATTACCTAATAATCTTGACCTTTTACTCTGTACTTGGTCTGCTCTTTTTCCCCTCTAGACCAAAACTCTTTGTCAGACAGGCCTATAAAATAGTTTTTTGTTGTTGTTTTATTGAACTGTCCCTGCATGATGATCACAGGTTTAAAAGCACTAGTTATCTAATGTACGCAACACACACACATTACTTACAGCCTAGACATACCAAAACGAGCACCAGCAGCGTACGCCAACACCCATGGAAGCATGGTCTGGAGAGAGAGAGAGAGAGAGAGAGAGAGAGAGAGAGAGAGAGAGAGAGAAAGAGAGAGAAAGAGAAATGGGGAGAGATGGAGAGAGACATACAGACAGACACACAGAGAGTTATTGGATGAGAAACAAACCGAGGCGCAGCATGAATAACTTGTCATCTGTGTACAATGTCCCCTTGTTGTGTCACTATAGTCACTACTAGTACCACAGCCCTTCACAGTTCACACTCACACTACACTGCCATCTTAAATGTATTGTTGTGTCACTACTAGTACCACTGCCCTTCACACTCACACTACACTGTCATCTTAAAGGTATTGTTGTGTCACTACTAGTTCCACTGCCCTTCACACTCACACTACACTGTCATCTTAAAGGTATTGTTGTGTCACTACTAGGGCTGTAATCTAGCCCTGTTTTAGGGATTCGAACTTCGGGGGGATTTTCCGAACGGACCATCGAACGTTCGATGGTTCGTTCGGTTCACCGAACCATCGAACGTACTGTACCTTTAACCAGCTAAAACAGTGTAGGAAATGTTTTAAATGCGCTGTTTTAACCATTGAAAACGCGTGGATGCGTGGCCGCATTAACACGTAGGCTAACACTTGGAAAATCCAACCCAATCGGAGAAAATGTTGCACAGTTTGTTGACGAACAGGCTCAATGTATAGCGGAGTCGCACGGATGATGATTAGACTTGGTGAATGCGTCGGAGCGCGTCGCGTTCGGGCTGAACTGGTCTCGATGTAACAACCCCAGAAATCGCATTATAGATCCTATAGGTGGTTGCAATGAAATCCATCTTTGCTCATGCTTAGGAGAAAGGCTGTTTAATCTTTGGGTGCGTGGATGGGTGTTCGCTGTTCAGCACACACAAGTCTCTCTCTGCCCAGCTCAGAGTCCTGCCTCTCACTTTACTGTCTGTCAACAAGCGTGTGTCAGCGAGGCGCTGTAATGGTTCGCGGCCCCAAACAGGAGCGGAATTGGAGCGGAGGACGGTCCTTGATCGCTCCAAGCTGTTCTGGTGCATTTTATAACTACTTTAACGGTCACCATTAACTGTTAGTGTTTACCGGTAGGCCTAACTTATTTCGTATTTGGTTATCTCTACTACTGTGATATTCTGAATAGGCCTATCACATTCTGATAATTATTTTTCGTCTAAAAAAAAAAGAAGAAAAAAAAAGAAAAAAACCTGAACCCATTAATTTCGAACTTCGATTGCCAATGTAACGAACGAACGTTCGAATCCCCGAAGGTTCGCTTGCAGCCCTAGTCACTACTAGTACCACTGCCCTTCACACTCACACTACACTGTCATCTTAAAGGTATTGTTGTGTCACTACTAGTACCACTGCCCTTCACACTACACCATACATGGGCAACTGGCGGCCCGGGGGCCACATGAGGCCCCCGCCTTCACTTAATGCACCCCGCAGGTTAATATCGGAATACTGATATAGTATTGATTTCAAGCTGTTACAATTCCATTTCCAACCATGCAAACATGACATACTTCAGTCAATATTAGTAGCTTAAAGCTGTACTGTGGAAGCTGCTCAACTAGTGGTCAGTAGCGGTATTGCTTTTTTCGGCCGGAGTCGCCGCACGGACCCCCGCGGCCGTCGCGAGCACCTCCGCCTCGCCGATACGATTCCGTAGAGCCGTCTCCCATCATTTTTAGACCAGGATTGAGGGAGTAGCAAGCAAGATTCCTTCACCAATGTAAACACAGTTGCTGAGGGAAGCTACTTCCTTTAGAGACAGCAAGACTCGCTGTGATTGGCCGGTGGTGTATGATCGGCGCTGTGATTGGCCGGTAGTGTATCATGTGGGAGATGACATCATTTTGCCGGGAAATTCTCCCCCCTTCACAACTCATAGAAAACATATAAAGAGAAGGCTTCAGAAGCTGAAAATAACAGAGTGGGGGTTCTAAAACTTTAGCGATTTAACAGTTAGGACAATTTTAAGATTTGTTTTATAAAAAAAGTTACATGGTATAACTTTAATGACATCTTTAGAATGTCCAATATATTTGTTTTTACAAAGTTCACAAAGTTAACATAAGAACATATAAATGCATTTGAAATTAAAAAATAATAATAATAATAATTTTCAGGATTCAATTAAAAGATAGCTAAAAATTATTCTGGATTCCAATTTAAGAAATTGCAAAAAATAGCAGATCTACAAGCTCAAAACGTGTTTGCAGTGCGACACGTTTTGAGCTTGTAGATCTGCTATTTTTGACTGTATATGCATTGTGGCCCTCTGGAGTGAATGTGAAAATATAGTGGCCCTTTCCATCATCAAAGTTGCCCACCCCTGCACTACACCATGCTGTCATCTTATATTGGTGTATCACTAATCTTCACACAAAGCTGTCATCTTATATGTACACACCACACCACACCATTATCATTATAGGAATACAAGAGAACTGGGCACTACTATGAAGTGGGCCCCAAGCAAATCTGTATGTGTGTTTGTCTTAAAGGAGTAGTTCACCCCCAAAATAACTTTTTTTATATTGATTAGTCACGCCATGGAGAGTAGAGTTCAATAATATTTTTAGTTTTTTGTCACATTCCTAAGACCAAAATTTGATTCGAGTAAATTTATCCCCATTGATTCCGGATGGGGAACCGCTTCGAAACGGGTGCCCATCCGGAACAAATGGGGGTACATTTATTGTTATCACATTTTTGTCTTAGGAATGCGACAAAAAACTAAAAATATTATTGAACTCTAGTCTCCATGGCGTGACTAATCAATAGAAAAAAAGTTATTTTGGGGGTGAACTCCATCTTTAAGCGTTACGGTTATTTATTTCATTAAGTAGACTATACCTAGACTATCTATCTATGACTAAAAGGGTTACCAGGCGCCGAAACATTTGGGACAGTCTGTTTGGGACAGTCTGATTTCAAGTCTGTTAACCTCACTATGGCACATTGACACACATAGACAACATCACGTGCGTGGTAACTTTGATGTATTATTCAAGTTTTTGATTTTATTGATTTTTTTGAATAGGTTATAGTTCACCTACATTTTTAGATGAATATTTCTAAGCATTTGCTGTATTGGTATTGATGTATTTGATGTGCTGTCCTTGCTTATTGTATACAATAAATCGCTCTGGATTAAGAACGTCTGCTAAATGCCTAAATTGTAAATTGTGGTAATTGTAATCGCACCTTTCTGTCTGTCTGTCTGTCTGTCTGTCTGTCTGTCTGTCTGTCTGTCTGTCTGTCTTGTAGGCCTATCAGGTTCTATCATTCTTCAACATGAGCAGCTTATACTAACACAGGCTGCTCTTGACCCGGGCTCTTGTTTTAGGACAACCAAGACACCAGGGACGTGCTGGGCCCCTGATTCAGCCCGGGAAAAAGAGTTGTTAGGCCCTCATTGTGCGAACCCTGAGAGATCTCTCTCTATAGCGCTGCTGCTGCTACTCAAAGATTTGCCATTTCAGATCATGACAAGTGACAAGCCAGTGGGCCAATTACATGAGTTATATTTCGTCGTTGTCGGGTGGAAACCTTGTATGTCCAAAACCGTTTGTTTTGTATTTATCATTTTAAAAATGATTTGAGGCGTTGTGTGCTTGTAGATCTGCTGTTTTCACTACTTTTGTGCGACGGCCTTGTATGATGAAACAGGGCTTTGCTTTGCGAAAAAAATTATAAATTTGAAACTTGGAGATGCGAGATTTCTGCCCGACATTGACGATTTACTTTGTTGGCCGCTGTTACGCCCGCTGGGCTTAGTTAGTTATAGTACTATTAGTAGTCCTATGAGTACTCCGAGTCTGACATGTGTTTGCTTTTGGTTCTAGATCAGTCGGTGGAGGTTGTCATGGAGACGGGGGCGTGGAGATCTGGCCTGGGAGGGGCCCCTGCCTGGTTGGTGATCCACCCACGGATCCTGGCAACGCCCACCGACACTGATTGCCTGATTGAGAGCAGCACTATAAAAGCTTCAGTGTTTGCTTGGGCTCTGGGGAGGAAGCATGGTGCTACTGCACACAGGGACGGTTACCCTGTCTTCCTCTCCCCACCGACTCTTTTGTATTGTGTTCAGTTAACTCCCCTTCGGAAAGGGATGTTTGATTTGAGTTATGCTTCTGTTCTTTGGTAATGGCCTATTTTGTGTGGTATCTTTAGTTTTGCCTTTATGTCTAAACCCTAAGATGTAATGATATAATATTGACTATCTAATGTCATGTATTACTGTTACTCATGTGAAACATCTTGAACTGTTTGCCAATGGCAGGACCATTATGCTTTTAATAGGACTAATTGTAAATAAATATAGTAGTCTTTTGATAAATTGATGTCCTGTCAACTCCTTCGTTACGGGCTATGCCCCTAGACCTGTCATGGTTCGTAACAAATGGGATCTCGTCCGGTGCCATACTTTATGGCTGTGCTCGGGAATAATATAATTTTCAGTATTGATGGGGGCTCGCGCCAATAAGTAGTATAGGCTAGTTTTGTGAAGCATTTCTTTTGCTTGTTTGTGTTGAGTCGGCGGTGTTTCTTTTTGTGGGATACATCAGGTGAGTGTTTTTCGTGTGCCACACCGTTTTTTTTTGCCCGTTGTGTAATTCTGCTCTGTGTTGATAATGGCTAGTAACAGTGGTAAGTTTGCAGTAAAGAATTGAGCTGATTTGGCATTGCTCAGTGTGATAGAGTGGCAGTGAATGGTGGCTTGTAGCATGTGTAGCTACACAGTAGAACAAAGGGGTATGCTTAATGTGTGTGTATGCAATAGGTGCACCTGGAGTCGGTACACCAGTGGGTGAGACCGAAGCTGGGGGGACTATGGGTGGCTGTAGTTCTGGCCCGTCTCAGAGAGGCGTGCTCATGTGAGGAGTTTTGGTTGCAGGCTCAGTACATTCCCCCCCAGCAGGCCTGCTAACATTGTTGGCACAGAGACGCATACAACCCTGAATGAGAACATCGCATGGATGCACCACTCAAACGAGGTAAGACAAAGTCTTACTTTAACGCTGCTGAGCGTGTTGCCATTGCTATTAGGTGGCTTAAAGTAATGTGTAACTGATAAATTGCAAAAAGTGGTTGCTAGTTGTTTATTGACCAGAGCATGTGTTACTTTGTGTTTTTAAAACTAGTATTTTGGGGGCATATGATTGGTCAGAGGCATAGTGCCTGAAATTTCGGGTGGCTAAAAACAGCACTCACCAAATGTGGGATTTGCAGTTTTTTTTTTTTCAACAAGTGTGTTTGTTGGTAAAACGGGTGGGGTTAATTCTATGGTAATGGGATTTTAAAGCATGGTGTCCTGTGAGGATGGCTGTCTTTAAATGAGAAGAGAACTGGGTTTTCTAGGTTACTTTTTGTGTCCATAGGACTTTAGCTTCTAACTGTTCAACTCGGGTGAAATGCAGGTCATTGGTCTTTTGACAGTCAGTGCCTGTGTTCACCTGCTTCTAATGATATCAACGCACTTAATGCGAAATATTCACGTGCTTTCAGACTCTTCAATGCAGAGGTATCCATAGATACAGCATACTAGTATCTCACCAATGCAGAGAAGTATCTCACCAAGGCAGAGATATTAGTAGTAAAATGACGACATCTAGTGGTCAACCTCAGAGGAGCGCAAAAATAAAACCTGAGGTGACTCCCAGCCTCGAACCAGATGCCAAGTGTGCTCTGTTCCCCAGTGTAACGCTCCACGCCACTGACCCTGACGGAGCGGCGCGGTATTGGGCGCCGATGAGCCCCGTGAGTCGCCACCGAGGCGAGCGCTAGCGAGCCGAGTTGCCGCGACGAACGGTGCGAACGGCGCCCAATCCCACTCAGCCGCGTTACCGAGTTATGTGCCGTTATGGACAGAATAGTAAATATTCAGTCCCTCACTATCAACATCTACCCCACTATCCACGTCATAGATAAATGCACAAAAAAGGAGTCATTTCATCCGTTCATTAGCTCAGTCAGTAGAGCACGGATGCAACAAACCCACGGTTTGGGTTCGATTCCCCTGAGGGGACTAATATTCAAGGCGAGAGATATCGGCGCATGCGTACTTCAAAGTAGATACTCCTCCGTGGATACACTGTGGATACTATCTGCGTTCAAACGTCTGAAAAAGGGTGATAAAGTCCGGTTGAATGCGAAGATACCAGTCGAAGCGGGTGCTGTGTTTGTATGTAGCGGTCGGTAGGGTTAGTGTGCAGGTTTAGTTTTTGGCCAAAATTGAGAATAACCTGCACGTCACCTGAGTTTTAGACCGTGAGTAATCATGAAAAGAGTTTTCATGTTATGTACTTGGCAGAAAGGCTGTGAGTAGGGAGTGTCCCTGGCCTCAGGTTTCTGGTCAAAGTTTGTGGGTCTGAGTAGGCCTAGATCAGTCTTTATGGCTGTGAGAGATCAGTCTTTATGGCCGTGAGTAGATCGGTCTTTATGGCCGTGAGAGATCAGCCTGTGTGGCCGTGAGTAGATCAGCCTGCATGGCTGTGAGTGTCTATCTGTGGTAGATAGAAATTAGTGACCTGTATTGTAAAATGTGCTCATGTCCAGTGTCAAACGTGCATTTTTTTTGGTGCCGCCGCTTTGCTCCCCCAAAAGTGGTGGTTGTGCACGTCAGAGGTTTTATTTATGTGACGCCGGTCGGGAAGGTGTAAAGTCCAATTGACCTTTTTTACGTCTTTTTCAAATTTGAGATTAGAGATGTGTTACAGCACTTAGTTTGGGGACCTGAGATGGTTCCATGACCTGTTTTGCTTTTTGCCCTAACATGTCCTGTTTTTCTCTCCATTGTAGGCCACCCTGTGTTCCAGTCTCTTAGATTACTCCTGGTTAACAAGGTTGCTGGGACTGGCGCAGGTGTGGCGTGGCAACATGGAGGTAAAGTACGTATTAGAGAGGTATTTTGTAGACGGGTGTGTTTTGCGGATAATGTGACTATTTTTGTGACATTCGGTGTGGCGTTATGTTTGGAACCTATTTTGGAAGTGGTGACATGGGGTGAGCACATTCAGAGTTATTGTAAGCTTGAGATGGTGGGAGACATCTTTACATTGTATTTGAAGTAATGGGAGTGGGCTGATTTCTTGCCAGTAGTCATGAGAGTCATGTCTATGAGAGTCCCTTGCAGTACGCCAGTCGGAGCAGCGCCAGACTTCAGACGTCCGAGGTCGACGCCAGTGAGAGGTCCAGTGCCGTGCGGCTGCAGGTGGGAGAAGGACTGTGCAGCGACCACCCAGTCCATGGCTGCTCCAGTGGGATTGACAGCCCAGTCAACTACAGTGCCATGAGAATGGAAGTTCTCTTTGTTTTTGTTTACTCTTTAACTCTAGCTTTACAGGTTAATGGTTATGTAGTTCTAATGTATTACAAGGTGTTGGGTACATAGAACACAGTTCAGTATGTGTTGAGAAGTGTCTCAGCAGATGCCCTTTTATAGGGTCAGTCATGTGTATGGTTTCCTTTTTGTTAAACTCCTTTATGGAGAGTTTCTTGGGGGAGAAACTCTCTTTTAGGGGGGGAGGTGTTACGCCCGCTGGGCTTAGTTAGTTATAGTACTATTAGTAGTCCTATGAGTACTCCGAGTCTGACATGTGTTTGCTTTTGGTTCTAGATCAGTCGGTGGAGGTTGTCATGGAGACGGGGGCGTGGAGATCTGGCCTGGGAGGGGCCCCTGCCTGGTTGGTGATCCACCCACGGATCCTGGCAACGCCCACCGACACTGATTGCCTGATTGAGAGCAGCACTATAAAAGCTTCAGTGTTTGCTTGGGCTCTGGGGAGGAAGCATGGTGCTACTGCACACAGGGACGGTTACCCTGTCTTCCTCTCCCCACCGACTCTTTTGTATTGTGTTCAGTTAACTCCCCTTCGGAAAGGGATGTTTGATTTGAGTTATGCTTCTGTTCTTTGGTAATGGCCTATCTTGTGTGTTATCTTTAGTTTTGCCTGTATGTCTAAACCCTAAGATGTAATGATATAATATTGACTATCTAATGTCATGTATTACTGTTACTCATGTGAAACATCTTGAACTGTTTGCCAATGGCAGGACCATTATGCTTTTAATAGGACTAATTGTAAATAAATATAGTAGTCTTTTGATAAATTGATGTCCTGTCAACTCCTTCGTTACGGGCTATGCCCCTAGACCTGTCATGGTTCGTAACAGCCGCCCAGCCCCCAAAATGGAACGAAGGCCAACATTTAATTTTTATTTTTTTCCTAATGGCCGGCCTGGACCGGCCGGGAATGAACCGGCCGTTCGGGAGTTGTCCCGCTTTTCCCAATGGCCAGCACGTCCCTGCAAGACAGCATGCCTCTGCTCTGCTGCTCTGCTGTAACAATGCACTCCATTGTTCTCCACCAGGGCCTGGAACAGGAGCATGAGCCTGTAGTACAAGATAGGCTGCTGCCCAGTACTCTCCTCCCCCCTAAAAACATCAACATCAGGACCACTTCTCTCAAGTGTCCAGTCCACCTGTATCGTCATTGGTGACCAGGGGTCTTCAGCAGGGGGTCTGGGGACCGTGACCCCGGGGTGGGGGGGGGGGGTCCACGGAGTTACTGGGGTCAGCCAAATCTTTGTGTGATAGCATTTTATTTATTTGTATTTTTATTTTTACATTATCCACTTGAACCCTAGCATCTCAATGTTCCAGAGGGGAACATTAGACCAAAATAGCAGATCTACAAGCTGACAGTCAGCTTGTAGATCGTCTATTTTCGGCTAATAGGTTTGGTGTAGGGGTGAGGAGCAAATCAAGTATTGATTTAAGTGGTTAAATGTCTGAAATGAACAAAATGTCTGAAATGAACAAAAAACATTAATTTACACAACACAGCTATCAATGAAGGGGGGGGGGGGGTGTCCCTGCTTCATCTCTCTCTCAGCTAAGGGGTCCTTTGAAAGACCTTGAAGATCCCTATGTCTAGACCACATGTGTTTCTTGTAGGTCCTGCCTCTGAAAAATATTCCTATGATTAAGCTAGTTTGACTTGTTTACTGCAAATTATCAAACACTGTCATCATATTATGGTCCTCTATTGCAATGAAATAGATAAAAAATAGGCTTATTAAATATTGTTATGATCAAAACAGTTGATCGTTGACCTGTTGACAGTTTAATGCAAATAATCAAACATTATCATCATTCCCCTATAAATGCATGTAGATAGCATAATAGGCAACATGTATCACATTACATAATTAAATGACATATTATATATTACATAGTGATAATACAGAACATATCATAGGCTATACTTACAATGTGAACAGCAGCGGCTGATGCCTGGTACATTTTAATGAGGTTTATTTGCTGTGTGTGCAGAGAAACAAAACACAGCGCACGCGTCGCAACCTGTGTCCTGTCAAAATGTGTGACTCCAGATGTCGCTGTGTGTTGCAATATAAAGCAACCTTTCCACAGTCCAATCCACACATACGAAAATATATGTATACTGTGTTGTTGTGTGTTGTGTGTTGTGTGCTTTCCCCATAGAAGTCCGAGACGAGATGTTGCGTTTTGTTTTTAGTTTTTTGCGGTGAAATGCATCCATTGTATATGCGACTAAGTAGCTCAAATTGATAGGTCACCGATCTCGGTGTAACATCACCAGCAATATTAAGCCGGTGCCACCACGCGACTGCACCTCTCCCAGAAGGTTTTGTTGGACTTTAGAGGACGAATAAGAGATATTTACGCCTAGTTATAATATATGTGGTAGCTTAGTTGTCAATTAATATATAAAACATTAGATAAGATTATTTAACTGCTATTTAACTGGCCACGCTCTTGTGATTCTTGTCCATCCATGTTACCACGAAAATGCAGAAACACTGGATTTACAACATGGTAATATATTAGCAACTCTTTAAGAGTAATTTATTTTTTCTAGCATATATATTATCCTATCAACATACATAGATAGATAGCAACCTAAATGGATGTATTGAATACGCTTGTGTTTGGTCATGATGTGATTTTGAGGTACAACAGTGCCACCGTGTGGAATAACCGAGTCATTGCCATGAATTTAGAGTCCAGTGGTTCTCAACCTGTGCATATTATTTTGTGGGGTCCCCCAGATGATTAACTGTTCTCACTCAACAGTAAACAAACCATCATAAAGTTTAAGTGTATAGAGGGTATCTGCACATTTCTAAAATCCTTAAATCTAACAATTTAAGGACTTTTTTTTAATACCTCTAAAATGACAAATTAAACATTGGCCAAATTGTCAAATATTAGAGGCAGAAATTGTGAAAATAACAGATCTACATGCTCACAATGCCTCGCAACGCCTTGTTGTGAGCATGTGTAGATCTGCTATTTTCACAATAGAACCGTGTTGCACAAAATCATTTTGTATAGTTGAGGCATTACATTTTGTCAAGATTTTGTCAAAATGGCCAACAAATAGAAAATGTTGTCAAAATGTAATGCCTCAAATCTTAGTGCTCGTCAGTTAAAATATGATTATTTTGGTGGGGTGTCCCCATACAATATGATTATTTTGGTGGGGCGTCCCCATACAACATGATTATTTTGGGGGTCGCAGCCTGAAAAGGATGAGAACCACTGTATCAGACAGTGGTCTTATGTCTGAAGCATCATAGAATGATAAAGGAGAGGAGATGCAGTAATAGTAGGAGGCAGAGTGAGTGAGAGGAGTAGAGAGTGGTTTTATTACTCACACACAAGAAATACTACACACTATTATGATTGTGATACTTTTGCCAATTGGACTGTCTCATAATATGAGACAGTCCAATTGGCAATTCCTAATATTATTAGGAAACATGAGCTAGTTTCAAACGAGTGGTCTGTCTGTCTGTCTGTCTGTCTGTCTGTCTGTCTGTCTGTCTGTCTGTCTGTCTGTCTGTCCAGGCCCCCGCCCTGACAAGCGCTTGGAATTGTATAGGCATTACATTTAGTTTGACTAAAGGCCCATTCCCAAGCTGGGCCAGATACCAGATAAAAAAATCTCTATCTCCAGATATTTTTCCATTCAAAGTGGATGGTAGATACAGATAAATAAAATATCTACCACAGATATTTGCCACAGATACTTTTATCTGTGGCAAATATTTTTTTTTATCTGTATCTACCATCCACTTTGAATGGAAAAATATCTGGAGAAAGAGATTTTTTTATCTGTTATCTGGCCCAGTGGGAATGGGCCTTATGTCCCACACAATCCACAGATAAACATTGTGAAAACAGCCAAATTACAAGCCCACATTTTGTAAGCTTGCAGATCGGCTATTTTCACAAGGTTTGCCACTTTCTTACCTAATAGTTGACCAATTTGGTCTTAAAAGTAGATGTATTTTAACTTTCGAAATGTACCCTGCTGTGTACACTTACAGTATGTTGATTTATTTATTGTAACAACATCAGGGATCTCCATATATGGGCATACAAGGGATTTGGTTCCCCTGGCATGACAGTGATTTCAGAGTGTGATGTCAAAGTGTTCCAGATCATTTGATTGATTGATTGATTGAATATTATATTAGACAGTAATGCTGTACTGGATCCATGTTAAACCCTCAAAGCTTGATCTACTCTGTTTTCCCCTCCTACACCAACCCTCTTTACTGAAAACAGCAGATCTACAAGTCCTGTGAAGCTTGGCCAATGGGACCCTGGGCGTACGACAGACTTTGAGCCGTTTGTGCCAGGATGTAGGCCACATCTAGACCAGATGTAGGCCAGATGTAGGCCATATCCAGACAAGATGTACGGTAGGCCACGCTTCAGTTTATTTAAGCCGCAGACATTTTCTAACGTTTTTCACATCAGTTTTTGACTGGACAAAGCCAGCTGTTGGAGCTTAGCTCCTGTTCGCAAAAAAAAAAGGTTCCAACCTCACAAAGATTTGTGATTCTGAGGACCCCCCCCTCTCCCTTTTAGGGAATTGGTCAGAAGGTTCATTAGTCTGAAGGTTCATTAGTCCGAATTTGTTAAGAATACTATGCCTAACTCTAATCCTAATCCTAACCTCAGTAACCCTAACTAAATTCGGACTAATGAACCTTCGGACTTATGGCCAGTCCCCCTTAGGGGGTCCTGGACCCCCTGTTGAAGACCCTTGCTGTAAATGATGTTGATTGGTTTGTGTGGTATAGCCCCCCTCTCTCCTCCCACCACATACACACACGCACGCACGCAAACACGCGCGCGCCCTTGTGTTCTGGCTGGGCCCGGTGTAACTGGAGCAGTGAATGTGAGCTGCAGCCAGCCTGGATTATTGATGTGTTGGTAACGTGAGCGCAGAGCAAAGTTGAACGACAATAGAGGAAAATGACCGTTCAGAAACGGCGCACTTGAGAGCGCCCGCCCGCACGCACGCACGCACGCACGCACGCACGCACGAACACGCACACGCACACATACACACACACATACACACACACACACACACACACACACACACACACACACACACACACACACACTGGAGCACATGAGTGGCGGGGGGGGGGGGGGGGGGGCACTGCATGCATGTTAGAGTTACACACACCTGTATGGGAAAAGATGACGATCATTATAATAATAATAATAATACGCTTTATTTGTACCTTTCATGACATGAAATGCAGCTCAAAATGCTCTACAGGGCAGAAATGAAGCACAAGTGCTTAACAGAAAAAGTAGGCTACACATGATATGATTAACAATAAAACAGTATTGAACACGTTTAAAACTTCAATAAGGACTCTACCCTTAAACATAAACAAAATATTTTCAAACCAGTACGGACATGAATAACAGCACAGGGATTTAAAAATCAGCTAAAAGCAAGAGTGAAGAAATAGGTCTTGAGCTGTGCTTTAAAGCCTTCCTGTCTTAGGTGTAGCGGGAGTTTATTCCAAGCTGTCGTCCGTAGAAGCAGAATGCTGCTTCACTGTATTTTTGTATATGTCATTGTAGGCACATGGAGCAGGTCTGCACTAGAAGACCTGAGGGGGCCGTTTGGAACGTATCTATGCAGGCAGTCATAGAGGTACGAAGGTGCTAGACCATTGAGAGCTTTGTTAACACATACAATCATTTTAAAATCAATCCTTAAAACAACTGGGAGTCACATACTGCTGCCCAAAATGCTGACATCGGTATCGGCGATTGTGGCAGTCTACGCCGAAGCCATGCCACGTCATTACAGACTCACTCCCTAGCTTCTGCCGTGGTCTGAAGACTCACCCATTCAGACTCCACCTATATAGCCCATAGCACTTACCGTAGCACTCACCCACCCTCAATGACCATGAAGTAATTGATCAAAATGTTCTTCTTCTTTTATGTTATAATTTGTTGAGGTTTTTACTGAATAGGTGCTCGGTCTAATTGTTTTCTTAGATTGCCTACTATTTCTCTTCCATTTGATGTATTGATGTTGATCTACTGATGTATTTACCTTGCTTATTGTAAATCGCTCTGGATTAAGAGCGTCTGCTAAATGCTTAGATAGTAAATTGTAAATTGTCATTTAATTTACAGTGATATTTTGAACACTTCAGTTTAATGTTGCATGACTGTATTTTTTTTTTTTTTACTCTTATGCCCCTATCATAGTAGGCACTGCGGTGATAAGCTTTCCACCGAGGTGTAGTCTTTTTAAGTTATAAAACTACAACATAACGTCATTACTCGTGGTGAAGAGCTATCTACCGCGAACCCTGACACATCTCTCTGTTTTTACTGGGATAAAACAGAGAGATGGGCCGACAGATCGGCCCATCACCCCGTTCACTGATTGGTCGATCTAGACCAGTCAGTCACAGTGATAGGACTTCACCGTGACTGACTATGATGGCCTCCACTTGTTTTCTCACTTTAGGTGGATAGCTGATCACCTAAAATGTGTGGTGATAGGCTCTTCACCGCAGACTCTGATGAGGGCTTTACTGTTCTATTTTTGAGCGGTGGTAAACCGCTCCATAGAGTGGCTGTGTGTGTGTCTGTAGCCTGTACTCCTCAGTGTTTTGCCATAGCAATGTGTGTGTGTGTCTGTAGCCTATACATCCTAGACTTATATCCTAGTCGGAAGACGTTATGCAAGCACGACCACCACTCACTTCACATTGGGTGTGATTTTTCCCTAAGGTTGAGCTCTGAACTTTGTCTATTTGTTGACGTCTGAACCATGTCTATTTGTTGACAAGTGAACGTTGTCTATTTGCCTTGGAGGTTTAGTGGAGTAGAAGTAGAAAGTATCGGGGAAATTAAATAAATAGACCAGTCAATGGCCATTAGTGAGGGGACGTTCATTCAGGACAGAGTAAATGTACTCTGTTTACTCCCCGACCTCTGGGAGAAGTAAAGTGTCCCGGTGTAAAGTTTCACGAGCCAGGGTTAGTAACCCAACACGGGGCCGTCTTCCTTCAAGCGATCCGCGGCGGGTCCGCGGCGCTGCCCGAAAGCAACCCGGGCCTCTAGACATTCTAATGGTCACCAAAAAAAATAGTACAGGCATTTTACTTATGTTTTTGTGAGGAATAGCTTCCATGAAAAAGTGAGATGTTGTTCGTCAAAACTCTGGAATGTCAGCGGGTGTGGCGGGTGTGAATGTCAGCCCCTGTGGGGGGTATTTATATGCAAATATTGTAGCCAAAGGCAATGGTGATGTTTAGGTGGTAGGGGGAGCTAAAATAAAATGATTTAAACCTTTTTTTGGATAAAATACAAACGTAATATTACAACAGTGGGCCTTAGAGGGTTAAGAAAAAAATGGTCACTCAGGCGGCAGGGAGGGAGGGGGGGGGTTTCACAACAGCGCTTTGGTTCCAGCTAGCGGGGCCGAGAGGCGGATGGCAGCCGCGCTGAAAGTTTAATGAGTCCGATGGGTGCCTTTTAGGTGCCTGTCTAATGATGACCGTGTCACCTGGCTTTCATTTCAGCAGGGGATTTGTCCCCGCGGGGCGGAGGCCGACTCACTTGTTCCATCTGAGTGTTCTTTTATAGTGTACAAACAATCACCCTGGTGTAAGTACTAGGGGTGTGACCATACCATACGCATCACCATACATGGTTGACGATACGATTCATGGACGATAGTGGTTGACTTGAGTTCAATGCTATTTTTTACATTTGTCGCATTCCTAAGACAAAAAGTTGATCATAGTAAATGTACCCCCTTTGATTCCCCATCCGGAACAACAATGATGTAGGCCAGATGTAGGCCATATCTAGGCCAGATGTAGGCCATATCTAGGCCAGATGTAGGCCATATCTAGGCCAGATGTAGGCAATATCTAGGCCAGATGTAGGTCATATCTAGGCCAGATGTAGGCCATATCTAGGCCAGATGTAGGCCATATCTAGGCCAGATGTAGGCAATATCTAGGCCAGATGTAGGTCATATCTAGGCCAGATGTAGGCCATATCTAGGCCAGATGTAGGCAATATCTAGGCCAGATGTAGGTCATATCTAGGCCAGATGTAGGCCACACGGTTTACATAAGCCCCGGAGTACTTCGTGGTGGAGTAGTTCTTAGTTCTTCCACCACTGATTCAAAGCAGCCTTTACGTGATGACAGAGCGTGTCATCGACTGACCGACCTCTCCCTGTCAGACGAGGTTACCAGTGACAGGACAGAAAAACAAGAGAGACAGAGAGAGAGAGAGAGAGAGAGAGAGAGAGAGAGAGAGAGAGAGAGAGAGAGAGAGAGAGAGAGAGAGGTATAAGTGTCCCCTCCAGTGACAGAGGATAGGCTAGTGATGGGATGGAGAAGTGGTGGAAAAAGTGCTCACATTTGTTACTTAACGATACTGCAGTGTAGAAACACTCTGTTACAAGTACAAGTCTGGATAGGCTACTTGAGTAAAAGTACAAAAGTATTGGCATCCAAATGTACTCAAAGTACCAAAAGTATTGAATAATTGTTATGCATAATGTCTTGTTTGAAGTTTTCAAACGTATAAGAAAATCATTTGATAATAGCAGAGCTTGTAGATCGGCTATTATCAAATGGCCGAAATGTCTATAGTGTTGAAGTGGTTAGTGTATGTCTTTTAATAATAATAATAATCCAAACCTACAAAGTAAGTATTGTAACTAAAGTTTTCGAATAAATGTAGTGGAGTAAGAAGCACAATATTTGGATCAGAGATGTATAGTGGAGTAGAAGTAAAAAAGTGTTGGAAATTGGAAAAACTCCAGTAAAGTACAAATACCTCAAAGTTGTACAAAAAAAAAGAAAAAATCACACCCAATGTGAAGTGAGCGGTGGTCGTGCTTGCATAACATCTTCAGGCTAGGATTTAAGTCTAGGATGTACAGGGTGTGCTACACACACACATTTTGCTATGGCAAAACGCTGAGGAAAAAGGCTACGGACACACACACAGCCACGTATAGGAGCGGTTTGCACCGCTCAAAAAGATTACAGTACTCAAGTAAATGTACTTAAGTTACTTTACATCACCACTGGGAGGCAGGGAGGGAGGGAATGGGAGGGGAGGAGGGACAGACAGACTGACAGACATCAGAGTGACGCCGTGTTGTCGTTGCCTGCAGGTCAGCTGTCCTCATCCCTGCCCAGTGCAGGGTGACAGAGTGGAGGAGAGGGACGCAGAGGGACAGACAGACAGTAGGGACGGACAGGGCTCTCTGCTGTGGCCGGCAGCTGGGTCCATACTCTCTCTGTAGAGCTCTGTAGCTCCTCCTGCACCAGCCAAACAACCCCAGCCCAGGATGGTCCTCCAACAGGTGAGAGAGAACACAAGACTGACAAGAGAGAGAGAGAGAGAGAGATTCTTCTAACCGGCTTTTCTGACCCTTTTTTCAGTTGCTTTGGACTAAGAAATCAAATGGAATTACTAAAAGTTTTTGTTTCTGTTTTTCAGTTTTGTAAATTCAAATAACATTAACATTTGACATTTAAATGGGGTAGGCAATATAAGCTACGGCTTCCGCCTATAACTTTTTGGACCTTTTTGGACTGTTTTGAATGTGCTTAATAACCACTGTATGCATTGTATCAATTGTCTGAAATGGTACCAAAATAAACTAACCTGAACCTAAAACCTAAGAGCCATTAACACTGAGCACTGTAACTATAAATAATATATAGATAAGATAGAAGAAGCGCTGCGTGGATCCGTGAATAAAACAATAAACTGTAGACAGGTGCTCTTTGGAGAGGGTGTATGAAAAACTATTCTAGTTCCATTCCATGGTATCAGAAACTGTGCAGGGGTGAGGTGGGGAACTAAGAGAGGATCCAAGGCAGCTCTGTTCAGTTCAAAGTAGAAAACTATTTTAATAATAAACTATAAATAATATAGTTTTAAAATCGTTCTTCTAAGCCAAGTGGATGGCAGTGTTCACACTAACTATAAATATAAATACAAAAATACAGTGGTGAAAGATATAGTTATAGTTATCTTCATAGTTGTCCTGCCCACTGGGAAAGGAGCTTTAGTTTGGTCCACTCTAATTTCAAGGGTATTGTAGAATAGAATTTACAAAAGCAAACAAAGGGGGAACACTAGACTTTTGATTGATTGATTGATTGAAGACTTTATTAGAAGTTTGCATAGGAAAAGGTACAGTTTCATGACGGTATACAGTTCACTGGTACAAGGTCTACTAAAAGGAGATCCTAGAAAAGACAGGAAACCATTAAAGTATCTCATGTAACACTGAATGACAGACGAATAGAACACAGTACTATGCAGTAGATATAGTCAGTAAAAAAAATAAGAACAAAAAAACAGTACGTTTATACAAACAGAAAGTATATTCAAAGAAGGGGCAGGGGGGGGGGGGGGGGGGTAGGTCTGGGAGGTCTGGGCTGGGCTAGGTTTGTTTTTACCAGTTGCGAGACTGAATGCTTTGTCATTGACATTGTTAACTAACAGGACAGTTGGCTTATAATGTTGTTACTGTTGGTCGTGTTCTAAGGACACGGTTTGATCAACTTTTAAGATGGTGCCGTGTGTGTGTGTTTCTGTACACTCCTCAGTCATGGCAAGGAAGGGTACATTACATACAGTACACACAGTAGGCTACGTGTTTTGGTTGTCTCTAATTTCAAGAGCTAAAGAGCTAAATAATAACTGGATCCATACATAGGATCTTTTCTCTCATTTCCTGAAATGTAAACAAACATATAAGGTTTCCTTTCCGCCCGACACTGACCATGCTGTATGTTTTTTGTTTGTCAGTTTGCTGTTGTTACAGACTGTAATAGAGTGCCTGTCAGTTAAATTAAGATCTGGAATTATTTCACATTTTAGCTATTGAAAAATAGTTGATCTACAAGCTCACAGCGTGGCACCAAGTGCTGTTTCTTTTTTAAATTGTCAAAATGTTTGCGAATCTTCGAATAGATATTTTTCAAAGCAAACATTTGTATCTCAAACCATTGCTTCTGGAGGAGTCCCTGATAGGCCTGCCCTACATAATATTTTGAGATGGGGGTCGGGGGCCAGATACTGTATATTCTATAGGGTCCTTGACAAGACAACGTTTGAGAACCTCTGATTTTAGAAGAAGGATTTAGAAGACATACATAGAAGCGGGTCAATATATTCAAAGACTTGCACACATTTTATAGATTTTTCAAAAACAGCAGATCTACAAGCTCGCAGCGTGGCCCTTGGTGCCGCGCTGTTACAGAATGTTACAGTATGAGCGCCTGTCAGTTTACTGTTGTTGTTGTTGTTGTTGTTGTTACAGACTGTTTTTGCTATTTTAATGACCTTCTCTGACTTGGAAGTTTAATTCTACCTGAAGGTGGATCCTGCTTTTCAAAGGGAATGGAGTGGTTTCTTGACATTTGTGGGTTTCTGCAAAAATACGCTCCATTCTCCATGAAAAGAAACTCCATTTGAAAGGCAAAACAGGGAAAGAGACCTGTCTGTGGGAAAGAAATGCATTTGCGGGACATTTTACGGAAAAGAGCACTTGAAACGGCACATCTGTTAGTCTGACGTCATTTACACATCCTATCTGGGTCAGGTTTTCCCCCCATTTTTAATTCCCATAGACGTGTTTAATATCGCGTCATAAGGACTGTGTTCCAAACATAAACAAATGATCCCGGTGCGTTGACTCATATAGATATGAAGAATCAACTGATGGCATAAAAGGGACATGGACAGAATTTATATGCAAGTGTGACTCGCGACAACCACACTGTTATCATGAGACTGACACAATATGTCCATATAGCCTATGGACATTCCCAGATATGGGCTTAATATTGAAGACATCAGGGATCTTGGCCATATATGGAGTGTGACATGAGGCATGACGGACACACATGATCTGCGGGTGACCCTTCAGAGGGGCTGTTGTAGCTGAGTGGGTAGAGATTAGAGACATACCGGCTGGGAATCAGAAGGTTGCTAGTTCGACTCCCGGTTGTGTCAAAGTGTCCATGAGCAAGACACTTATAACCCCTGCCCCCCATGCGCTGTATCAACCACTGTTCTGGGGGGGGGACACATTCACAGCAGATCTACAAGCTCACAACGCATCACATTTCGACGCGCTTTGAGCTTGTCGATCGGCTATTTTCAGCTAAGAGATTTGGGGTAAAAAAGAGCGGACCAATTACGCTGCCAACCACGGCAAATTAAGTACAGTATGAGTTAAACTAGGTATTAGGTAAACTATAGTATTAGTTTACTAAGTATTGGTTAACTAAGTATTAGTTTGCTAAGTATATTGGGTTTAAGTGGATAATTGCACTTCCCCCACTGCTCCTAATAGTTTGGAAGAGTGAAATACAGGCTGCATTTCACAGACGTACACGTGTACTTTGTCTTTGACACATCATACCCCACTAACATTATTACATTATAGAGCAACCAAGTCTGACATCATTTACACCAGGGGTGTTCAACAGGAGGTCCGGGACCCCTAGGGGGTCGTCAGGGATACTACAGGGGGTCCTCCAAATCATTGTGTGATAGAAACCTCTTTTTTTTTTCTCCTTTTTTATATTAACCAATTGAACCCTAGCGTATATATTGGAAGAACCTTAGCCAAAACTAGCAGATCTACAAGCTCACAACACCTCGCGCTGTGTAGAGGGGAAAAAGAGCAGACTAAGTACAGAGTGAAAGGTCAAGTTTTATAAGTATCGACGTTCAAGTGGTTAAATATCTGAAAACACAAATTGACATGAATCCAAAATACACTGATGATCGTGCTGTCAAAAGATACTATAGGGAAACTATAATGGAATCTATGAACAGGTTGTGGGGGTCCCTGCTTCATCTCTCTCTCAGCTAAGGGGTCCTTGGCCTGAAAACGTTGAAGACCCCTGATTTACACATCCTACCCGGGTTCAGGTTTTTCCCCCTCATTCCCACAGACTTCACATCGGGTCAAATAAGAACTGTTCCAATAGAATAAACAAATATTTCCTGGTGGTTTGACTCACATGCATATGAAGCATCAGCTGATGGGGAGAAAACGCTAATGTTACCGCCGCTAAAGTAGTTAACATCTCACCAGAAACAGACTCAAATATGAGTGACTGACTATCGTAAATGATACAGAACCACCTCACCGCAGAGACTGTTTGTTTTTGGACCACGACTTTTATTGCGACCGAAGGTCACAGTTTACCATGAGAAATGTCACAGCTTGTCCGCGTGTAGACGTGAAGCCGTGTATGTACACATTTTTATGGTCTATGATGGGTTGGTTCCCTTGACACATCACTGTTACATCACAGGTGACATCACCTATGTAAAAGTCCATATATGGGTATTCCCCAGAATCCCTTTTATGCCCATATATGAAGATCCCTGATGTCATCGATATACATGTATATCACTGGCCAGATGGCCAAGACATGGCCCATACATGTGTGGCTGGTTCAGATAGGGGTCTCCATGTATGGGCATAAAATGTATTGTATATTGTGATGTCATGGGAACCACTCTAACAGGATCACCTTTATGCCCATATATGGAGATCCCTGATGTCATCAATATTAAGCCCATATGTAACAGGACTTATATGGGAATGCCCATATATGGAGGAAGACAGCCCATATCTGTGCGGCTGGTTCAGACAGGGATATCCATTTATGGGCATAAAAGGGATTTACTATATACAGTACATGGATCTCCATATATGGGTAACTGGTCCAGTTACGGGTCCAGATGGCCAAGAATTGGCGCGACCTCACCCTTTTTTTGGCGCGAGGCGTCTAGTTAGGTGTTCTAAGATGACCCAATGTCATTCTCCATGGAGAAATGACTCCCATTACAAAACATACATTAGCTACTTCAACCCAACCCTGCGTGCATTTCGACCTTTTAAAAATAGACGATTTACAAGCTCACAATGTGTATTTTCAAAAAGTTGTCATACATTTGAAAACTTGATGAGTAGGCTACACACTACTTTCAGTCCGTTAAGTTCAATTTGACACCAATACTTTACTTTAGTACTTTTACTCAAGCAACGTTTTTACCCAGGACTTTGAGTGTTTCTAACAGCTTGTGGTATTGATGCTTTTACTTGGGTAAAAAAAGTACTTTTTTTCCACCACTGGCTCCGGGGTCATATAGGTGAGAGGGGCGGTGAAGCGCGACAGAGCTTTGGGAAGCTTAGCCAGGCTTAGAGGCTGTAAAACTGTGAAACTGTGAAAGTAGGACACGCCGCTAGACCAGGAAGTACAGGAGACAGGACAGGACAGGGCGGGGGGGAGGAAAAACAAAAAAGTGCAAGTATGAAAGAATCCCAGCAGCAAGGTTAAACCGGGTCCCGTGCTGATTGGCTCTGGGTTTCAGCCAACCAGACTGCAGAACACAGGATGAGAGATGAACAAAGAGTTTGCTGATGCTACATGTCTACAGAAGTGGTTCTCAAAATGTTTTGGAGTCAGGGCACCGCTGTAAATAACGTTTTCATCCACGGCACCCCTGAAATTCATTGTTATATTAAGTGATTATATTTCATTCAAATAAAAATATAATTGGTACATTTTCCATTCGTTCTCCTCACTAGAATGTGTGCTGACCATATAAGGACTTCCACCATGGCCCGTGTTGCGAGCATAGCTAGATTCGGTTTTCAGAGGTGGCCAGCCAGTCCTCGACCAATCAGGGTAGAGTGTGGCCGTAGTTGTGTTATGATGTTTAGTTATGATCAAAATAAAAGTTTTGAGAACCACAGTCGCTCTGAATCTGCTAAATGCCTAGATTGTAAACTACTGAACTTATAAAATGCCACAATCTCGTAGTAAATCAGTATCATACATATCCTGAAGCTGGAGACGTAGGCCTACCGATATTCAGTGATTGGGTCTAATGATCAAAAGAGAACATTATAATGTTGTAAAAAATCTATAAAAAACTAAACATTTTTCCACGCTGTAAGGCCAGTAAGGGACAAGATGACCCTCGGCCAATTTCATTATCACTGAATACACCTTTAAGGCAAACGTACATTTATGTCACATTACGGTAGGCCTACGTAAATATGTAAATATTTCACCCAAACATACATCCTGTCACAAGGAAGACTTGAGAGAACATCTTGTTTTGTTGATGACAGATTGAACATAACTTTTACTGAAGCTGACCTCTACATCTGATTCCCAGATGATGCCCTGTTAGGGCAATTACACCAATAGAATCCCTTTATGCCCATCAGTATTAAGCCCATATCTGGGAATGCTAATATATGGAAATATTTTGTCAGTTTAACCAGACCAACGTAAACAACCAACTGCAACTCGAATCACACTTGCAAATGAATTCCATCCTGTGCGCGAGGTCACTTTTCTTCCTTAGGCGTCTTACTGGTATTTATCATGTAAAGGAGTAGTTCACTTATTTATTTTCTACCGCCAGGTCGCATGCATATTGTCTGCTAAAAGCAACCTCATGGTGGCGCTAGAAGAGGGGCATGACAGAAATTGGGTTGGAGGTTGTGGTTTGCCAGCCAACTTTGCAAAGTTTGTCATGGATAGGTTCAAGGTTCAAGGTTCAAGGTTCAGTTTTATTTGTCTCCCAGGGGAGAAATTTGTCTTGGAGACAGAGTCACAGCTGCATACATATAAACACTTAACAGAAAAAAACAAAAACAAAAAAGAAACTAAAAAAAAAGACAGCCAAAAAAAATACACATACAACCCATAGAGCCTGTCCTCAATTAGTTATGTGTCTATCATTTAGCATTTTGATTGACAGAGGAACAAACGAGTGCTTATATCTATTATAGTAGCATGTTGGGGTCCTAAATCTCCTGCCCGATGGCATTAGATCGTACTCTGGTTTCAGAACATGCAAGGGGTCGGACAAAATGTTCCGAGCTTGTCTTACTACTGCTTGCTCAAAGATGGCTTGAGGGGTGATCGGGGGGGTGGCCATACCCATGATCTTCCCTGCCATATTTGCCAGTCTAGCTATTTGAGACTTGTATGCAACAGTCAAGTTACCAAACCAGCTAGACATACCATATCTCAGGATGGATTCAATACTAGCCCTATAGAAGGTCAACATAATATTTACACTGACTCCAAAAAGCCTTAGTCTTCGAAGAAAGTGTAGACGCTGGTGTATCTTAGAGCATAAGGTTGTAACATGCAAGTGCCAACTCAGATCCTGATCAATCTGCACTCCTAGGTACTTATAGGAGGCGACCTGCTTGATGTTATGGTCATGAACACTAATCATGCTGTGGTCTCCTATGGACCTGGGGTCTACTATGACCTCCTCTGTCTTATTTACATTTATTTTCAGATGATGTTGATCACACCACTCTATGAATCTGTCTACTCCAGATGTATGGCTGAGGATGTTAGAATCACTATTGAGCAGGCTGAGTATCACAGTGTCATCTGAAAATTTAATAAAGAATTGATCAGGATGAGAACTGACACAATCATCTGTGTACAAAGTAAAAAGAAAGGAGGAACTAACTGTTCCTTGGGGCACCCCTGTACTCCCATATGTCTCCTCGGAGAGCACCGAGTTAAATCTCACCCTCTGTGGTCTCCTGGAGAGGAAGGAGAAATACCATTTTATAATAAAGGGGTTTACATTCAGCTGTGCTAACTTACGCAGCAGAATATCTGGATGAATCGTATTAAATGCAGAAGAAAAATCTATAAATAATAGTCTAGCGTATGCTACCTTACCCTCTAGGTGTTTCAGAGTGAGATGTGCTACTGTAGAGATTGCATCGCATGTACTGCGTTTCTTTGCATAAGCAAATTGATACTGGTCTAATCGAGGTCCTACCTCCTTTCGGAGTTCCTCCGTCAGAATCCTCTCCAGTGATTTCACTACATTTGATGTTATAGCTACAGGCCTATAATCGTTATCCTCGACCGGACATGCTTTTTTAGGGATAGGGACTATTACTGACCTTTTCCAGAGCTCTGGTACTGTATGCGAGTCTAAAGAGAGCTGGAAAAGCCTATGCCACGCTGGGGCTAGTTCCTCAGCACATGTTTTTAACAGAGAGGCATGCATGCCGTCTGGTCCTGTAGCTTTATTTGTCTGTATGGTTTTAAACACTTTACACACTGTGTCCAGCTCTATAACCAGTCTGTCATTATTAACATCACAATTCAGTTCATTAATGACTTGATCACATCCCGTAGAAGTATCACATTCGAAACGCATAAAGAAGTTATTAAGTTCATTTGCCCTGGCACTCTCATCTAGAGCAGCAATAGGCTTTCTCTCTGATTTCATGTTTGTCATCTCCCTGATGGAGTCCCAGAGTCTTTTTGTGTTCGAGTTGGCCAAGTCCTGTTCTGCTCGTTCCTTATATTTCCTTCTGGATTCTTTCATTTGTATATTCAGTTCTTTCTGTGCAGCCTTCAATGCAGCCGTGTCTCCTGAACTGAAGGCCACTTTTTTCCTCCGTATACACTCCTTGATTTCATTTGTGAGGTACGGTTTATTATTTGGAAACTTTGTCACAGTTTTCTGTGGCACTATCATGTCAACACAGAAAGAAATGTACGCGGTAACAGCTTCAGTAGCTGTGTCAATATTAGCCTCCTCAAAGAAGGTGTCCCAGTCCGTACACAGGAAGCATCCTTTCAGTGTCTCAGTTGTGTCCCTAGACCACACATGTACAGTCTTTTTCACCGGCTTACTAGATTTATATATAGACCTGTATGTCGGCAGAAGGTGTACAGCGTTATGGTCGGACATTTTTACCTTTTCATCCTCAGAGTTGCCTAGTGGGGGTCTGGCCCTAGCTATATATGCCCCCTTAATGTTCCCGTAACACTTATCCAGGATTTTCTCCTTTCTTGTGTTGCATTTAACATACTGCTGGAATCCTGGCAGAAATGTCTCCAGGTTACAGTGATTCAGGTCGCCCAAAACCAGCATGGTCGCGTCTGGCTTGTCCTGTAGGTGCCGATGCACACAGTCCGCGATCCTAGTCGCTGCTCTGGTGGCATTTGCATCTGGTGGAACATATACAACACATACAAAGATGTTAGAAAACTCCCTTGGCAGGTAGTATGGTCGTAGCGTGATGCATAGCAGTTCGAGATCGGGATTGCATATCTTGTCTCTGACCGCAACGTTGTTGCACCAGTTATCTCTGATGTAAACACAGAGCCCTCCAGCTGATAGCTTATTGGAGCTAGCCCTTCTATCAGAGCGGATTAGCGTAAATCCCTCTATTTCTACCAAACTATCCGGCACTTCCTCATTGAACCATGTCTCGGTGAAAACCAACAACTCCGACTCACGGTACTCAAAGCTGACCTTAGTTTGTGTCCGTAGTTCGCCCATCTTTTTCCTCAGCGATCGTGCGTTGCACAACAGTATGGATGGTAGCGGTAGCTTAGCCGCATTCCGGACCCGCTGTCTAACGCCGCCTTTCCTGCCTCTTCTCCTGGCCCGTACGGGTTGCCGCAGCAGCTCCCTGGGGACACAGCTCAGCAGGCTCGGCGATGGTGGTATACTGTCCTCTCGAAGTTGCAGCATATCAGTCCCGCTGATAGGGGCAACGGTGCCAGAGAGGAGAGTAGGGCCACAAGTGTGACATGACATGACGTGACGTGACGGACGGACAGCTGGTGGAGGTTTTGATAGTAACTGCAACCTGACGGTCCCAATCAATTCCACAGCCCATGAAGCCTTGAATTAATGGAGAGTTATTTAGTTTATATCGCATTCCTGAGATAATAATTTGATGCCCGGGTGGCTGAGTCTTCGACTGCTCTTTGAATACCACAGACTCTGCCATTCGTCAAATTATTGGCTTACAGTAATCTGACAGAAACAAAGAAATCTCCATGAACCACTCCTTTAAAACAGGGGTCCTCAAGGTTTTCCAGGCCAAGGACCCCTAGCGCTACGTATAGGATACAATTGTTGCAGATTAAACTTTTCCATAGATTTCATAGATAGCTTAATAGACTTGTTTGACAGCTCTATCGTCACTGTTGTGTAAATTCATGTTTGTTTGTTTGTTTATTTACACATTATATATTCTATGTTAGATGTGGATTTTCAGACACCACATAGTGCACCGAATAAACAAACGACAAGATGGCACACACCAGTGCGCTGAGTGTGCATTTTCAAACGCACCCGTAGTAAACATTGCCTCTGTAGCCTACTTGCTTCACTCTTTTTTTCCCTGCACACCAAATCTCTTTGCCGAAATTATAGGGAGCTTGTAGATTATACTTTTGCTGTTTTTGAATTTGAATCCTGGACAGTGATGCTGAAAGGTTTTGGACATAGAAGGCTTCAACCCGACAGAGATGATATGCAAACAGGCTGCACATCTCATATCTGATGCAGGGAGGGTTTTGCATGTCATCTTGGTGAAACGAGAACATGAAACTTAAAGGTTCCGTGAGTGATTTGTGTGTGTGTGTGTGTGTGTGTGTGTGTGTGTGTGTGTGTGTGTGTGTGTGTGTGTGTGTGTGTGTGTGTGTGTGTGTGTGTGTGTGTGTGTGTGTGTGTGTGTGTGTGTGTGGGGGGGGGGACCCCCTAACATCACGTCACCAGACATTCCACCTCAGAGGAAAGCCTGGTATTCGTTTTAAACGGTGTGATCCGGTCTAGGCGTGGCCTAAACCAGCAACAGGCCTTGCTTTGTTTTGGTCCCCCCTGACTGTTTCCCCCAATCCCTATTTAAATGCTCGAGTCTTGCAAGTTGCTGCGAGTTGGACTAGAAGATGGATATACAAAACAAACCCTTTAAAAAATAAGCAAAACTACACCGCATCAAGGGTTTTATTGGGTAGGCCCTAAAAGTATGTCCTTGAGCGCTGAGAATTGTTTGGGGTTAAACGTTTTAACTGATTCCGGCTTGGTAGTTCCGGCCAAAGTCCCGACCGGATCAGATGATCCCATGCTAGGAACCCCCCACCCTGTGTGATGTGTTGGGAACAGTAGCAGTTGTACCAACCGACTGTCACACCTGATAAGCACTTGGAATTGTAGGCATTACATTTAGTATGATTCCACAGATGAATATTGTGAAAATAGCCAATCTACAAGCTTGCCAAGCTTTTCAAAATGTTTGCCTCTTTTTATTGTTTGGCAATTTGGCCAAAGTGTGTCCAGTTTTTATATTTAATGTTGGTGCAGTAATGGTCTCAACCCACATGTTGAGAACCAGTGTGCCAGGGTGGTATTTTCTCAACCCTTTTCACAAGGTCCATTATTTATTCAGCATGTGAGCCACGGACCACCATTTGATTACATTACCTCTCAGACCCAAGACTTACAATATTTTGATATCTTTGGATAACAATTCCATGCTGTATGTGATGTTGGTACCATAGGAGAGATAACAGGCTGTATGTGATGTTGGTACCATAGGAGAGATAACAGGCTGTATGTGATGTTGGTACCATAGGAGAGATAACAGGCTGTATGTGATGCTAGTACCATAGGAGAGATAACAGGCTGTATGTGATGCTGGTACCATAGGAGAGATAACAGGCTGTATGTGATGTTGGTACCATAGGAGAGATAACAGGCTGTATGTGATGCTGGTACCATAGGAGAGATAACAGGCTGTATGTGATGTTGGTACCATAGGAGAGATAACAGGCTGTATGTGATGCTGGTACCATAGGAGAGATAACAGGCTGTATGTGATGCTGGTACCATAGGAGAGATAACAGGCTGTATGTGATGTTGGTACCATAGGAGAGATAACAGGCTGTATGTGATGCTGGTACCATAGGAGAGATAACAGGCTGTATGTGATGCTGGTACCATAGGAGAGATAACAGGCTGTATGTGATGTTGGTACCATAGGAGAGATAACAGGCTGTATGTGATGTTGGTACCATAGGAGAGATAACAGGCTGTATGTGATGCTGGTACCATAGGAGAGATAACAGGCTGTATGT
Source organism: Nannobrachium achirus (assembly GCF_963921795.1). Classification (NCBI taxonomy): domain Eukaryota; kingdom Metazoa; phylum Chordata; class Actinopteri; order Myctophiformes; family Myctophidae; genus Nannobrachium; species Nannobrachium achirus. The sequence goes on along the minus strand of NC_137831.1, from coordinate 4,486,743 downwards.
GATGTTGGTACCATAGGAGAGATAACAGGCTGTATGTGATGTTGGTACCATAGGAGAGATAACAGGCTGTATGTGATGTTGGTACCATAGGAGAGATAACAGGCTGTATGTGATGTTGGTACCATAGGAGAGATAACAGGCTGTATGTGATGCTGGTACCATAGGAGAGATAACAGGCTGTATGTGATGCTGGTACCATAGGAGAGATAACAGGCTGTATGTGATGCTGGTACCATAGGAGAGATAACAGGCTGTATGTGATGCTGGTACCATAGGAGAGATAACAGGCTGTATGTGATGTTGGTACCATAGGAGAGATAACAGGCTGTATGTGATGTTGGTACCATAGGAGAGATAACAGGCTGTATGTGATGTTGGTACCATAGGAGAGATAACAGGCTGTATGTGATGCTGGTACCATAGGAGAGATAACAGGCTGTATGTGATGCTGGTACCATAGGAGAGATAACAGGCTGTATGTGATGTTGGTACCATAGGAGAGATAACATGTTGTATGTGATGTTGGTACCATAGGAGAGATAACAGGCAAATGTTGACCAAAATAACAATTGTTCTACATTTCTCTTAAGCCCCTTTTCCACTGGTCCAACTCCACACCACTCCACACCACACCACCCACTTGTACCAGGTTTTCCACTACAAGGACCTGGGTTTCACAGAGTGGTGTGAAAGTGGTACTAAATGTGGTACTAAAAAGTATCCAATCTAGAGTAGGTCTGAGCTAGGCCAAATAGGGCTAAACACTTCATAATGACTGATCACTCACTGACTTTTCATTTAGACCACCAGGATATAGTTGTAATACATGATAATAGATTATTGTGTTATAATCACTGTTATAATCTATTATAGTGTATTATAATTTAGGATAGTTGTAATACAAATTTTTATTGTATTATAATCACAGTTAAAAGGGTCAATTTGTTTCTTACCGATAGGGCTACTTTTGTGTAATGGAAAATGTAGATATTAGTATGTGGTGCGGTGTGGTGTGGTGTGGTGTAGTGTGGTGCTAAAGCTGCAGTCGAGAAAAAAGGGGCTTAATTGTGTCGATTTCTTTTAAATTCTGTTGTGTTCTGTTTCTTTTTTTATGTACGGTTCTGTTTCTGTGTTTTCTGTGTTTCATGTATGGTTCTGTTTCTGTGTTTTCTGTGTTTCATGTACGGTTCTGTTTCTGTGTTTTCTGCAGATGGCAGAGGAGTGACAGAACTACAAATGGCGTCCACGGGGAGTGGCCTGCGTAAGTGTTGCTCAGCGTCTGTTAGTTGCTCTAGCACAGTGGTTCTCAACCTGTGGTCCATGGACCACTGGTGGTACCTGAGCCCCCATCTGGTGGTGCTCAGAGGAGTCTCCCAAATAATAATTTAAGTAAGAAGACATACTGTAAGTTGAACCAGGCACGTGCACATGTGGTGGGTCGTAGACCGCCGTACAGTGTGATGAGTCGCAGCCCCAGCCTGAAGCCTCAAAAGTCTATCTGCTCTCATTCCATAGGGATGTCCCTTTGGAGTAATGGTTGAGATATTGGACTTTCACGCGGGAGGTTCGGATCACCTCCGTTACATACACATAAGGGGGCTTGAGCCCCTGCCCTTTTATCCCTCTGTAAAAAATGCCCCCTCCAGACCATGAATGCAGTTTTTACCATGGTGAAAGAAATGCAAATGCCCTCTTTTCCAAACTCTCCTGAACTTGATTGCAGCATCTTATGTTGAATGAATTGCCCTCTCTGTGTAGAAATACATGCTGTACGCCACATCTCCAGTATTCACCTCCAACGCGTCGCAGCGTTGTGAGCTTGGAGGTCTATTTTCGATATTTTCCCCTAAAGGCCCTTTTATTAATTTCACCTCCTGCCTCTCTAACATTCTCTGCACGTCCCTGAGTGGAACCCCAGGTAGTTCTTCTGACCCAGCAATAGGTTGAAATAGGCTCTTCTGACCCAGCAATAGGTTGAAATAGGCTCTTCTGACCCAGCAATAGGTTGAAATAGGCTCTTCTGAAATAGGCTCTTCTGACCCAGCAATAGGTTGAAATAGGCTCTTCTGACCCAGCAATAGGTTGAAATAGGCTCTTCTGAAATAGGCTCTTCTGACCCAGCAATAGGTTGAAATAGGCTCTTCTGACCCAGCAATAGGTTGAAATAGGCTCTTCAGCCGTGCTGAAATGAACATCCTCGCGCAGTTTGCACGGGAAGTTCACAGACGTAGTATTGGCCTTAAATCTGGCCGATGACCCGGTCATCAAATTATTGGATTAAGAATGCAACAACAACTACAAAATCTCCATGAATTGAAGGAATAACTGTGTTAACTGTAGATGAATAGGATGGCATAGATCTACGCACCTGTATTTTAACATCAGTTATTGTGGCGGTACTTTTCTGAGGTGGTGTAAAAAGAACCGTGCAGTGCTCTGGCTCATTCAAAGTCACATTTAGGGCAGTTGCTCTTAAAAATAACCAATTCACCCCCGCCCTCTGCCTGCTAATGGCTGGCTTGATCTGTGTTGAAGTAGGCTAAGCTGTTTCCTAGTCTAAACATGCAGTGGGCGTGTGTGTGTGTGTGTGTGTGTGTGTGTGTGTGTGTGTGTGTGTGTGTGTGTGTGTGTGTGTGTGTGTGTGTGTGTGTGTGTGTGTGTGTGTGTGTGTGTGTGTGTGTGTGTGTGTGTGTGTGTGTGTGTGCGTGCGTGCGTGCGTGCGTGCGTGCGTGCGTGCGTGCGTGCGTGCGTGCGTGCGTGCGTGCGTGCGTGCGTGCGTGCGTGTGTGTATGAGTACACGTATTTGCTGGCTTTTTGTGTGCTTTGCAGTTTCCTCTGTATCAGGGTATAGAAAGTTGAGGGTTACAGGGTTATGGCTGGCCATTAGAATTATAGGATAGAGTTAGGATTATGTTAAGGTAAAGGGAGGGATATGCTGTACGTGATCTTGCTTTTGTTAAAAGGTTACCATCCTCTGGACTCTGCCATAACACCCATGGCCATCTTTTTTATTTTAAAACAAAATGCCAGGTGCCAGAGGGCTAGAGACTAGTATTCTGATAGTAATCATTGCTATAGAGCAGGGGTCTTCAACGTTTTCAGGCCAAGGACACCTTAGTTGAGAGAGAAATGAAGCAGGGACCCCCACAACCTGTTCATAGATTCCATATAGTTTCATCGTTTGACAGCACAATCATCAGTGTATTTTGGATTCATGTCAATTTGTATTTTCAGATATTTAACCACTTCTCTCTCTCAGTCGTCCTCAGACGAGCTTCCATTGAACTTCCATTCAACGCCTCGTGCTGCGAGGCGTTGTGAGCTTGTAGATCTGCTATTTTTGGTTACAGTTCTCAGGATATGGACACTAGGGTTCAAGTTGTTAATATAAAATGATTGGAAGATTTGGAGGACCCCTTGTAGTAACTCTGAAGACCGCCTAGGGGTCCCGGACCCCCTGTGGAAGACCCTAGCTATAGAGTGTTTGTACAGTAACAGTGTTGTGTCAATATAGTACAATACATTCAAAACAAAAATAAGTGAAAGGAGTGAACCAGTTTTCATGTATCAAGGTTATATGCAGACAGTGCAGGGATATGCACATTTGCACAATGATTAGTAGTCTCTATGGTGGTTGTGTTCCATTTGATATCTTCTCCCAGGTATCCAGGGTGATGACAGTGATATGTCTCTATATGTCTCTGTGTGTCCTCAGGTATCCAGGTAGATGTAGAGGACAGTGATATGTCTCTATATGTCTCTGTGTGTCCCCAGGTATCCAGGTAGAGGACAGTGATATGTCTCTATATGTCTCTGTGTCTCCTCAGGTATCCAGGGTGATGTAGAGGACAATGATATGTCTCTATATGTATCTGTGTCTCCTCAGGTATCCAGGGAGATGACAATGATATGTCTCTATATGTCTCTGTGTCTGTCTCCAGGTATCCAGGGTGATGTAGAGGACAGTGATATGTCTCTATATGTCTCTGTGTCTGTCTCCCCAGGTATCCAGGGTGATGTAGAGGACAGTGATATGTCTCTATATGTCTCTGTGTGTCCTCAGGTATCCAGGGTGATGTAGAGGACAGTGATATGTCTCTATATGTCTCTGTGTGTCCTCAGGTATCCAGGGTGATGTAGAGGACAGTGATATGTCTCTATATGTCTCTGTGTGTCCCCAGGTATCCAGGGTGATGACAACCTGCAGTCCATGCTGGTGGGGACGGTGATGAGGAAGGTGAAGTCTCGCAGCTGGAAGAAGCAACGATACTTCAGACTGCAGGACGACTGCATGACCATCTGGTACAAGTCCAAGAAGACTGGTAACTCTCACTCTACATGTAAGCACTGAATGCAACACTCACTCTACATGTAAGCACTGAACGCAACACTCACTCTACATGTAAGCACTGAACGCAACACTCACTCTACATGTAAGCACTGAATGCAACACTCACTCTACATGTAAGCACTGAACGCAACACTCACTCTACATGTAAGCACTGAATGCAACACTCACTCTACATGTAAGCACTGAACGCAACACTCACTCTACATGTAAGCACTGAACGCAACACTCACTCTACATGTAAGCACTGAACGCAACACTCACTCTACATGTAAGCACTGAATGCAACACTCACTCTACATGTAAGCACTGAACGCAACACTCACTCTACATGTAAGCACTGAACGCAACACTCACTCTACATGTAAGCACTGAACGCAACACACACTCTACATGTAAGCACTGAACGCAACACTCACTCTACATGTAAGCACTGAATGCAACACTCACTCTACATGTAAGCACTGAACGCAACACTCACTCTACATGTAAGCACTGAATGCAACACTCACTCTACATGTAAGCACTGAATGCAACACTCACTCTACATGTAAGCACTGAACGCAACACTCACTCTACATGTAAGCACTGAACGCAACACTCACTCTACATGTAAGCACTGAACGCAACACTCACTCTACATGTAAGCACTGAACGCAACACTCACTCTACATGTAAGCACTGAACGCAACACTCACTCTACATGTAAGCACTGAATGCAACACTCACTCTACATGTAAGCACTGAATGCAACACTCACTCTACATGTAAGCACTGAACGCAACACTCACTCTACATGTAAGCACTGAATGCAACACTCACTCTACATGTAAGCACTGAACGCAACACTCACTCTACATGTAAGCACTGAATGCAACACTCACTCTACATGTAAGCACTGAACGCAACACTCACTCTACATGTAAGCACTGAATGCAACACTCACTCTACATGTAAGCACTGAACGCAACACTCACTCTACATGTAAGCACTGAACGCAACACTCACTCTACATGTAAGCACTGAACGCAACACTCACTCTACATGTAAGCACTGAATGCAACACTCACTCTACATGTAAGCACTGAACGCAACACTCACTCTACATGTAAGCACTGAACGCAACACTCACTCTACATGTAAGCACTGAACGCAACACACACTCTACATGTAAGCACTGAACGCAACACTCACTCTACATGTAAGCACTGAATGCAACACTCACTCTACATGTAAGCACTGAACGCAACACTCACTCTACATGTAAGCACTGAATGCAACACTCACTCTACATGTAAGCACTGAATGCAACACTCACTCTACATGTAAGCACTGAACGCAACACTCACTCTACATGTAAGCACTGAACGCAACACTCACTCTACATGTAAGCACTGAACGCAACACTCACTCTACATGTAAGCACTGAACGCAACACTCACTCTACATGTAAGCACTGAACGCAACACTCACTCTACATGTAAGCACTGAATGCAACACTCACTCTACATGTAAGCACTGAATGCAACACTCACTCTACATGTAAGCACTGAACGCAACACTCACTCTACATGTAAGCACTGAACGCAACACTCACTCTACATGTAAGCACTGAACGCAACACTCACTCTACATGTAAGCACTGAACGCAACACTCACTCTACATGTAAGCACTGAACGCAACACTCACTCTACATGTAAGCACTGAACGCAACACTCACTCTACATGTAAGCACTGAATGCAACACTCACTCTACATGTAAGCACTGAACGCAACACTCACTCTACATGTAAGCACTGAATGCAACACTCACTCTACATGTAAGCACTGAATGCAACACTCACTCTACATGTAAGCACTGAACGCAACACTCACTCTACATGTAAGCACTGAACGCAACACTCACTCTACATGTAAGCACTGAACGCAACACTCACTCTACATGTAAGCACTGAACGCAACACTCACTCTACATGTAAGCACTGAACGCAACACTCACTCTACATGTAAGCACTGAATGCAACACTCACTCTACATGTAAGCACTGAATGCAACACTCACTCTACATGTAAGCACTGAACGCAACACTCACTCTACATGTAAGCACTGAACGCAACACTCACTCTACATGTAAGCACTGAACGCAACACTCACTCTACATGTAAGCACTGAACGCAACACTCACTCTACATGTAAGCACTGAACGCAACACTCACTCTACATGTAAGCACTGAACGCAACACTCACTCTACATGTAAGCACTGAACGCAACACTCACTCTACATGTAAGCACTGAATGCAACACTCACTCTACATGTAAGCACTGAATGCAACACTCACTCTACATGTAAGCACTGAACGCAACACTCACTCTACATGTAAGCACTGAACGCAACACTCACTCTACATGTAAGCACTGAATGCAACACTCACTCTACATGTAAGCACTGAATGCAACACTCACTCTACATGTAAGCACTGAATGCAACACTCACTCTACATGTAAGCACTGAATGCAACACTCACTCTACATGTAAGCACTGAATGCAACACTCACTCTACATGTAAGCACTGAACGCAACACTCACTCTACATGTAAGCACTGAATGCAACACTCACTCTACATGTAAGCACTGAATGCAACACTCACTCTACATGTAAGCACTGAACGCAACACTCACTCTACATGTAAGCACTGAACGCAACACTCACTCTACATGTAAGCACTGAATGCAACACTCACTCTACATGTAAGCACTGAATGCAACACTCACTCTACATGTAAGCACTGAATGCAACACTCACTCTACATGTAAGCACTGAACGCAACACTCACTCTACATGTAAGCACTGAACGCAACACTCACTCTACATGTAAGCACTGAATACAACACTCACTCTACATGTAAGCACTGAACGCAACACTCACTCTACATGTAAGCACTGAATGCAACACTCACTCTACATGTAAGCACTGAACGCAACACTCACTCTACATGTAAGCACTGAATGCAACACTCACTCTACATGTAAGCACTGAACGCAACACTCACTCTACATGTAAGCACTGAATGCAACACTCACTCTACATGTAAGCACTGAACGCAACACTCACTCTACATGTAAGCACTGAACGCAACACTCACTCTACATGTAAGCACTGAATGCAACACTCACTCTACATGTAAGCACTGAATGCAACACTCACTCTACATGTAAGCACTGAACGCAACACTCACTCTACATGTAAGCACTGAATACAACACTCACTCTACATGTAAGCACTGAACGCAACACTCACTCTACATGTAAGCACTGAATGCAACACTCACTCTACATGTAAGCACTGAACGCAACACTCACTCTACATGTAAGCACTGAACGCAACACTCACTCTACATGTAAGCACTGAATGCAACACTCACTCTACATGTAAGCACTGAACGCAACACTCACTCTACATGTAAGCACTGAATGCAACACTCACTCTACATGTAAGCACTGAACGCAACACTCACTCTACATGTAAGCACTGAATGCAACACTCACTCTACATGTAAGCACTGAATGCAACACTCACTCTACATGTAAGCACTGAATGCAACACTCACTCTACATGTAAGCACTGAATGCAACACTCACTCTACATGTAAGCACTGAATGCAACACTCACTCTACATGTAAGCACTGAATGCAACACTCACTCTACATGTAAGCACTGAATGCAACACTCACTCTACATGTAAGCACTGAACGCAACACTCACTCTACATGTAAGCACTGAACGCAACACTCACTCTACATGTAAGCACTGAATGCAACACTCACTCTACATGTAAGCACTGAACGCAACACTCACTCTACATGTAAGCACTGAACGCAACACTCACTCTACATGTAAGCACTGAACGCAACACTCACTCTACATGTAAGCACTGAACGCAACACTCACTCTACATGTAAGCACTGAACGCAACACTCACTCTACATGTAAGCACTGAATGCAACACTCACTCTACATGTAAGCACTGAATGCAACACTCACTCTACATGTAAGCACTGAACGCAACACTCACTCTACATGTAAGCACTGAACGCAACACTCACTCTACATGTAAGCACTGAACGCAACACTCACTCTACATGTAAGCACTGAACGCAACACTCACTCTACATGTAAGCACTGAATGCAACACTCACTCTACATGTAAGCACTGAATGCAACACTCACTCTACATGTAAGCACTGAATGCAACACTCACTCTACATGTAAGCACTGAACGCAACACTCACTCTACATGTAAGCACTGAACGCAACACTCACTCTACATGTAAGCACTGAATACAACACTCACTCTACATGTAAGCACTGAACGCAACACTCACTCTACATGTAAGCACTGAATGCAACACTCACTCTACATGTAAGCACTGAACGCAACACTCACTCTACATGTAAGCACTGAATGCAACACTCACTCTACATGTAAGCACTGAACGCAACACTCACTCTACATGTAAGCACTGAATGCAACACTCACTCTACATGTAAGCACTGAACGCAACACTCACTCTACATGTAAGCACTGAACGCAACACTCACTCTACATGTAAGCACTGAATGCAACACTCACTCTACATGTAAGCACTGAATGCAACACTCACTCTACATGTAAGCACTGAACGCAACACTCACTCTACATGTAAGCACTGAATACAACACTCACTCTACATGTAAGCACTGAACGCAACACTCACTCTACATGTAAGCACTGAATGCAACACTCACTCTACATGTAAGCACTGAACGCAACACTCACTCTACATGTAAGCACTGAACGCAACACTCACTCTACATGTAAGCACTGAATGCAACACTCACTCTACATGTAAGCACTGAACGCAACACTCACTCTACATGTAAGCACTGAATGCAACACTCACTCTACATGTAAGCACTGAACGCAACACTCACTCTACATGTAAGCACTGAATGCAACACTCACTCTACATGTAAGCACTGAATGCAACACTCACTCTACATGTAAGCACTGAATGCAACACTCACTCTACATGTAAGCACTGAATGCAACACTCACTCTACATGTAAGCACTGAATGCAACACTCACTCTACATGTAAGCACTGAATGCAACACTCACTCTACATGTAAGCACTGAATGCAACACTCACTCTACATGTAAGCACTGAACGCAACACTCACTCTACATGTAAGCACTGAACGCAACACTCACTCTACATGTAAGCACTGAATGCAACACTCACTCTACATGTAAGCACTGAACGCAACACTCACTCTACATGTAAGCACTGAACGCAACACTCACTCTACATGTAAGCACTGAACGCAACACTCACTCTACATGTAAGCACTGAACGCAACACTCACTCTACATGTAAGCACTGAACGCAACACTCACTCTACATGTAAGCACTGAATGCAACACTCACTCTACATGTAAGCACTGAATGCAACACTCACTCTACATGTAAGCACTGAACGCAACACTCACTCTACATGTAAGCACTGAACGCAACACTCACTCTACATGTAAGCACTGAACGCAACACTCACTCTACATGTAAGCACTGAACGCAACACTCACTCTACATGTAAGCACTGAATGCAACACTCACTCTACATGTAAGCACTGAACGCAACTCTCACTCTACATGTAAGCACTGAATGCAACACTCACTCTACATGTAAGCACTGAACGCAACACTCACTCTACATGTAAGCACTGAACGCAACACTCACTCTACATGTAAGCACTGAACGCAACACTCACTCTACATGTAAGCACTGAACGCAACACTCACTCTACATGTAAGCACTGAATGCAACTCTCACTCCACATGTAAGCACTGAATGCAACACTCACTCTACATGTAAGCACTGAATGCAACACTCACTCTACATGTAAGCACTGAATGCAACACTCACTCTACATGTAAGCACTGAATGCAACACTCACTCTACATGTAAGCACTGAACGCAACACTCACTCTACATGTAAGCACTGAATGCAACACTCACTCTACATGTAAGCACTGAATGCAACACTCACTCTACATGTAAGCACTGAACGCAACACTCACTCTACATGTAAGCACTGAACGCAACACTCACTCTACATGTAAGCACTGAACGCAACACTCACTCTACATGTAAGCACTGAACGCAACACTCACTCTACATGTAAGCACTGAACGCAACACTCACTCTACATGTAAGCACTGAACGCAACACTCACTCTACATGTAAGCACTGAATGCAACACTCACTCTACATGTAAGCACTGAACGCAACACTCACTCTACATGTAAGCACTGAACGCAACACTCACTCTACATGTAAGCACTGAACGCAACACTCACTCTACATGTAAGCACTGAACGCAACACTCACTCTACATGTAAGCACTGAACGCAACACTCACTCTACATGTAAGCACTGAATGCAACACTCACTCTACATGTAAGCACTGAACGCAACTCTCACTCTACATGTAAGCACTGAATGCAACACTCACTCTACATGTAAGCACTGAACGCAACACTCACTCTACATGTAAGCACTGAACGCAACACTCACTCTACATGTAAGCACTGAACGCAACACTCACTCTACATGTAAGCACTGAACGCAACACTCACTCTACATGTAAGCACTGAATGCAACACTCACTCTACATGTAAGCACTGAATACAACACTCACTCTACATGTAAGCACTGAATGCAACACTCGCTCTACATGTAAGCACTGAATGCAACACTCACTCTACATGTAAGCACTGAATGCAACACTCACTCTACATGTAAGCACTGAACGCAACACTCACTCTACATGTAAGCACTGAATGCAACACTCACTCTACATGTAAGCACTGAACGCAACACTCACTCTACATGTAAGCACTGAATGCAACACTCACTCTACATGTAAGCACTGAATGCAACACTCACTCCACATGTAAGCACTGAATGCAACACTCACTCCACATGTAAGCACTGAATGCAACACTCACTCTACATGTAAGCACTGAACGCAACACTCACTCTACATGTAAGCACTGAATGCAACACTCACGCTACATGTAAGCACTGAATGCAACACTCACTCTACATGTAAGCACTGAATGCAACACTCACTCTACATGTAAGCACTGAATGCAACACTCACTCCACATGTAAGCACTGAATGCAACACTCACTCCACATGTAAGCACTGAATGCAACACTCACTCTACATGTAAGCACTGAACGCAACACTCACTCTACATGTAAGCACTGAATGCAACACTCACTCTACATGTAAGCACTGAACGCAACACTCACTCCACATGTAAGCACTGAATGCAACACTCACTCTACATGTAAGCACTGAATGCAACACACACTCTACATGTAAGCACTGAACGCAACACTCACTCTACATGTAAGCACTGAATGCAACACTCACTCTACATGTAAGCACTGAACGCAACACTCACTCCACATGTAAGCACTGAATGCAACACTCACTCCACATGTAAGCACTGAATGCAACACTCACTCTACATGTAAGCACTGAACGCAACACTCACTCTACATGTAAGCACTGAATGCAACACTCACTCTACATGTAAGCACTGAATGCAACACTCACTCCACATGTAAGCACTGAATGCAACACTCACTCTACATGTAAGCACTGAATGCAACACACACTCTACATGTAAGCACTGAACGCAACACTCACTCTACATGTAAGCACTGAACGCAACACTCACTCTACATGTAAGCACTGAACGCAACACTCACTCTACATGTAAGCACTGAACGCAACACTCACTCTACATGTAAGCACTGAATGCAACACTCACTCTACATGTAAGCACTGAATGCAACACTCACTCTACATGTAAGCACTGAATGCAACACTCACTCTACATGTAAGCACTGAACGCAACACTCACTCTACATGTAAGCACTGAACGCAACACACACTCTACATGTAAGCACTGAACGCAACACACACTCTACATGTAAGCACTGAACGCAACACTCACTCTACATGTAAGCACTGAACGCAACACTCACTCTACATGTAAGCACTGAACGCAACACTCACTCTACATGTAAGCACTGAACGCAACACACACTCTACATGTAAGCACTGAACGCAACACACACTCTACATGTAAGCACTGAATGCAACACTCACTCTACATGTAAGCACTGAATGCAACACTCACTCTACATGTAAGCACTGAATGCAACACTCACTCTACATGTAAGCACTGAACGCAACACTCACTCTACATGTAAGCACTGAATGCAACACTCACTCTACATGTAAGCACTGAATGCAACACTCACTCTACATGTAAGCACTGAACGCAACACTCACTCTACATGTAAGCACTGAATGCAACACTCACTCTACATGTAAGCACTGAACGCAACACTCACTCTACATGTAAGCACTGAATGCAACACTCACTCTACATGTAAGCACTGAATGCAACACTCACTCTACATGTAAGCACTGAACGCAACACTCACTCTACATGTAAGCACTGAATGCAACACTCACTCTACATGTAAGCACTGAATGCAACACTCACTCTACATGTAAGCACTGAACGCAACACTCACTCTACATGTAAGCACTGAACGCAACACTCACTCTACATGTAAGCACTGAACGCAACACTCACTCTACATGTAAGCACTGAACGCAACACTCACTCTACATGTAAGCACTGAACGCAACACTCACTCTACATGTAAGCACTGAACGCAACACTCACTCTACATGTAAGCACTGAATGCAACACTCACTCTACATGTAAGCACTGAACGCAACACTCACTCTACATGTAAGCACTGAACGCAACACTCACTCTACATGTAAGCACTGAACGCAACACTCACTCTACATGTAAGCACTGAACGCAACACTCACTCTACATGTAAGCACTGAACGCAACACTCACTCTACATGTAAGCACTGAATGCAACACTCACTCTACATGTAAGCACTGAACGCAACTCTCACTCTACATGTAAGCACTGAATGCAACACTCACTCTACATGTAAGCACTGAACGCAACACTCACTCTACATGTAAGCACTGAACGCAACACTCACTCTACATGTAAGCACTGAACGCAACACTCACTCTACATGTAAGCACTGAACGCAACACTCACTCTACATGTAAGCACTGAATGCAACACTCACTCTACATGTAAGCACTGAACGCAACACTCACTCTACATGTAAGCACTGAATGCAACACTCACTCTACATGTAAGCACTGAATACAACACTCACTCTACATGTAAGCACTGAATGCAACACTCGCTCTACATGTAAGCACTGAATGCAACACTCACTCTACATGTAAGCACTGAATGCAACACTCACTCTACATGTAAGCACTGAACGCAACACTCACTCTACATGTAAGCACTGAATGCAACACTCACTCTACATGTAAGCACTGAATGCAACACTCACTCTACATGTAAGCACTGAATGCAACACTCACTCTACATGTAAGCACTGAATGCAACACTCACTCCACATGTAAGCACTGAATGCAACACTCACTCCACATGTAAGCACTGAATGCAACACTCACTCTACATGTAAGCACTGAACGCAACACTCACTCTACATGTAAGCACTGAATGCAACACTCACGCTACATGTAAGCACTGAATGCAACACTCACTCTACATGTAAGCACTGAATGCAACACTCACTCTACATGTAAGCACTGAATGCAACACTCACTCCACATGTAAGCACTGAATGCAACACTCACTCCACATGTAAGCACTGAATGCAACACTCACTCTACATGTAAGCACTGAACGCAACACTCACTCTACATGTAAGCACTGAATGCAACACTCACTCTACATGTAAGCACTGAATGCAACACTCACTCCACATGTAAGCACTGAATGCAACACTCACTCTACATGTAAGCACTGAATGCAACACACACTCTACATGTAAGCACTGAACGCAACACTCACTCTACATGTAAGCACTGAATGCAACACTCACTCTACATGTAAGCACTGAATGCAACACTCACTCCACATGTAAGCACTGAATGCAACACTCACTCCACATGTAAGCACTGAATGCAACACTCACTCTACATGTAAGCACTGAACGCAACACTCACTCTACATGTAAGCACTGAATGCAACACTCACTCTACATGTAAGCACTGAATGCAACACTCACTCCACATGTAAGCACTGAATGCAACACTCACTCTACATGTAAGCACTGAATGCAACACACACTCTACATGTAAGCACTGAACGCAACACTCACTCTACATGTAAGCACTGAACGCAACACTCACTCTACATGTAAGCACTGAATGCAACACTCACTCTACATGTAAGCACTGAACGCAACACTCACTCTACATGTAAGCACTGAATGCAACACTCACTCTACATGTAAGCACTGAACGCAACACTCACTCTACATGTAAGCACTGAATGCAACACTCACTCTACATGTAAGCACTGAATGCAACACTCACTCTACATGTAAGCACTGAATGCAACACTCACTCTACATGTAAGCACTGAACGCAACACTCACTCTACATGTAAGCACTGAACGCAACACACACTCTACATGTAAGCACTGAACGCAACACACACTCTACATGTAAGCACTGAATGCAACACTCACTCTACATGTAAGCACTGAATGCAACACTCACTCTACATGTAAGCACTGAACGCAACACTCACTCTACATGTAAGCACTGAACGCAACACACACTCTACATGTAAGCACTGAACGCAACACACACTCTACATGTAAGCACTGAATGCAACACTCACTCTACATGTAAGCACTGAATGCAACACTCACTCTACATGTAAGCACTGAATGCAACACTCACTCTACATGTAAGCACTGAACGCAACACTCACTCTACATGTAAGCACTGAATGCAACACTCACTCTACATGTAAGCACTGAATGCAACACTCACTCTACATGTAAGCACTGAACGCAACACTCACTCTACATGTAAGCACTGAATGCAACACTCACTCTACATGTAAGCACTGAACGCAACACTCACTCTACATGTAAGCACTGAATGCAACACTCACTCTACATGTAAGCACTGAATGCAACACTCACTCTACATGTAAGCACTGAATGCAACACTCACTCTACATGTAAGCACTGAATGCAACACTCACTCTACATGTAAGCACTGAATGCAACACTCACTCTACATGTAAGCACTGAATGCAACACTCACTCTACATGTAAGCACTGAACGCAACACTCACTCTACATGTAAGCACTGAATGCAACACTCACTCTACATGTAAGCACTGTAGTGTGAATGCAACACACACTCTACATGTAAGCACTGTAGTGTGAATGCAACACTCACTCTACATGTAAGCACTGTAGTGTGAATGCAACACTCACTCTACATGTAAGCACTGTGGTGTGAATGCAACACACACTCTACATGTAAGCACTGAATGCAACACTCACTCTACATGTAAGCACTGAATGCAACACTCACTCTACATGTAAGCACTGAATGCAACACTCACTCTACATGTAAGCACTGAATGCAACACTCACTCTACATGTAAGCACTGAACGCAACACTCACTCTACATGTAAGCACTGAATGCAACACTCACTCTACATGTAAGCACTGAATGCAACACTCACTCTACATGTAAGCACTGAATGCAACACACACTCTACATGTAAGCACTGAATGCAACACTCACTCTACATGTAAGCACTGAACGCAACACTCACTCTACATGTAAGCACTGAATGCAACACACACTCTACATGTAAGCACTGAATACAACACTCACTCTACATGTAAGCACTGTAGTGTGAATGCAACACTCACTCTACATGTAAGCACTGAATGCAACACACACTCTACATGTAAGCACTGAATACAACACTCACTCTACATGTAAGCACTGAATACAACACTCACTCTACATGTAAGCACTGTAGTGTGAATGCAACACTCACTCTACATGTAAGCACTGAATGCAACACTCACTCTACATGTAAGCACTGAATGCAACACTCACTCTACATGTAAGCACTGAATACAACACTCACTCTACATGTAAGCACTGAATGCAACACTCACTCTACATGTAAGCACTGAACGCAACACTCACTCTACATGTAAGCACTGAATGCAACACTCACTCTACATGTAAGCACTGAATGCAACACTCACTCTACATGTAAGCACTGAATGCAACACTCACTCTACATGTAAGCACTGTGGTGTGAATGCAACACTCACTCTACATGTAAGCACTGAATGCAACACTCACTCTACATGTAAGCACTGAATGCAACACTCACTCTACATGTAAGCACTGAATGCAACACTCACTCTACATGTAAGCACTGAATGCAACACTCACTCTACATGTAAGCACTGAATGCAACACTCACTCTACATGTAAGCACTGAATGCAACACTCACTCTACATGTAAGCACTGAACGCAACACTCACTCTACATGTAAGCACTGAATGCAACACTCACTCTACATGTAAGCACTGAACGCAACACTCACTCTACATGTAAGCACTGAATGCAACACTCACTCTACATGTAAGCACTGAATGCAACACTCACTCTACATGTAAGCACTGTAGTGTGAATGCAACACTCACTCTACATGTAAGCACTGTAGTGTGAATGCAACACTCACTCTACATGTAAGCACTGAACGCAACACTCACTCTACATGTAAGCACTGAATGCAACACTCACTCTACATGTAAGCACTGAACGCAACACTCACTCTACATGTAAGCATAGGGGTTTGAATCCTACGCCCACTCCACATCAGGCAAAGTGTCTTCTCCAGACATGCAAACGCCCTCTTTCCATGCCATACCGAAGGCAGCATTCAAGAGAATTGCCTTGTCCAAACGCTCCTGAACTTGAATGCAGCATCTTATGTTGAAAGAATCGCCCTCTCTGTGTAGAAATCCATGCCGTTACGCCACGTCTCCAACAAGTGCGACCTGATATAAATTACTACAACACCGGACACCCACATAAAACTTTTTGTAGTATGTTCTCCCAAATCTTTATATAGTAAATATTTGTGGGCTGAAAGCCTTGTTCGTGTGAATGTAGGAGTCTCAGAAGTATTGTTGGAGTGCCCGTTGGGCAGGTCTTTATGCCCATACATGGTGTTCCATGTTGGAGTGCCCGTTGGATAGGTCTTTATGCCCATACATGGTGTTCCATGTTGGAGTGCCCGTTGGATAGGTCTTTATGCCCATACATGGTGTTCCATGTTGGAGTGCCCGTTGGATAGGTCTTTATGCCCATACATGGTGTTCCATGCGAGCCCACACTGTTTCGTAGGAACAGTATTTCTAGTTTATCTAGAACAGTATATCTAGTGTCTAGTGTCTGTAAGACGACATAGTTTCTATTTTACTAGTAAGACAACATGCGAGGTTGCGCCTTGTCTTGGCCATCTGGCCAGTGATGTTTATCGGACCAGTTACCCATATATGGAGACCCCTGGTACATATGGAGATCCATGTACTGTATATGGAGATATGCTGTGAAAGCCCAAACATGCTTACTCAGTTATTCGCTGAGTGAAAGTCCTATGACGTCTATGACATCTGACATCATACGCTTTTATACCCATACATGGAGACTGTCTGTAGAACCAGCCACACAGATATGGGCTGTCTTGGCCATCTGTCTTGGCCATATATGGATTCTGTTAGTGTGATATGTGGCCCATGTGGCCTCCATATATGGGCATCCCCATTTGAAGTCCTGTTAGATATTGTGCTTAAAGGACAACTTTGTTTTTTTTACAACAAGGGTTCATATTTTAGATTGTAATTAGAGAAAAGAAAAAGTGAGTGTGAAAATGTTTCCATTAGCTTCGTTCTATTGTTTTATCGCGTTTACCGTGCTAAAATGTGGGGCATGCGTACGCATGGGGGCATGCGTACAAGTGGCTAAATATGTTTTTTTTAGACACAATAAGACAGCAGTTTCTTTATTGCTAATTACAGTAACACTTCTAGCCCCCATAAGTCACATCCAACCATGAAAGGTTGCATTGTATCTTGGGAATGGGCTTATTCTGTGTAAAATGACATATTTAGCCACTTGTACGCATGCCCCCAACCACTGAAATAAGAATCTCTAAAACAATAGAAAGAAGTAAATTAAATCAATTTAACACTCATCTTTTATATATACTTTAATTAAAATCTAAAATATGAAACCTTGTTGTAAAAAACTAAAGTTGTCCTTTAATATTGATGACATCAGGGAACTCCATCTATGGGCATAAAAGGGATTCTGTTAGTGTGACATCACAGTGAAGCCAGAGCATGATGTCAGAGCAACAAACCCATAGACCGTAAAAAAGTGTACACATCCGGACGGACGGACGGACGGACGGACGGACGTCTACTTACAAGCTGTGACGATTCTGATAGTAAACTGCGACCTACGGGTGCAGTAAATGTGCAAAAAATGAAATGTTAGTGTGTGTGTGTGTGTGTGTGTGTGTGTGTGTGTGTGTGTGTGTGTGTGTGTGTGTGTGTGTGTGTGTGTGTGTGTGCGTGCGTGCGTGTCCAGTCTCGGTCAGCGAGGTGGAGGCGGTACGCGAGGGCCACCAATCAGAGGTGCTGCTGAGCATCGCTGATGAGTTCCCGGCGTCGCGCTGCTTCACGCTGGTGTTCCGCGGCCGCCGCGGGAACCTGGACCTGGTGGCTGAGTCTCCCGAGGAGGCCCAGTCCTGGATCCAGGGCATGAGGAAGCTCATCTACAACCTGGAGAACATGGACGAGTGGGAGAAACTGGACCAGTATCCTTTTACACACACAGACGCAAGCACGCGCACCAGGGACGTGCTGGGCCCCTGATTCAGCCCGGGAAAAAGAGTTGGAGAGGCCCTCATTGCAGCGCTATAGAGAGAGAGAGATCTCTCTCTATAGCGCTGCTGCTACTGCAAAAAGATTTGCCGTTTCAGATCGTGACAAGTGACAAGCCAGTGGGCCAATTACATGAGTTATATTTCGTCGTTGTCGGGTGGAAACCCTGTATGTCCAAAACCGTTAGTTTTGTATTTATCATTTAAAAAATGAATTAAACTAGTGAAAACAGCTGATCTACAAGCACACAACGCCTCGCACCGCGAGGCGTTGTGTGCTTGTAGATCTGCTGTTTTCACTACTTTTGTGCGACGGCCTTGTATGATGAAGCAGGGCTTTGCTTTGCGAAAAGATTTGCACATTTTAAACTTGGAAATACAAGGTTTCTGCCCGACATTGACGATTTACTTTCTTGGCCGCCCAGCCCCCGAAATGGAACGAAGGCCGACATTTTATTTTTACCGGCCGTTTGGGAGTTGGCCCGCTTTTCCCAATGGCCAGCACGTCCCTGACGCACACACACACACACACACACACACACACACACACACACATACACACACACATACACACACACACCCGCGAGACTCATTGATTGATTGAAGACTTTATTGTCAGTTTGCATAGGAAAAGGTACAGTTTCATGACTGTACAGTTCACTGGTACAAGGTCAACTAAAAGGAGATCCTAGTAAGCGTTTCTGCTTATTTGCACAGGAAACCATTGAAGTATCTCATATAACATTGAAAGACAGACGGATAGAACACAGAACTATGCAGTAGATATTGTCAGAAAAAAATAATTAATACATAAATAACAGTGCAAAAAATATATACAGTAGATATATGCAAAGACGGGTCGGGGAGAGTAAGGCTGGGCTAGGTTTGTTTTTACCAGTTACGAGCGGCTGCCGCCCGTAAGTGGTTTTTCAGGGCGATTTTAAAGGATGCTGGGGATTTACACTCCTTTAAGGCCTTCGGTAAGGCGTTCCAGATTGTGGTTGTATAGCAGAAGAACGAGTTTGAGTTGAGTTTGGGTTGAACGTGATCTGTGGCGCTGCCTCTGGTGTTGCAATTGTGGACATCCTTAATGTTTTTAAAGTATTTTGACAGGTACATGTATGCGTATCTTAGTGGTGTAGTGTATCTTGTATCTCAAAGTTGAACATCATGTAAAGCACACCGGAATGAATACATATTTGGCCCCGGACCGCAACAAACAATTTTGCTTTCTTGCGTTTTTTATTTTTTTATTTATTTTTTATCCTTTTGCTGGTGGTGTGAACTGTATCAACGTGTCAATGGATCCGTCCTTAAGTGACGTATCCCAGGTGGATTGGGGACTGGTTCAAGAAGGCGGACAAGAACAACGACGGCAGGATGAACTTCAAAGAGGTGCGGGACCTGCTGAAGATGATGAACGTGGACATGAACGAGCACCACGCGCACCGCCTGTTCACCGTGAGTCCCTATAGCAGAAAATAACACCATGCTCACAGAGGCGCAATGATTGCTTCAGCGCACAAAGCACACACAAAACACATTTCATGAATTAAAAAACTAACTTTTTTTTTCTCAGTAATTTCATGAAGAAATCAAAGAAAATTTTAAGAAATGTCATGAATTTGAACACAAATGTTTCATAAGTAGTGAAACTGTGAACTGGGTGAGGCAGCTTTCTCCATCAGTGGCCCAACAACCTGGAACTTACTTCAAAAATCCTTAAAACTGTCCTCCCTGCCATCTCTTGGCAGGTTCAAAGGATTGATCCTTACCACCGTACCTTTAACACTTTGCTAGCCGAAATAGAATGATTGTTGGTAGATTAGCCGTGAAATTTCTATTATTATATTATGATCTGAACCGCATTCATTTTAAAAGACCTTCACCGCAATATCACATGGTCTTCATCCCCCATTACCATCACGCGATCCCCGTTGTATACTCACCACAGTCCCCCCCGAAATTCCTCCATTTGCATTGGCTTAGAGTGGCGGTTTCGGCCAACGCATCTTATCCCCGTGCATTTCGCGTGCGCGATCCGTTCACGTAAATGTCATCTCAAATAATCCAAGTATGACTCTACAGTAGATATGAACAGTTTCGCTAGCTTAGCCCCCTGCACTCCTGCTATGCGAGCACTAACATCTAAACAGAAAATGAACAGCTAAAGGGAAGCACTGTACTTCTAGTATAAATAAAGGTGTTGATGAAACAACGTGTAGATCTGCTGTTTTCACTATAGTTTGGGTCGCGGGGACACATCAAATTTCTCTTTTGGGTCGCAAGCTAAAAAGGTTTGTGAACCATTGGCAGGGACGTGCTGGGCCCCTGATTCAGCCCGGGAAAAAGAGTTGGAGAGGCCCTCATTGCGCGCTATAGAGAGAGATCCCTCTCTATAGCGCTGCTGCTACTCAAAGATTTGCCATTTCAGATCATGACAAGTGACAAGCCAGTGGGTCAATTACATGAGTTATATTTCGTCGTTGTTGGGTGGAAACCTTGTATGTCCAAAACCGTTTGTTTTGTATTCATCATTTAAAAATGCATCATTTAAAAATGTATTTAAACTAGTGAAAACAGCTGATCTACAAGCACACAACGCCTCGCACCGCGAGGCGTTGTGTGCTTGTAGATCTGCTGTTTTCACTACTTTTGTGCGACGGCCTTGTATGATGAAGCAGGGCTTTGCTTTGCGAAAAAATCTACACATTTGAAACTTGGAAATACAAGGTTTCTGCCCGACAGTGACGATTTACTTTGCTGGCCGCACAGCCCCCAAAATTGTACGAAGGCCGACATTTTATTTTTATTTTTTTCCTAATAGCCGCCCTGGACCGGCCAGGAATGAACCGGCCGTTCGGGAGTTGACCCGCTTTTCCCAATGGCCAGCACGTCCCTGACCACTGGCGTAGATGACAGATAATAACTTGTCTGTAACCCTTGTCCCCTCGGTTGTCCCCCCGTCCCCCCACCAGATGGCAGACAAGTCCCAGTCGGGGACGCTGGAGGACGATGAGTTTGTGCTGTTCTACAAGATGCTGACGCAGCGCGAGGACGCTCTGCGGGTCTTCCAGGACTACTCTGGAGACGGACAGAAGCTCAGCCACCGAGACCTGGAGGACTTCCTGAGCGGAGAGCAGCTGGAGGGGGGAGGGGCCGACGTCCAGCACTACGCCAAGACGCTCATCCAGCTCTACGAGCCTTCAGACACCGGTGAGACGCTATTACAAAAGGACGACTTTGGTTTTCAAGGGTTCATATTTTAGATTGTAACTAGCCCTGTAAGCCCCGGATTAATTTCTACTTGCAAAAAATTTTTGTAAAGTTTCTTATTATATTTTTGTAAGGTTTTATAGCCATAAATCATAAATCATAAATCTAATTTACATTTGGGGGACATCTTTCACAATAATTACATGTTCTGGACATTCTAATGATCACCAAAACAATTATTGTATTTTTCATTTGTCATATTGTTATTCGAATATACATTTCAAATCAAGTCAAACCAAAGCCCTGCGTTATATAGTAAATTATACTTCATACTATACTATAGTTGTGCAATAGTGGCGTGCAGAAATAGTGAAAATAGCTGTTCTACAAGCTCAGCTTGTAGATTCTTTTGTTCATTAATCGTAATAATCGAGGAAAAAGGTTTCACCCAAATATAGCCCCATACGACCCGAGACTGGCCTTCCAAGCACTGACGTCATGTCGACAACGTCGGACTTGTCCAAATATTGAGATACACGTGGCTCCAGACCAGCATCCCAGCAGTTTGATCGGACACTGGGCTGTTACTAACAATAACAGCTCCGCTTTCCGGACGACAGACGCAGCGATAAGCATGGCGGAGCCCGTAGAAGCCCATATCACGGCAGGAGCAGCAGCCCACTCCACCTCGGCGGTGGCGGCGACTCTCGCGGGATCCAAACCTCGGCCCGCGGCGCTCTCCCCGCCGGCAGGCGGTCCCTCTCAGCGGCTGCTTTTCAACAACGACCTGGTCTCTGGGCGGCACCACGGGTCCGTCCGGTTGGGCGTCGTGCGAATGGTCCACGGCGACGAAGACTATTTCTGCCTTTCGGACGACGACCTTTTTTCCGACTCGGAGCTCGACCACGGCAAGGGAGAAGGAGGAGTAGAAGGAAAGGGAGATGGTGGAGGGGGAGATGGAGGGGGAGATGGAGGGGGTGGCAACCGCGGCGACTCTCCTCCGTATCACAACTACGGCCTCAAGAGCCGACCCCTCGGTAAGGGCTTTGTGCGCGTCCAGTGGTACCCCGACAGAGCAAAACAAGACGTCGTCAAAGAGACCAAGCTGAACCTCGAGGACCGACCTGTAGGCGTTGGCGAAGTCGTGCGACGGATGAATTCCGTCGGCGTCGTGACCAACACCGACGTGGAGTACGCGGTGAAACTCATGGGCACCGACTGTGTGCTCCGCCCGGTGGGCAGCAAAGACCTCCAGCACGTGTGCGCCTTCAAGTACGGCGACTACGTGGCCTGCGACTCCTGGCTGGGCTCGGTGTACGACCTGACCAATCACGTCGTCCTCAAGATGTCCAACGGAGCCAGGTGCTCCATGAGCGTGGAGGACGCCGACGCGTCGCTGCACGACGTCTATCCCCGCGCCTCGGGCGACTCGGGGGGCGCGCTCTTCGAGGAGGTGGACTTCTACCCGGGTCAGGTCCTGGTGGGACCCGCCAAGGCCTTCTCCGCGGCGCAGTGGCTGTCGGGGGTCAAGCCCGTCCTCGGCAAGAAGTGCAAGTTGAGGGCGGTGGTGGAGGAGGTCAGGCCGGTGGAGCTGAAGGTGACGTGGATCACCAAGAGCTTCTCCCCCGGAGGTTCGGACGCCAGCGTGGAGCCTCCTCCCTCCACCCTAACGCAGGAGAGCATCGGCAGGGTGAGGCGGCTGGGGTTCTACAACCACGCCCAGAGGAGGCAGCTGGGACAGAGGGCGCTCTACGTGTTCCCCGCCAAGGGAGACGCCGCGCGCATCCCCTGCCGAGGACCCGACGGTGCTCCTGTGTTGCCCGAAGACCCAGTGGCCAAGAAGACGAAGAGGACGACGTTCAAGGAGGATTCGGGGGAAAAGACGACGGAGAACGCTGACGCACATGGTGACAAGCAGCTCCCTGCAGAGGAACTAGAGGCGGCCTTTGAATCGGCACCGATGGAGGATCCCAACGACAACAATACCGACGGTCCAGTGGAATCCACCCTTCACGATTCCCAGAATTCCGGCTCCACAGCCTCCTCTGAGAGCGGCGTTCCGGCAAGCGACCGCAAGAGGAGCAGCCCTCTGTCCATCCGTAGCCTGAAGAGGAAGCACGAGAAGAAGGGGACCAAACTGTTCCGTGAGTTCAGGCCTGGAGACAGGGTGACGGTGCATGTGGTGTCCACTAAGACATCGGCGGACGTGGCGTGGAAGGACGGTCGGGTGGAGAAGGCCGTCCGATCCAACAACCTCGTCCCCGTCCTGCGACACGACAGCCACGACTTCTTCCCGGGGAACTTTGTCGTCGACAAGCGACCTCACGCCTCCCGAGACCCGGCGGTGTACGGGGTGATCCAGTCCGGCGATCACAAAGGCAGGACCTGCTCCGTCAGGTGGCTCAAACTCAACTCCTCCAGTGACGGTTTGGAGTCAATCGGCGAGGAGGAGGAGGAGGAGGACGTGAGCGTTTACGACATCGCGGAGCACCCGGACTTACACTTCCGCACCAACGACATCGTCGTCAGAATATGGAACTCTGAGAGCGGACCGAGCGACGCCAACGAGACCTCGGTGGGTCAGGTGACCAGGGTGGACGTGAGCAGCAAAGTGGAGGTGATGTGGGTCGACGGCTCCACCTCCCTCGTCCTCCCGCAGCACCTGCAGCACCTGGACAGCGTAGAGTCTGACCTGGTGGAGTCTGACTATGACTCTGTAGAGTCAGACTCCACGGACTCAGACTCCACTGAGGAGACCTGCAGCAGCCCGTTCGCCGAGGAGTGGATAATGACAACGATGGAGGAACTGTTTTCCGGCGGACTGGCAACCTCACCTGCCCCCATTGAACCCGCGACCGCCGCCGACGTGGTGGTGCCCGCCGTGCCAGATAAAACGACAGAGGAGAAGTTCCCCGTGGACGACGTGGAACTCCGGGAGAACCTTAGGAAGACACTGGACTGTGTGGCCTCCTCAGAGGAGAGGATGGAGACCGCTGAGAGAGCCGGGGAGGATCAACCCCAGCCCGAACCCCAGACACCGATCGGTGGTCCCCGGTGGCCCGGTGAAACGCCGGTGCCGATGTGCCAGCAGAGCGGGGCGGAACCAGGAGTCAACGCCGGTGCAAAAGGCGAGGCCTTCTCTGTGCTAGAGCGGGCACCGGACACGCACACCTTTAAGAAGACCGAGTTCCAGCCTGCGGAGCCCAAGAAGTTCTTCGGCACCGTGAGGAAGGAGACGGCCATGCTGGCCGGCTCTCTGCCCGACGGCATCGTGGTGAAGACCTTCGAGGACCGCATGGACATGTTCTCGGCGCTGATCAAAGGTCCCAGCCGCACGCCCTACGAGGACGGCCTGTTCCTGTTCGACATCCAGCTGGACCAGGCCTACCCCGCCGAGCCGCCCAGGTTCCACTACCTGTCCCAGTGCAGCGGCGCCCTCAACCCCAACCTCTACGACGACGGCAAGGTCTGCGTCAGCCTGCTGGGCACCTGGACGGGCAAGGGTACCGAGAGATGGACCAGCAGGTCCAACCTCATGCAGGTTCTGGTCTCCATCCAGGGCCTGATCCTGGTCAGCGAGCCCTACTACAACGAGCCGGGCTTCGACAGCAACCGCGGCCTGCAGGAGGGCCAGGAGAACAGCCGCTGCTACAACGAGATGGCCCTGATCAAGATGGTCCAGTCCATGACCCGGCTCCTGCACTCCCCCGTGCAGGTCTTCGGCCGGGAGATCCGGGAGCACTTCTTGGCGAGCGGCTGGCGCTTCGCTCGCCGCCTCGAGGTCTGGTTGGAGCTCCACGAGTCCGCCGAGAAGCGGAGGAGTCTGGGGTCTCACCAGAGTGTCCTCCCCGAGCGCAGCGGCTACCCAGACGCCGGGTTCCCCCTCTTCCCGCTGTCCAAGGGCTTCGTGAAGAGCATCCACAGCGTGCTGTCTCGGTACCGCGACGCACTGGTCGCCGCCGGCATCTCCGAGCACATCGAGGACGAGTAAGGGGTTCCACCCAACCCCCTACCCCAGGGGTCTTCAACAGGGGGTCCTCAGAGTTACTACAGGGGGTCCTCCAAATCTTTGTGTCATAAACCTTTTTCCTCCTTGTTTATATTAACCACTTGAACCCTAGCGTCCATATTCTGAGAACTTAAGCCAAAAATAGCTGATCTACAAGCTCACAACGAGCTTGTAGATCGGCTATTGTCGGCAAAGAGGTTTGGTGTAGAGGGGAAAAAGAGCAGACTAAGTACAGAGTGAAAGGTGAAGTATTGACAGTTCAAGTGGTTAAATATCTGAAAACACAAATTGACATGAATGCAAAATACACTGATGATTGTGCTGCCAAACAATGAAACTATTATGGAATATATGAAAAGGTAGTGGGGGTCCTTGCTTCATCTCTCTCCCAACTAAGGGGTCCTTGGCCTGAAAACGTTCAAGACCTCTGCCCTACCCGGACCCACTTCATTCATCTTTCTTATCCTCCTCCTAATCTATAGGGGTTTTCCCCCCAAACTGCTCCAGAACTGTGGAATGAACAGTTGCATTGCAGTTACAACCACAGACTCACCACCAATCCTCCGCCGTAATCTTCAGACTCTCCTTATTCTATACCTCTGTTTGACCAGTTTTTAATAGGATAGTTTGTGGGTCACTTTTGATGTAGTAATGGTCTTTTTCCTTTCTTTCTTTCTTTCTTTCTTTCTTTCTTTCTTTCTTTCTTTCTTTCTTTCTTCCTTTTCTTTCTTTCTTCCTTTTCTTTTTGAGCGGTGGTAAACTGCTCCATAGAGTGGCTGTGCGTGTGTCTGTAGCCTTTTTCCTCAGTGTTTTGCCATAGCAAAATGTGTGTACGTAGCATCATGTTTGTGTAGTGATGTCATATGTCGTATGTCTGTAGCCTTTTTCCCCAGCGTTTTGCCATAGCAATACGTGTGTGTGTAGCATAGCCTGTACATCCTAGACTCAAATCCTAGTCTGAAGACGTTATGCAAGCATGACCACCGCTCACTTCACATTGGGTGTGATTTTTCTTGTTTACATTAAAATGGTCTTAAATCATGTGAGGGAGGTTGGGTACCACTGTTCTACGTCAGTGGTTCTCATCCCTCACTGGTTCAGGACCTGCACTTGGAAATGGCGAAAGCATTCGTGCTGGCAAACATTTATCAAAAGAAAAGACCTCCAGTTTTAAAGAAAAATAAATTCGATGTTTATTTTATTTTATTTTAATGTCATATTATCAATAAAATCGTAGTATTTTGACAGTTATTTGGGGGCTCGGTTACAGTATGATACCCTCACAGCCCACACAGGTGGAGGGGCAGTGTTGCCATGTCCACGTATTATACGCAACTTTTGAGCGTATTTTTATTTATTTTTAATCTAAAGTCGCTTGTAAACATTGGTGGTTGCAGGGTTTTTTGGGCTTGTTTCTAAAGTGTTGTTGCTTATTTGAGCTTGCTTCTTAATGTTGTTTAAACCAGTCATCTCTCGCAGTGTTGATTTTGTCGACTAAAGCTATGACGAAAAATGTTGTCGGCTGCGTTTTTTTCACTGACGAAAACAAAATAAAAACTAAGCTGTGATGACTATAACCAAGACTAAATATATTGACAATTTCGTCAACAAAATAAACTAAAATGTTAGGGAGGGACTAGTGGAGGAGAAAGTCATTTTATGTTTGGTTGCTCTCAGGTGTTGTGTGCTGAAAATAGCCGATCTACAAGCTCACAACGCGTCGCAGCGCGACGCAAGTGTAAAATCAGTCACTATGATGCCATCAAGGCACTGCCAAAAATACATTTTAATCGACGTAATCAACTGTAGATAAATCTTTTTAGTTTTTTTTTTATTATAATTTTTATCCCACAATTTTGCAAACCATTTTTCACCCAGTGCCAATTGCCTATGTAATCCTGGGCTCTGCTCTCCCTCTGCCGCGCCTGGGGAGACAACGGACTGACCTCATGCTTCCTTCAATGCATGAGGAGTCCAAGTTGTTTCTTTTCCCTGACAGGGGGGATTTTCCCCGGGATGGACGTAGTGTGTGGAAGGAACACGTTATTCCAACCAGTTCCTTTCCCCTCCATCAGGCGCCCCGGATAAATCTTTTTAGTTGACTAAATTATGACTAAAACTAAATGACATTTTATTCAAAAGACTATGACTAAAACCAAATTACATTTTATTCAAAAGACTATGACTAAAACTAAATGACATTTTATTCAAAAGACTATGACTAAAACTAAATGACATTCTATTCAAAAGACTATGACTAAAACTAAATGACATTCTATTCAAAAGACTATGACTAAAACTAAATGACATTTTATTCAAAAGACTATGACTAAAACAATATGACATTTTATTCAAAAGACTATGACTAAAACAATATGACATTTTATTCAAAAGACTATGACTTAAACTAAACCAAAATGTGCTGTCTAAAACAACCCTGCTCTCCCCCCCCCGTCCAGCCAAGCTCCTGAGCGCCATGACGTTCGACGGCTTCCTGATGTACCTCGGCTCGGCGGACGGCTCGGTGTTCGACCGGCGGCGGAGCGGCGTCTTCCAGGACATGACGAGGCCGCTCTGCGACTACTTCATCTCCTCCTCACACAACACCTACCTGATGGAGGACCAGCTGAGGGGGCACAGCAGTGTGGAGGGATACATCAAGTAGGTCTACTGTAGTTCCTAAACCCTAAACCCTACATCAAGTATGTCTACTGTAGTTCCTAAACCCTAAACCCTATCCCTACCTGATGGAGGACCAGCTGAGAGGGCACAGCAGTGTGGAGGGATACATCAAGTAGGTCTACTGTAGTTCCTAAACCCTAAGCCTAAACCCTATCCCTACCTGATGGAGGACCAGCTGAGGGGGCACAGCAGTGTGGAGGGGTACATCAAGTAGGTCTACTGTAGTTCCTAAACCCTAAACCCTATCCCTACCTGATGGAGGACCAGCTGAGGGGGCACAGCAGTGTGGAGGGGTACATCAAGTAGGTCTACTGTAGTTCCTAAACCCTAAACCCTATCCCTACCTGATGGAGGACCAGCTGAGGGGGCACAGCAGTGTGGAGGGGTACATCAAGTAGGTTACAGTTTACACTTTAGGCCAGGGTTCCCCAATAGGCGGCCCGCGGGCCATTTCACTATAATAAACAAGATAACATGTCAGAACATCAACGACAATATAACAAATGCTTATGAATATCAATCTAAAAAACAATATAATCAGTAAAGAAAAGAAAAAAAGGATTCTAAAAAAAAAATAAAAAAAATGCTAACTAGCTTCATGTATGGTCATTGAGTGTTTCAGTAGTGCTATGGGTTTAGGTGGAGTCTGAAAAGGTGAGTCGTCAGTCCACGGCGAAAGCTAGCGAGTGAGTCCGTTGTTCTAAGTGCGACAGGAAGTTTATTCCA
This sequence comes from Nannobrachium achirus, assembly GCF_963921795.1. Lineage (NCBI taxonomy): Eukaryota > Metazoa > Chordata > Actinopteri > Myctophiformes > Myctophidae > Nannobrachium > Nannobrachium achirus. Next base: position 4,456,762 of record NC_137831.1, on the reverse strand, counting down.
CAGTTTGGGGGAATAAACTGGATCGTTGTCCTGGGGTTTTTAGCGAGGGTTCTGTCAGCATCCCTGTGTTGGCTGATCTAAGTGAACGGGTGGGGGTGTAGGGGTTGATCAGGTTTTGGAGGTATGGAGGAGCCATACCTTTGGCTGCTTTTAAGGTCAGCATCAGTGTTTTGTATTCAGTGCGGGCCGCAACCGGGAGCCAGTGGGGGAGCGGAGAAGGGGGGAGACATGTGAGAACTTAGGCTGGTTGAAGACGTGCTGCGGCATTTTGGATCAGTTGGAGAGGTTTAAGTGCAGTCTACTGTAGTTCCTAAAGGGGGTCCTTTGCCTGAAAACATTGAAGAGCCCTGGCTTAAAGTAAAGTGAAAGTTCTATAGTCCGATGGTAATCGTTGCTATTGCGTGTTTGTTCAGTAACGTTGGTCTCCCTCTCTCTCTAATCAGGAGAGAGCAAAGCCATCATCAGCTTCCATTTTATAGTGTTCTAGTTCCAATATTTTGACAGCTTGTCATCACTTCCAACCAGGGACGTGCAGAGAATGTTAGAGAGGCAGGGGCTGAAATCTCTAAACGGGCGTTTTGGTGAAGATTTCGAAAATAGCCGACCTCCAAGCTCGCAACGCGTCGCGCTGTGATGCGTTTTGAGCTTGGACGTTGGCTATTTCCGGTGCTTGATTCCACACTAAACTAAGCATAATCAAGTCAATTCTGGAGATGTGGCGTAACGGCATGGATTTCTGCACAGAGAGGGCAATTCTTTCAAGATGCTGCATTCAAGTTCAGCAGAGTTTGGACAAGGCAATTCTGTTGAATGCTGCCTTCAGGTATGGCATGGAAAGAGGGGGCATTTGCATTTCTTTCACCATGTAGTAAAAACTACATTCATGGTCTGGAGAAGGCACTTTTGACAGACGGATAAAAGGGCAGGGGTTCAAGCCCCCTTTGATGTCTATGTGTGCATATGCATGCCTCCAACAATCATTACCATCAGAAATATGGAGGTATTTAATAGTTACTTTAACAAAAACAATATCACTTTACTGCTGCCACCCTTTAACGTAATGAAGAGTAAATCCTGTGTTAATCCCATAAGACCTGTCCAGAAGTGAGTGAACACCATGTGCAGGGCTGGAAAGTAATTAAGTACATTTACTTTGGTACAGTACTTAAAGGGGCACTCCACCACTTTTCAACCTATGTTCATATAATTGGTCCTCACTCAAAAATAGCTTCTTCTTTTTTTCCTCAGAGGAGGGCTGTGGGCAGGTCAGAAACCCATCGTCTTGTGACATCATCGATTGCCAATCCAGTTTTATAGAAACTGCAGGCTTTCTATTCCTGAAAAGTTGCAATTTTAAAGTGGAAGCCATTGTTCTCGCGATAATAAAAATCTAAATATATATTTTTTTCAAAAATATTGATTAATTTCTTTTGGGGAAAATGATGATGTCACAAGACGATGGATTCTGAACTTCCCACAGCTCTCCTAGGAGACTTGGACTGAGTAGAAAAAATTGTGATATTTTATCATGAACATTAGTGAGGACCTATTATATGAAGACAGGTTGAAAAGTGGTGAACTACTCCTTTAAGTACAGACAGTTGTGAGGTACTCTCCTTTACTGGAGTATTTCCAATTATCAGTACTTTTACTTCTACTCCACTACATCTCAGAGGCAAATATTGTACTTTTACTCAAAAAAATATTTGGAAACTATACTAGTTACCTTGTCAATTTTGATTGTTATTACAGAAATGATAAGTAGCCTGCGAGGTTGGTTCAGGCAGATATACTCAAGAGGTTTCACACTGTGATATGTGGACGCATGCGGATGCTTATTACTACACGATTACGCAAGACCCATACTGTACGCCACACACCGACGTGGCAGTCCGCTGATCAATATACCGGGCTATTTAACCCTTAAGTTCGGTTCGAATTCACTTCACCTTAATTCGGTTTGTGGGTCATTTTGACCCGGGAGATATTTGGTTTAAAAAACAATACTAATATAAATTGTAACTTAAAAAAAATCCTCATCATACATTGACTTTGTCTCAATTCCAAGCAATTCATATGATCCATATGGTAAATGTTTTTGCATTTGTGCTTTGCTATATCACATTAAACATTGAAAGAGCTATGGGCGTTTTGACTGTTTTTACAGAAAATCGTTTCTGGACAGGACAGCACTTTCTCTTGCCAGATGCTTCATCTCTAAGTGCACTGTTTATTTGACCATATACATCTATGGATTGTTTGGAATTGAGACAAAGTCAAATTAGGATGATGATGTGTTAAGGAAAATTTCATATTAGTATTGTTTTTTAAACCAAATATTTGCAAGTCTTTGAATATATCTATTTAAAAGCGAACATTTGTAACTCAAATATTTGCTTCTGGGGGGTCCCTGGAACAACATATTTTGAATGGGGGTCCTAATTTTGGGGGTCCTTGACATGAAAAAGTTTGAGAACCACTGATTTAGAGGAAGGATTTAGAAGTCGGATCAAAGATCGGGTCAAAGATATTCAAAGACTTGCACTCATTTTCACGATTTTTCAAAAATAGCAGATCTACAAGCTCGCAGCGCGGCACTCGGTGCCGCGCTGTGAGCTTGTATATCTGCTATTTTTCTAAAGTTAAAGCATAAAATAATGGTTAAAGTGGTTAAAATATAACACGACTCGGGCGCATTCCATGGTATTTGAGAGTTAAGTAAAACATTTGAGTACTTGTCTCCACCACTGACGTTTGTGTCCGTCCGTCCGTCCCGTTGTGGCGTCCCACAGGGCCCTGAAGCGAGGCTGCCGCTGTGTGGAGGTGGACTGCTGGGACGGGCCCAACGGAGAGCCCATCGTTTACCACGGACACACCTTCACCTCCAAGATCCTCTTCAAGGATGTGGTCACCGCCCTGGGGAACTACGCCTTCAAGGTACCGTAGTGATTGATTGATTGATTGATTGATTGATTGATTGATTGATCGATTGATTGATTGATTGATTTATTATCAGGGATGTGCTGGGCCCCTGATTCAGCCCAGGAAAAAGAGTTGGAGAGGCCCTCATTGCAGCGCTATAGAGAGAGATCTCTCTCTATAGCGCTGCTGCTACTCAAAGATTTGCCATTTCAGATCATGACAAGTGACAAGCCAGTGGGCCAATTACTGTACATGAGTTATATTTCGTCATTGTCGGGTGGAAACCTTGTATGTCCAAAACCGTTTGTTTTGTATTTATCATTTTAAAAACGATTTAAACTAGTGAAAACAGCCGATCTACAAGCACACGCTTGTAGATCGGCTGTTTTCACTACTTTTGTGCGACGGCCTTGTATGATGAAGCAGGGCTTTGCTTTGCGAAAAAAATTACAAATTTGAAACTTGGAAATACAAGGTTTCTGCCCAACAGTGACGATTTACTTTGTTGGCCGCCCAGCCCCCAAAATGGAACGAAGGCCGACATTTTATTTTGATTTTTTTCCTAATGGCCAGCCTGGACCGGCCGGGAATTAACCGGCCGTTCGGGAGTTGTCCCGCTTTTCCCAATAACTAAATATTTTAGTGCAAAATGACGAAAACTCCAGGCGAACGGACAGCAAATATTAATTGCCGAATGGCCGGGCGGGCTAACAGAGTGGTTACCCGCTTTGACATCCATCTGAAAGCGTGGCCCCGCTGAGTGCCCTCACCATGGATCCTTCCCAGAGCTCCGTGCCAAACGGAGCGTCTGCCAGCTCCAACGGGCATGTCAGGGCTCACCGCCGTGTTCGCACGACGTGTCTGTGGCCTCACGAAACCCCCTTCGTCCTGTCTGTCTGTCTGTCTGTCTGTCTGTCTGTCTGTCTGTCAGTCAGTCAGTCAGTCAGGCTGGCTGGCTGGCTGGCTGGCGTGGAACTAGCCGTGACATCTTCGTACCCGGACATTCTGTGGGAAGGCCTACATGGTGTGAGAAAACAGAGTCAGTAGGAGTCAGTAGGAGTCTGTAGGAGTCGGTAGGAGTCCTTTAATCGCATCTGTAAAAACGTGCCGCGTTGTTACTTTTACTCAAGTACAAAGAGCCAGGAGCGGAGCATACTTCTTCCACGGCCGAGTGGAACCCAGGGATGCGGAGCATTGGGGACGGTGTTGGCTTTCCCCTGCTCCTCAGGCTGTGATCGTAGCTGCTCTAGTGTTGGTTTCCCCTGCTCCTCGGGCTGTGATGGTAGCAGCTCCAGTGTTGGGTTACCCTGCGCTGCCTCCCCTTCACCAACAGCCTGTCCTCCCATGTGTGTCAGGACAGGGGCATGCACAGCATGTTAGTGAGGCAGGGGCTGACATTTCTAAAAGGGCCTTTTGGTGAAAATATTGAAAATAGCAATAGCTTGGAGGTCGGCTATTTTCGGTACTTGATACCACACTAAACTAAGCATAAAAAAGGCAATACATGGAGATGTGGTGTAACGGCATGGATTTCTACACAGAGAGGGCAATTATTTCAACTAAGACGCTGCATTCAAGTTCAGGAGAGTTTGGACAAGGCAATGAATTCTCTTGAATGCTGCCTTCAGGTATGGCATGGAAAGAGGGCATTTGCATTTCTTTCGCTATAGTGTGTGCCAGCGGCTACGTCATTGTAGTCCTAAGCGGCCATTTCTTGGGTCAAAACACAGGTGTTTCAATTGTTTGATTGCATAGAACTAATGCTATAGTCTAATCAGAACACCTGTGTAAGGCTGTGTTTACCCAAGAAATGGCCGCTCTTAGAACTACATTTGGCACACCCTATAGAGACACGGGCTCCTACAAATTCACGCCCACAATTGAGACAGCGGCCCCACTTCGGGTAAGGGAGAACGGTGTACTGCAAGCCAGCCCATAGAAAGTCATTGCAATTCAACTGTGGTTAGCCTAAAACTCACTTAGCGCCGAGCGACTTTCGGGGCGACTAACTAATGATGGCGTTTAGTGCCGAGCGACTCGGAGCGACTTTTATATAAAAGCATTGTTTAAGCTTTTAATTTGGGTTGATAGACGGAGCGGAACGGTTAGCTTACCTTCGACTAGCATACAGATGAAAACCGTGAAAAAAAAGGATACGATTATGACGTCACCTTTAAGCCATAGCTTCCTGTTTACGTAGGCCTCTGTTAGCCGCTAGGCTCAATGCAAACCATCCGACCCTCACGTAGCTTCACTAGGTCGGATTTTGATTCGGAAACTTTCTGTGTGGCATCTATATACGTTCCGATGCCCATACCAATGGTGGTTTGAGACGATCAAGCACGAATTGAGCAGTATTGAGCTCAAATGGCGGCCCGCGGCCTGTCCATTGAATATCAATGGAGAGCATGTCATTGTACCATCCTGTTATGTCCTGAACCTCGTTTTTTATTCTGACTTAACATGGGACCATGGAAAGTCTATGGGCTATGGCTCACTCTAGTGGTCATCTTGTGGCATTCACAGGCACGTGTACCTGGTTATGTAATGTGATTTTGGGGATTCAATATAGCTATTTCCTGGCGTTATAAGCGCAGATTCATATTGAAATCTGGCTCGCTCGGCGCTAAGTGAGTTAAAATAATCCTACACAAACTGAAGACAATATTGATTTAAATAAAAATATGTTTCCAGATGTATGGACCGGCTTTGTCAACATATCTTCTTGTTTTCTAAATACATCAAGTGTGTCACATTTAATTTGTCACTTGAATGGGTTACCCATAATGTTAACAGAAAAGAGGGGATACGGTAGAGAGTGACATCACTGTCTTTACTGCTGTGAGTTTATGAGCGCCGACTTTGAAGATCCCGACTTTTTCAACTACAACTACTTCGACTCCTTTTGGAAGCGAGATGCGATAATTTTCTAAACATAAATAGCCTAATTATACACCAGAGACAAGCTTATCTGGGTATGGAAAAATACGTCCACGATATGTGTACCATGCGACCACTTAAACTTAAAGGGGAAGACCACCCATTTTCAATATTTAACTATGTCATTAATATACCTTAGAGGAGTTGTGTGGAAATAAAAAAAAGTTCCCCCTCTTCTGTGTTGCCTAGAACTGGAGGATTGATTTTGGGGTTTGTATTGTAAAGTACAATGTGTGATGTCATCAAGTTGTAATTTGCAATACAAACCCCAAAATCAATCCTCCAGTTCTAGGCAACACAGAAGAGGGGGAACTTTTTTATTTATTTCCACACAACTCCTCTAAGGTATATTAATTACATAGTTCAATACTGAAAATGGGTGGTCTTCCCCTTTAAGATTTCCAATGCTAGCACTTTTGACTAACTGATGAAGTATATTCAAGTATATTGTTGTTAGTGTATCAATATGACAGATATGCCACTTTAAAAAGGCCAAATTAAACTCATGGGACACTTTATTATTAGAACACAAAAGAAATCACTACGGCCTCAGTAGTCAACCACTGAAATTATGTTATTTCACGATGCCTCTCATTGGGATTGCATTGGCAGCTGCAGTGCACCGTTCTTCCTGACCCGAAGTGGGGCCTCTGTCTCAATTGTGGGCGTGAATTTGTAGGCACCCGTGTGTCTCTATAGTAAAAACTGCATTCATGGTCTGGAGAGGACACTTTTTTACAGGTGTCTGATGTGTGCACTTTGATGTGTGATGTGTGCACTGTCCTCCTGTGTGTGTCAGGTGTCAGAGTACCCGGTCATCCTGTCCATGGAGAACCACTGCGGGGTGGAGCAGCAGAGGGTCATGGCCAGACACCTCACCACCATCCTGGGAGACAAGCTGCTCCGGAGCACCCTGGACGGGAAGCCCCCCATCGGCCTGCCCTCGCCTGAGGTGAGAGAGGCTGTCTGGATGGATGGATGTGGGGCGTCCGGGGGAGTGGGACTGAGTTACCAGGGCCCAAGGTGGAGGGGCCTTCATTATTTTATACTTTAGCTATTGAAAAATATAGCAGATATACAAGCTCAGAGCTTGTTGATGTAACTCAAATTTTGCCTCTGGGGGGGTCCCTGGAACTAAATATTTTGAGATTGGGATCCGTGGCCAAATACATATCATTCTGGGGGTCCTTCACATGAAACGCTTTGATCACCACTGACATAGAAATATAGACCATATAGAAATAATTTGAGGGGGGGTCTCGACCCACAGGTTGAGAACCACTGGTATAGGTAACCAGAGAGCTAGCTTTACACAAAGAAGAGGTCGTCAAGAAAGTTAAGGTTGCAAAAAGACAGACGGCCCACAATGAATGAATAAATGAATGAATGAATGAATGAATCAAATCAAGCTTTATTTATATCAAATCAAGCTTTATTTATATAGCACATTTTAAAACGACCAAAATCGAAACCAAAGTGCTGAACAAGAACAAAGATAAAATAATAAACAGATTAAAAAAACAACAAGGCAAAAGAAAACAAAGCAAAGCAACATATCAAGGTGAACTGGAAAACAAAGTGTACATGGCATACATGTTTAAACAGTATTAAAAGCCAAGGAAAAGAGATGGGTTTTCAATAAGGATTTAAAAACACCCAGGGACTGTGCGGAGCTGAATGAATGAATGAATGAATGATGCATGGGAGGGACCCCGTTCAACCAAGCATGATGGACGTCTCCTATCTTCCGCCAGGTCCCTGGGGTGTTGGAGGGGAGGGGGGAGGAGGGGGGGCATGGCAGAGCAGAGCCCGGAGGATACCTTCACTTTCTCCCCACGGCCTGCCAGAGACAGAGAGAGAGAGACCCTGAGTCATATGATCCGTGTGTTCACGCAGCACTGCCATCCCTGAATTATTAAACAAGCACAATATTGTTCCACTGCTGCCGCGCCCAGAGAATATGACAGACAGGCGTGCTGTATGTAAAGAGGAGATCAAGTTTATTCACATACTGTAGATCTAATGATATTGAAGTTACGCTAGGAGCTACAGGAGTGAAGGGTTACGGAGCAGTTTAGAAGACACAGAGACAGCTAAAGCACAATGTGGTGCAGAGTTTAATCAATGTTGTATAAATGGTGAAAGAATAAGAACATCTATAGCCTATCTTCAACACATTTAAAAAGAAAAACATTTTTTTTCCTAAAACAAGGACACCAGATGCAATTAAGACATGCTACATAAAATCCCTGTCTGTACACGCAGCAAGATATATTTCATCATTTGTCATATACTATAACATGAAATAGAAAGATGCAATGTAAAATTGCGAGTGTGGTTGCTGACTATATTCTACAGTAAGCTGACTGTCATGTGAAGCTCCACCAATTGATTCCCTATTATTCCCACTCCCATTGATTCCCTATTGATTCCCACTCCCATTGATTCCCTATTGATTCCCACTCCCATTGATTCCCTATTGATTCCCACTCCCATTGATTCCCTATTGATTCCCACTCCCATTGATTCCCTATTGATTCCCACTCCCATTGATTCCCACTCCCATTGATTCCCTTTGATTCCCACTCCCATTGATTCCCCTTTGATTCCCACTCCCATTGATCCCCTATTGATTCCCACTCCCATTGATTCCCCTTTGATTCCCACTCCCATTGATTCCCCTTTGATTCCCACTCCCATTGATTCCCCTTTGATTCCCACTCCCATTGATTCCCTATTGATTCCCACTCCCATTGATTCCCTACTGATTCCCACTCCCATTGATTCCCCTTTGATTCCCTATTGATTCCCACTCCCATTGATTCCCTATTGATTCCCACTCCCATTGATTCCCTATTGATTCCCACTCCCATTGATTCCCTATTGATTCCCACTCCCATTGATTCCCTATTGATTCCCACTCCCATTGATTCCCTACTGATTCCCACTCCCATTGATTCCCTATTGATTCCCACTCCCATTGATTCCCCTTTGATTCCCACTCACATTGATTCCCTATTGATTCCCACTCCCATTGATTCCCACTCCCATTGATTCCCTATTGATTCCCACTCCCATTGATTCCCTATTGATTCCCACTCCCATTGATTCCCTATTGATTCCATATCACTAAAGTTACCCTAGTAATAAATACATTTTCCCCAGGACTATGATGTGTTGCCCTGTTGGTCAACCACACTAACAACACTATTGGTCCGGTCCGTCCGTCTTCATCCATTTTATCCTCGGTGGGTTGACCAATTGATCTGAAACTGCACATGGACATTGACCATATTCAATGTTCCCAAATGTGCGCTGTTTATTAGCACTTGTGCCCCAAAGCCTATTATGGTATCATAATGGTCACTGTCCCATAGCCAAGCTGGATGGACAGTGGGTGGACATACAGTACAAGTACGGGAAGTTAGTAATTTGTTTGAGGGGGGCTTTAAACCCCTCTCTCTATCGCCCCCTGCAGGAGCTGAAGGGGAAGATCCTGCTGAAGGGGAAGAAGCTGGGTGGTCTGGAGGAGAGCCTGATCGACTGGACGGTGGACGACTCTCTGAGCACCGAGCTCAGCGACGACGACGAGGGTCCCGACACCGACGACGACAGCGTCCAGCGGGGGAGCGTCCACCGCAAGCCCCGGGACCCCACCTCACTGCACCGACTGGTGAGTCTAGAGAGCAGTAGTCCTCAACCTTTTCAGGCTGCGAACCCCAACATAATCATATTTTAACTGGGGACCCCCCCACCCTGATGAGCACTAAGAGTTGAGGCATTACATTCTGCTAAGAAATAACAGTGTAATTCAGTGGTGCCGTGGAGGAGAAAGTTATATTAACAGGGTGAGTCAAAAAAGTTTGAAAACACAGAAAGCTTGAATATGGAGATTAGAGGCATTGCTGCCCGACAACAGCGATACATGGCAACAACTAAAACGACACCTTGGCGTTCCGAGCTTGAGAGGTACCCCTAATCTCCCTTGAGAGGTACCCCTAATCTCCCTTGAGAGGTACCCCTAATCTCCCTAATCGGGACTTTAGAAGGCAATGGTAGCCAATCAAGAATATGGCCCCACGCCTTGGGGACTTGTTTGTCACAGTACATTTGCACATAGGTGAAATTTATTCTCTGCATTTTACCCATCCTATAACAACTAGGAGCAGTGAGCAGCCATATACGGCGCTCGGGGAGCAATTGGGGGTTAAGGTCTTGCTCAGGGACACATTGACGCATTGCTGCCTGACCGGGAATCGTACCTGCGACAACCAGGAGCTCTGGCTCCCCAGGCAGGCTCCCTGACCACTCAGCTACGGCCACCCCATCAAGAGGTAATATGGGAAATGGGACAGATCCATGTTGATGACATGACTGTAGAGCAGGGCTACTCAACTTTAGATGGCTCAGGGGCCACTCAGCAAAATAAAAAAAGTCAAAGGGCCGCAAGCTAAAAAGTACGGTCCCATTTTGGACATTTAGGCCTACAATGATTTTGTAACACTTCATGACAAGTCTAATAATTAAGGAAACATACAGAAAACAGCCACATTTCCAATCTATATAAGCCAGGCCAAACCTCATTGAACCAAAAGATTGTCATGGATAGAATGATGAAATGATCACATTTTATCAAATTAGGCTTACTACTACTATGAATGATGCTTCTGTGACTCGGTCACTTTCCTTGCGTTTAAGGTTGTCACGTTTCATGACAGCAATTGTTTTTTGGCATAAATAAATAAAGAACATGATTTTGCACACTTTTGAGTGTGCAAGGCTCCCTTTCATTTTTCATTAGGACGGATTTAAAATAAATAGACGTTTATACTTATTATTCAATCACCCCAGCATCCCTAATCTTGGGGGACATTCACCAAAAATAGCCGATATACAAGCTCACCACAAGATGCGTTGTGAGCTTTTAGATCGGCTATTTTTGGTGAAGAGAGTTGTTGGTATGGAAAAAATAACTCAAGTACAGTTCAACTCAGCCTCAGTTGCACAGTACTTGTAAAACAGTTTGATGCTTTGAGCTTTGTTAAACACAACTGCTCGTTGGAGGAGATTTGTGGTATAATAAGCATATAGTTCCTGGCTGCTGTGATCTGTTGGAATGCGTGCACTGTCGCTGCTGACTTTACTTTTCAATGACGGCGGAGTGGCGGAGACAGAGACAAGCACAGACAACGGCTACTTCTTCATTAGCCTGAAACATGATGGTCGCGATATCACACAGCCGTCATGCGTCCAGACCAGTCTCCAGTTAGCCCGACTGTGGTTGTCTGCTGCAAAATCTCTGCAGATTTGTCTCTGTCTCGTTGTACAAGCTCCGCATCTTGTGCTCTGTGCACAACACTGCAGTGACTGCATTCTCTTCCTGACTCGTCGTATCCCTAACCTACGGGGTGCACCGAGGCTCAAATATCACCGCGTTGAAATAAATGACGGCGTTAAAAGGACTTTGACAGCCTTAGAAAAATATATATTTTTAATGGTATGATCATGACGGGCCGCACAGACATGCGGAAAGGGCTGCATGCGGCCCGCGGTCCGCGGGTTGAGTAGCGCTGCTGTAGAGATACTGTGTACCGCTCTGCGTGATTTTAGGGCAAAATCTGTAGTAGCAGTGTCCAAAAATGTGTTTTGCAAGAATCAGCCTCATGGTGGTGCTAGAAGAGGGCCATGTGATTAATGAGGGGTGGAGGGTGTGGTTTGGCAGCCAAGGAGTGTGTGTGCAAAGTTTGGCATGGATAGGGGCAACGGTGGCAGAGATATGAGTAGGGCAAAAGTGTGACGTGTGGCGTGACTGACAGACAGACAAACATACAGCCGGTTGAGGTTTTGATAGTAACTGCGACCTGACTGTCGCAATTAACAACGTATAGCTGCAACAGTATAGCTCCACCCCCCACCCCCCTCTGCGGGGGTCATTAAAGTAGAGCTGAGCTCATGCTTTTGATGGCTGAGCAGTAAGTGGCACTTCAGCGTTTAGCAAATGAGCTGATTCTTGCCCGCCATTAGCGCCGTTCAGATCGGGTGTCACGTTCCAGGAGTCCTGGCTGTGCCCGCGGCCCTCCCCTAACCCTGCTGCACCCGCTGGGCCTCTCATGTGGCAGAGAGAAACACAGGACGACACGCAGAAGAGGGGAAAAAAGGACGATCGCTCTCCGTCTGTCCGTCTGTCTGTCTGTCTGTCTGTAAGCCTCTCTATTACCATCTTTGCCATCCATGCCATGCCAGTCAGTTGTTCTCTCCATCTCTCGTTCTGTTTCTGTCTCTCTGTGTGTGTGTGTCTATCGTATGGCGCGGCAGGGACGTGCAGAGAATGTTAGAGAGGCAGGGGCTGGAATTTCCAAAAGGGCCTTTTGGTGGATGCACCGAAAAATAGCAGACCTCCAAGCTCACAACGTGCCACGCTGCGACGCGTTGTGAGCTTGGAGGTCTATTTTCGGTGTGTGAAACAACACTGAACTAAAGCATAATCAAGTGAATACTGGAGATGTAGCCGTAGCGTAACAGCATGGATTTCTACACAGAGAGGGTAATTCTTCCATGACATAAGATGCTGCATTCAATTTCAGGAGAGTTTGGACAAGGCAATTCTCTTGAATGCTGCCTTCAGGGTATGGCAATGGAAAGAGGGCATCTGCATTTCTTTCACCGTAGTAAAAACTGCATTTATCGTCTGGAAAGGGCACTTTTTTTACAGACGGATAAAAGGGCAGGGGCTCAAGCCCCCTCTGATGTCTATGTGTGCACATGCCATGTGGCGCGGTAAGCAGATAAGGTCATCTGACATCCCCATGTCTGCTCGCTGGCGTTCTATCACCACCTCCATGTATGTTTCATGAGGAGAGAGAGAGACAGAGAGAGACAGAGGGAGCAGGGGCGTCAATTGGGTATGGCAGGGGTATGCAGCTGCCATACCCTGGGTCCAGGGGGGGGAAATAAAAGCTACTTTTAAATATAAATCCATGAATGTCTCTTTGTCTATCTGCGCTGGTTATTATGTTGTTAAATTACAGTAAAATACAATTACAAATGCAAATTTTACAAAATGGTCTAATAATTATATTCTCCACACTTTTATTCTCCCCATCTTGACAAAATGGTAAATTCCCAGGTTCCCTGTAGGTCAGCTGCACAGGTGCAATTCATGTGGCACGTTTAATAACATGCCAAGTTTAGCTGCACTTGAACAACAATTCCAGGCTGCCATATCCAGCCCAAGAAAACGTAGAAACCTGTGTAAAAAAACTGACAAAACTCGTTTTTTTTTTAGACATTGTGAAAATAGCCGATCTACATGCTCACAACGCCTCGCAGCGCGAGGCGTTGCGAGCATGTAGATCTGCTATTTTCACAATAGAACCGTGTTATACAAAATGTAATGCCTCTTTTCCATGAGGACTACCATCTTTGCCATACCCTAGCTTTTGCTGAACTGACGCCACTGAGAGAGAGACACAGAGAGAGAGAGAGAGAGAGAGAGCCTCATGCCAGGCCTTTTCCACTGAGGCCAAAAGGTGAGCACTCGATTACCAGCCGGACGCTTTGGATGGCTGGCTACCAAACAGGTGTTCAAACTCAAAGTCCCGAGACGGGCCCGTTAGGACGGACCAAAAACGTTTTCCGCGTTGTTGTTTGGCTCGACCCTGTGAATCTGAGAAGCTTCCGATCATCAAATGTGTCGCCCTTTCTTTCCGTTTTGTGTTGCCCTTTAGAGCAGAGGATGTGATGCATATGATGCGAAACGTAACAGAGCGTTTATATGTAATCCGTCATGTGCTGCATTAAACTAGAAATACTGCATATTCGCTATTATGATACTTCCATACGGTAGCAGTGTGAATGTGCCGTCTGATGTTTGTCTTTTGAGTCAACGATTGGCAATGACACATTACGATAATGTAAAAAAAAAAAAAAGCACTAGCCTTTTAACCGTCTTAAGCCAAGTCCCAGAATGAAGCATAGTTCTTCAACAAGGAGTGCAGTCAGTGTGGGACCTGGCTTTATCTGTGTTGTATTTAACACCTTATAAAGGTAAATAAGACAGAAGCTGCACACTGAATGGAAGTAAGCGTAATATCTGTTTAGTAAAGCTGGAAATGGGAATTGAGAATCCCTTATCGTCGACGACGACGCGTCGTCTGATATCTTAGAATGGTTTAAAATCTGACGTTCACAGATTGCAGCACTTATACCTCCATCGAAACTACCCATGTTACTTTGATCCAATGAAATGTAGTATGTTGCGACAAATCTAAAGTGACATCCTGTTGACATATGGTCCTTGTTTCTAGGAATGCACTTACATTCCCCAGTAGCCTTAAAAGAGCAGTTTACCTCAGAAAACTACTTATGTTCCATCAATTACACACCCCTGGCTTTCTGTGAGAGATTCTACCAAAACAATGGTGATAACAGCCTCAGAGGCAGACATTTTAACCAAACGTATACTCCATAGACATGTTGGCTACCTAATATGGACGAGCACATACAAATGGAATAATATCTATACAAGAGTGATAAATACATATTTCTCACTCTATCAATGTAGTCGAATTTATTTAGTTTTCATCGCATTCCTAATTGCTGCATTCCTAATCTCCTATTGTCCGGGTCATCAGTCAGTATAGTAGACTCAGCAGGAGACTCTTTGAGTTGCTAAACCAGAAACTCCGCCGGTCATCAAATTATTGTCATAAGGAATGTGCCAAAAACAAAACAATTTCCATGAATTCAAGGCTTCATCATCCTTCTAACTCTAGTGTTATAAATCCTTCTAACTCTAGTGTTATAAATCCTTCTAACTCTAGTGTTATAAATCTACCTTAACAGTGGTTCTCAATCAGTGGTCCCCCAGCTAAATGATGGAGAGTTGGTAAGCAAATGGACCCTTATAGATCATTAACGTTTGAGAGTTTAAAATGAAACCAAATGGACCCTTATGGGTCCATTTGGTTTAATGTTATGCTCTTAAGAGTTAAATTGTTATTAAACACCTGCATTATTTAATTTACAAGAAGTCTGACACAATTACAAAATGTAGAAGAATTGTTACTTCATATTATTGGCATGTCATCTATCCTATGGTACCGACATCAATACAGCATGGAATTGTGGACAACATTATGCAAAGATGACATAATATTCACAGTTTTGGGACTGAGAGGCTACGTCTAATCAAATGGACATCCGTGGCTCAAATGGCGAATAGATAACTAGGGATTTTTATTGATAATGAGCACCTTATTGAGCCAGGCTTTTATCCAGCCCACTATGGAGCGTTTTCTAATATTTCATGGAAAGATATGAGATGACAAATTCTGAACAGAAATGGTATATTTTTTTATTTGCCAGTTGTTGTTTAGTTTAGTTTAGTTTATTAGCACATTATAAAAAAATATAGAACAATTCATATTGAGTATACAAAATACTGTGCAAGGAGAGGAAGAAGCCAAAAGGCTTATTTAGAATCCTTTCCTTAATGAAAAAGGTCATTCATTTAACAAATACAAGTTCACTAGGAACAAATACAATTGAATATACAAGTTATGTCAGAGCAGCTGTGCAATAAAGAAGTAAAAACACAGAAACTCCACAAAAAACAAAAAGACAAAAACAAAAAAACACATTTGGTAATACAACACATCAGTAGATGAAATCATATGGAATTACAGTAAAGAAATAAGATATTGTTTCATACGTTTCTTAAATATTGACAAAGATAATGATGACTTAAGTGATGTATCTAGAGAGCTCCACAATTGAGGGCCTCTAAATGTAATAAATAATTGATGTTTCGTGGTACGACAAAGAGGTCGTTCAAAATCATCTCTATTCCTTGTAAGGTAAGAGTGAATGTCAGAAGTAACCTGAAAAAAATTATGAAAAGAAAGGGGAATGTCTTGTTTGTATTTTTTAAATTTAAACATAAATAAGCAGGTTTGTAAAACGTTTACTTTGTCTATAGGCAATATTGAATATTTAATAAAGAGAGGAGCCGATGACTGTGACTGTGTGACACAGTCATCGTGACACAGTCATCATGTGACTGTGAGTTTGTGGCTGACCACCATCTATGAAGATGACAACTGACAAAAGTAACAAATGTCATTAAATATCATTAAAAGAATCATTCATTAGCGTGCAATAAGTGTTAAATGGCTTTATATTATGAATAGTACTGTAATAATTTCTTGATGGCCTCTTGTCTTGATAGTTCAAACATGACATCATGGGCCGCTATGCTCAATAACAAGCTTGATAAGCCCAAAGCTTATTGATACCGGGTACTCAATAAATGTGTTATCTGGTTATCGAGCTACCCTTGTTTAGGGCTGCATCCCTATAGATAACGGACGTTGACGTGTAAAGAGGTGGAAAACACTGTGCTAGTATGTAGAATGTAGAGTGTAGTGGCTGTAGCGACGCTACGTCATCAGCAGCGACATGCCGGCGTGTTGAGGCATGTTTATTCAGAGGCACCCGAGAGGAGCGTGAAACGCCACACGGCTGCATGTCAACACGGTCAGGTTGAGGCCGACAGGACGGCCCGCCGGCAGGCATCAGGTGTTCAGATGTGACGTGAGCTCGGCTGTGACCTTGTCACAGGTTTATGTGACTTTGGCTGTGTCTGGGAGGGAGGAGGGGGGGGGGGGGGGGCGGGGGGGAGCATGGAAAAGCCTTTCGGTGTCTGTGTTTTGTCCGGAGCCTCTGAACTAGATGGAGCTCGTTATTTTTTATTGATAATGAGCAGCTTATCGGTCCTGCTTATTGAGCCGGGCTTTTATCGAACCCACTATTGAGCGTTTTCTAATGTTTTGTGGAAAGATATGAGATAACAAATTCAGAACATAACTGATATATTTTTGTATTTGCCCATTGCTGACCACCATCTATGAAGATGATAATTGACAAAAGTAACAAATATCATTAAAACAACTAACGATTCATTAGTGTGCAATAAGTGTTAAATGGCTTTATATTATGAATAGTACTGTAATACTTTATTGATAGCCTCTTGTCTTTTGTTTGTTTAAACATGACATCATGGGCCGCTATGCTCGATAACAAGCTTGATAAGCTAAAAGCTTATTGATAGCGGGTACTCAATAAATCTTTTATCTGGTTATCCCTACTCTGAACACCTCTGAGCAGCACACCGTCACCTTTGGTGACACCCTGGGGTGTCGTCTTTGGTGACACCCTGGGGTGTCGTCGCACCAAATCCTGGACCCTGCATGGGTACAAGGATTCACTGTCTGCGGGCCTCCCATGAATGTTCTTCATAGGGGTAGGGGGGTTTAACCCATTTAGACTAGGAACGTATTATTTTATGCTTTAACTATTGAAAAATAGCAGATATACAAGCTCACAGCGCGGCACTCGGTGCCGCGCTGTGAGCTTGTAGATCTGCTGTTTTTGAAAAATCGCGAAGATGTCTTTGAATATTTAAAATCCTTATAAGGTTTTTTGAAAAACCTATGTTTCCCATCTCAAAATATTTAGTTCCAGGGACCCCTACCCAGAAGCAAATATTTGAGTTACAAATGTTTGCTTAAAAATACCTGTTTATATATTGGCTCGCAGGCTGATACTGTTAAATTGGAAACAAGTGTATGTACCGACACATACTGCTCTTATGAAAGATGTTATGCATTATCTGCAATTAGAAAAAATAAAGTTCGAATTGAGAGGGAGTGAAGACAAATTCTATAAGATTTGGCAACCTTTCATCAGCCACTTTAATAAAAGTAAGCTGACCCCCCCAACATAATAATCATTGAAAATAATAATAATCAAAATCTATGTGGAAAGGATGGAGAAGAATGAGAAAGACAAAAAGGACTAGAGTATTTCCATTTTTTTTTATTGTTTTATTATTCCATATCCCTTTGTTTCATTTTATAAGTGAAATACATCCGTGGCGTGTATAACACGCCTAAGACCACTATCGATTAAAGAAACAGAGGGAATAACAGAAAGGGCACGATCCGTGTTGGAGGACTGAGAGTAAGAGTGTCTTATTTACTGTTCTGTTTTTTGTTTTGTCGTTTGCTATGTTGTTTGTCACTGTTTGTTTGTTTCTGTTTTTCTTTCATGTTATATTTGTACTTATATTATTATTTAATATTACTACTTATATTACTCATTGTACCATATCGCTGCCTTTTTTATATTCTGTTGTTTATAACTGTGAAATTATTCCTTGGTATGCCCAAAACTCAAATAAAAATAGTATTAAAAAAAAAAATACCTGTTTATTCAAAGATTATTTGCACATATTTTCATGACTTTTCAAAAATAGCAGAAGAGTGCCACGCTGTGAGCTTGTATATCTGCTATTTTTCAATAGCTGAAGTATAAAATAATGAAAGCCCCTCCACCTTGGGCCCTAGTAGCTCAGTCCCATTGTTTTTTCCCTATGATTTTTGATGCCAGATTTACTATTCTCTGCAGCTTGCCTCTACATTGTATGTTCAGATTACCGTACCACATTGCCATGTTGAAGGGTAAGATTCCCTCTATGAGGTTCTTATAAACCGTTTCCATAATGTGCTTGCTCACCCTGAAGGAGTTGAGCTTGCGTAAAAGGTGGAGACGTTGGTTACAGGATTTGAAAATATAGTCAGTGTTGTCACTGAAGTTAAGGTTGCTGTCAATTATAGTGCCTAGATATTTAAAGTTGTTTACTATCTCTTCATCAGAAGATAGTCTGCTGACCATGAGGTTGTGGCTAGGAGGACACAGCAGTTCTGTGGACACTGCTGTGTCCAGGAGGACAACACAGCCCTGTCCACAGTGTAATCCACTAGTCTGTGGACAGCAGCAGCTGCCAATGGCTTTGTTTTGACAAGATCTTTATCTCTGTCTCTGGGAGCTCTTTCAGACAAGCTGGTGTTTAGGTCTATGTTTGAGCTCCAGCTTTATGTTCGATGGGCATTATATCCATCCATCCATCCATCTTCAACCGCTTATCCGGAATCGGGTCGCGGGGGTAACAGTTCCAACTGAGACTTCCAGATTTCCTTATCCTGCGCAACTTCCTCCACTCCCTCTGGGAGTATACCGAGGCGTTCCCAGGCCAGTCTGGAGAACACATTATATAAACACAAGGGACATCCCAGTTGAGCCACAATATTTACGTCATTCTTAGTTCATGTAGGAAACCGTCTGTCATCCGTCTGTCTATGATGAATAATAGACGTTCTGAACTTCCCATTGCAATTAGAACTGCAGACTCAACCCCATGGCAATTATTGCCACCCCCTAGTGTTCACATTTCACAGAATTCACATTTCCTCAATGTAGAATTGCCTATTTTGTCAATAAATAAATCAATAAATCAATAAAACTAAACATTTAGAAGTAATGTACTTACTTTGATGAATAACTCACCAGCTCTCACCAGCTGGTGAGTTATTCATCACTCACCAGCTCAGTGGCCTTGTGGTTAGAGTGTCCGCCCTGAGACTGGGAGGTCGGGGGTTCAATTCCCCGGCCGGGTCATACCAAAGACTATAAAAATGGGACCCAATGCCTCCCTGCTTGGCACTCAGCATCAAGGGTTGGATTGGGGGGGTTGATCACCACCAATGGGGATCCTGTCTGTCTGTCTGTCTGTCTGTCTGTCTGTCTGTCTGTCTGTCTGACCAGCTCAGTGGCCTTGTGGTTAGAGTGTCCGCCCTGAGACTGGGAGGTTGGGGGTTCAATTCCCCGGCCGGGTCATACCAAAGACTATAAAAATGGGACCCGATGCCTCCCTGCTTGGCACTCAGCATCAAGGGTTGGATTGGGGGGGTTGATCACCACCAATGGGGGTCCAGGGACTACAGATGAAAATTAGCCCACGGCGGGCTAACTCTGGCTCATTTACATTGAAGTGAAAACTGACATGTCCATTAATGAGCACGGTCCCTGTCAAATAAACAGATCTTAACTCTTAACTTAAGTAATGTAAAGTAAACATGATGTGAATATGCAGGGTACAGTATGTCATTATCAGAGCTAATTTGATCCTTCAATTTCTTGTGTACAGTATGTCCCAATACAGGGTTGGTAGCAATTTGTAGCAATTGTAGAAAATTATTAAAATTGAATTGTTGAATGTTTAAGCATGTTCTAATGATATATACTTTATGTCCAATATAGCACGAGGTGCCCACTCTACTTTGGTGCCCACATTTATCCAGTTACCTTCAGCAGACTGTGTACTTCTTTGTCTTGTACACCTAGTTCTTTTGAACACTGATCTGTAATCTCTCACCAGCACTTTCTTTCTAGATCTCAAAGGCCCCCCACAGCCCCTTTCACTCGGCTGGATAAACATCTTGATTGATCCATTGTATTTTTGAGTTAACATTGAGTTAAAAACGCCAAAAGTCCAAGGGCTTGTTTACATTGTGGTCTATTAAAACCCATTAAAACCTGAAAAGCATCTGTGTCATTCTAGGTTTTAGTGTTGGCTATTCAAAAGTAACAAGCTTGTATTATCTGCTATTTTGGAGCGGTGCTAATCGCTCCTACATCTGGCTTTGTCTGATGTTTGTCCCAAGACTCAGAGCACCTGATTGGCTCACATCTGTCTGTTTGTACGCCCAGGGTCACACTGGCCAAGTCTCACGGGAGGCTTAAAGGCCCATTCCCACTGGGCCAGATAACAGATAAAACAAATCTCTTTCTCCAGATATTTTTCCATTCAAGTGGATTGGTAGATACAGATTATTATTATTTTTTTATCTGTGACAGTTCTTTTTTTATCTGTATCTACCATCCACTTTGAATGGAAAAATATCTGGAGAAAGAGATTTTTTTATCTGTTATCTGGCCCAGTGGGAATGGGCCTTTATGAAGTTTATAAATTAATGGCACCGCTCACTTCACACTGGGTGTGATTTTTGAACAACAACAAATCTTGAACCATTTTGAATTTACAAAAAAAGTTTGACAACCCCTGATGTAGAGGTTCTTTGTAGAATGAATGGCCTGGGGTCTCTGACATGGCCGCTGTGTCTCCCTCTCTCTGCAGCAGAAGTCCAAGCAGGGCCTGGCCAAGGAGCTGTCGGACTGCGTGGTCTACTGCAAGAGTGTCCACTTCAGCAGCTTCAAGCACTCCCGCATCCACAACAAGTTCTACGAGGTCTGCTCCTTCACCGAGTACAAGGCCCGCAAGCAGCTCAAAGAGGCTGGTGAGTAGCCTGATTTCAGACTATGCGCTGGAGCTTGAGTCTGACATTGTCCCCAGGCATTGTAAGAGATTTCAAAGGGGAGGGGATTTGAAATTGAAAATCACAAGAGATCTGGTGGGAGGGGTTGTGTTTGACTTGTGTACACAAAACATTCCCCCCTCCCCCTCCCCTCTATGACAGGCACCAAACAGGTCATTGTCTTTGATGTTTCATTGATTATAGAGAATCACTAACGAGCTATTGACACTTGTATGGCTCAATCAATGACTGCAGTTCAGAACCCTTTTGAAGTTCAAAGGGAGCAATTAAGAACTCTGGTGAGCCACCCCTCGTTTCTGTTGATTTTCAAAAGTTAGACCCACCCCTCCTCCGTCTTGCATTGATTTCATTGTTTGGTGCGCCAAGACACCGACAGAAAGAGGCGTGTCATATGCCAACTCCAGACCAAGAGAAGCAGTCCACTCAGAGAGTGGGCGGGTCTATTGGCTGGAGCCAGGCAAGGTGAGTACAAGGCCCACAAACAACTCAAAGAGGCTGGTGGGTTTGTAGAACCAAACTCTCTAGAACTCTGTCTCTCTGAACAGATGGTGTGCACACGGTTTTCAACCCTTTTCATGTCAAGGTCCATTTTTTATTCTGTGACCACCATTTGATCGCTCATGTGATCGCAGCCGCTCAGACCCAAAATGTACGTGCAGCCTTGCTGGCAAACTAAAGACTGCATCTGGAATCTCTGTGTGGAACCTGCATTTCCAAAGGGACAGATAAAAAACCCTCTGTTGATAAACCTGCCCCATATTAGCATACTGGGCCCTGATTGGTGCCCCACAACTTCGGGAGGCAGCGAAATCCAATCACAACGGAGCAGGCCCAGAGTCAGACCTAATCTGCCGAAGGCTTCCCAGAAGCTAATATCTCCCTTTTGCCAGTATCAAACAGTTAACATTATGGACGTTTCCTTTTTTCTGCCAGTACAATGGCACCAAACAGTACGGTAAAAAAACTGTTTTATTCAAAACATGTTTATATCGTGTGTGGTTGTGTAGCGTGTAATGCCTCCTCTGTCCTCCAGGGGCAGAGTTTGTGCTCCACAACTGCCGCCAGCTGACCAGGGTTTACCCCAGTGGCTTCCGCACCGACTCCTCCAACTTCAACCCCCAGGAGCTGTGGAACACCGGCTGCCAAATCGGTGAGTGCATCTCCATCCGAGAAGAACCCCATAGACCAGGGGTCTTCAACAGGGGGTCCGGGACCTTTAGGGGTTAATACAGGGGGGCCGCCAAATCTTTGTGTGATTAGAAATGTTCTTTTTTACATTAACCACTTGAACCCTAGCATCCCTATTCTCTGACTGTGGGGAGCAACTTTGCCAAAAATAGACAATCTACAAGCTCACAACAAGGCATGGTGAGCTTGTTGATCGGCTATTTTCGGCAAATATGTTTGGTGTAGAGGGAAAAATACAACCTGGGATTGTGAAGTCAGAAATAAAAACCCAGAAAATAGCAGTTCTACAATTGCATGCTCCTTGAGAAGAAAAGAAAAATCAATCAGATTTTAAAGGATAAGTCATTGTTTGTTTGCCGTCTCCGGTGGCCAGGGGGGAAATAACTGTATGTTTTTGCCTTGGATGTGTGTGTCTGTTTGTTTGTGTGTGTGTGTCTGTGTGTTTAGTGTGTGTCTGTTTGTGCGTGTATTACGGTATTACCATGAATTCATTTGGCATATTGTGCATATTTTGTGAATTATTCAAATTTAAATGTATAAATGGATGTCAGCAATGGTTGATCAGGCTGAAGAGAGGAGTTCCACCCAGGCCTGGCGGAGATATGCATTGCACTGAGCACACCTGTCTAGTTTGTTTTAATTTTAAACAGAGCCTTGGTGTTTTCCTAGATGTTAACTGTCATGCCTTGTCCATCAGTTATGAAATGTGCTGCTAAGGTACTTGCTATAGGGCTGTAGGTGTTTGTAGTGGTAGGCCCTACATTAATACCCCATGCCCTATGGTTTCTGAGGGGGATTATTCCGGGGATCACGAAGCATCTCTGTATCTGTTGATTCTCTCTAGACTGCATCAGAAAAATAATTGATCCCAGTCTAGGTCTGACAGGGTGGAGGGCATGGCTCTGATAGCAGAGGTCATGTTTGTTACGTAGACAGATACCAGGTTCATTTGTTGACCTGGCATCCTGTAGTTTTTATACAGATCAATCTAAAAGGAAATTAGAATAGCCTAATGTGTAAAAGTACATTTTCTTAAAACTTTCATATATTTCTTGAAACTATGTTCTAGATACAGTCCAGGGGGAAGTTTCTGCAGTCAGTTATGATTTGGAGTTCTATGGCATCTGCAATGCTTTTTTACATAGTATTCATATTTATTTAGATGGATCTGTAGTGTGCATTTTTTTTAATATACTGTTTAGGCTGATGATACGTTTGTGATCCTAGATTACTATTTCTTTCTTGCTTACTGTAAGGGTGCATTCACACCAAGAATGTTTGGTCCATTTAAAAGGACCATGATCCGCTTATACTCCTTTGGTGGTGTGAACGCGCATTCAAATTCTGGTGTGGACTGTGGATCAACAAGAAGGTAATTAATTCAAAGTGGAAAGAAACAAGCGTCACTGACTTCCTGCGTGTGTGTGTGTGTGTGTGTGTGTGTGTGCGTCTGTGCGTGCGTGCGTGCGTGCGCGCGTGCGTGCGTGCGTGCGTGTGTGTGTGTGTGGCCCTCAGTTGCGCTGAACTTCCAGACGGCCGGTGAAGGCATGGACCTGAACGACGGGCTGTTCAGTCAGAACGGGGGGTGTGGCTACGTCCTGAAGCCTGACTTCATGAGGCAGGGTGTCGAGAGGAGGTTCGACCCCGAGGTGGTACAGAGCCGCGACGGATACCGACCCCTCACTCTGGACATTCAGGTAAACTCTCTAAAACAGGGGTCTTCAACGTTTTCAGGCCACGGACCCCTTAGTTGAGAGAGAGTGAGAGATGAAGCAGGGACCACCACAACCTGTTCATAGATTCCATATAGTTTCATTGCTTGACAGCACGATCGTCAGTGTATTTTGGATTCATGTTAATTTGTGTTTTCAGATATTTAACCACTTGAACCGTCAATACTTGATAAACTTGACCTTTCACTCTGTACTTAGTCTGCTCTTTCTACCCTCTACACCAAACCTCTTTGCAGAAAATAGTCGATCTACAAGCTCACAACTCCTTGCAGCGCGAGGCGTTGTGAGCTTGTAGATCGCCTATTTTCGGCTTGAGTTCTCAGAATATGGACGTTAGGGTTCAAGTGGTTAATATAACAAAATTTGGTTAATGACACAAAGATTTGGAGGACCCGCTGTAGTAACTCTGAGGACCCCCTAAGGGTCCCGGACCCCCTGTTGAAGACCTCTCATCTAAAAGGATAACCCCAGAACCCTCCGTAACCTGAAACTATCCGGGACCCGTGAAGCTCTGTGATCTTTGTATTTATGTTTCCATTAGGACCAGAACCAAACGGGGACTGCCCCATAGGTCGAACTCCCGTTGGGTCGAACAGCGTCGGCAGGTTAGATAATCACCCCCGTCACGGTTACTGAGGTTAGGTTTAGGGTTATAGTTAGGGTTAGGCATAGTTTTACTGAGGTTAGGATTATGGTTTGGGTTAGAGTTTGGTGGTCAATCCAAAGGGTGTTCGACCTAATGACATGTTACTGAACCAAACACCTGAAGGGTCATAAAAAACCCTAATAAGTGGGGTTGCCCTAGTAACCAGACTATAGTACTTTTCTAACTTTATTCTTTATAGAGTAATCTCAAAGGTTTGCCGGACAGGACTACTTGTCACACAGTGAAAAAGCAACAACAAAAAAGAAGATCTGTACTGTACATGTTCAGAAACTGAAATTTGTATCATGGCGTGTTACAGGTCTCATAGTTCATGTGGTCTGAAAGAGCCATAAGATAAACAGCAATCTTTGATTGAATCTATTGAATAGATTCTATTGAATAAAGATGATTTCCTCTGGGCTGTGTGTGTTTATGTTGTTCCAACCAAGGTGATCAGTGGGCAGCAGCTTCCCAAGGTGAACATCAAGGAGGACTCCATCGTGGACCCCCTGGTCAGAGTGGAGATCCATGGGGTCCCCATGGACCAGGCCAGGCAGGAGACCAGATACGTGGAGAACAACGGTACCTGAGAGACACACACACACACACACACACTCACACGCACACGCACACACGCACACACGCACACACACACACACGCACCACGTACACACACACACACTCACACACTTCCCGCTCCATTAGTTAATGTTATTCTGATGATGTTATGATAACATCTTCCGGTGACGTTCAGAACCAGGCCAGATCACAGCCCATATGGGGATGATCTTGACGTCATTACCAGGACGTCATATGGACTTTTTAGTTTTTACAGGATTATTGTCATTGTTTGTGATGTTAGTTGAAATATGAGCATGTAAGGTTATATTCTGGGACATATCTGACTACCTTTAGTTATGATATTTATCTGGCCTCGATCGGATCCAATCTGATTAATCCACAGCGTCAGTTTTCATGGGCAGGATTTATGTTGGTTGAAATCAGGTGATATTCTAGGCCAGATCTGACTAGTCATGGTTTGACTTGATCTGGCCCCAATCCAGATGTCACTGATTGGTCCAGGTCCTGACTGTGCTTGCTGGGAGGATAGAGGTAGAGTGAGAGCAGAAGAGAGATAGCGATAGAAACAAGTTAAATAAAACAAGATAAATACTGTACATAATAAACAGAAAAAAGGTAGCATCATATTACAGTATGCAGATGTGTACATGTTCTTTAGAAAAGGGGTCTTCAACATTTTTCAGGCCAAGGACCCCCTATGAGAGAGCGATAAAGCAGACTATTTACCGGTGTACATACGTATCTGTATAAAACATTGTGTTTCAGATTAAACGTTTTCATAGATTTCATAGATAGCCTCATAGACTTGTTTGACAGCAGCATCATTGTGTAGTGTTGTGTTGGATTTATGTTACATGTTATGTGTCATGTGTATTTTCAAACAGTTAACCACTTAAACCCTCAATACTTAGAAAACGTGTACTTGGTCTGCTCTTTTTCCCTCTACACTAAACACTGTTGAAAATAGTCAGATCTACAAGCAGTACAACATACAGATAAAAAGAATATCTGTGACAGATATTCTTTTTATCTGTATCGTACCATCCACTTGAATGGAAAAGTATCTGGAGAAAGAGATTTTTTTTATCTGTTATCTGGCCTGTTATCTGGCCCTAGCAGTGATTTCTGCTTGACCCTGTCTCATGAGTGCCGATACGACGTTCCCCCCAGGATTCAACCCTGTGTGGTACGACACGCTCCGCTTCACCATCCACACCCCAGAGCTGGCCCTGGTGCGCTTTGTGGTGGAGGACTACGACAAGACCTCCAAGAACGACTTTGTGGGCCAGTACACCCTGCCTTTCAGCTGCATCCAACAAGGTGAGACCACTGGTACACTCTGCCTTTCAGCTGCATCCAACAAGGTGAGACCACTGGTACACCCTGCCTTTCAGCTGCATCCAACAAGGTGAGACCACTGGTACACCCTGCCTTTCAGCTGCATCCAACAAGGTGAGACCACTGGTACACAACAAGGTGAGACTACTGGTACACAACAAGGTGAGACTACTGGTACACAACAAGGTGAGACTACTGGTACACAACAAGGTGAGACCACTGGTACACAACAAGGTGAGACCACTGGCCCACAGGCCCACTTGTGTATAGTCTGGTATATGCCAGATGCCAGTCCACCCCTGCTTTCAGCTGCATCCAGCAAGGTGAGATCACTGGTACACCCTGCCTTTCAGCTGCATCCAGCAAGGTAAGGGTGAGCCTGACCAGTCCAGAGCTCTGCACAGGTGTGTACATGGTGGCTAGCTGTGGTTGACGGTCCACATCATGGACTCCCAGTTTTGTTACCTCTGGTCCATTTAGAG
This sequence comes from Nannobrachium achirus, assembly GCF_963921795.1. NCBI lineage: Eukaryota > Metazoa > Chordata > Actinopteri > Myctophiformes > Myctophidae > Nannobrachium > Nannobrachium achirus. The sequence continues at coordinate 4,429,695 of NC_137831.1, read as the reverse complement.
CAGGGATGTCAAACTCAAATACACAGTGGGCCAAAATTAAAAAAAAAATGTTTCAAGTCGAGGGCCAGACTGGTTCAATATGTTTATTTAAAACGTATTGAAATGATTGCACGTATTGAACCTGCCCTTTTACATCCGTGAAAGTGTAGGCTACTCTGCCTCCCACCTGGCTTGAAAACCCCTCAACTCTTCAGAGTTCACTTTTGTTCAAACATTTTTGGGGAGAGGGGTAACTGAAAGTTGACCACAGGCGATACGCTTCCTTGTGGTGGTGGTGCGTACAATATGCCAGAGGGCCAGTTCTAATAGTAATTAAATATCATCCCGCGGGCCAAAGATAATTCATTCACGGGTCTGATTTGGCCCCCGGGCCTTGAGTTTGACATATGTGATTTAGAGCATCGCAGCGGAAGTTGTTTACTGGTGCCACTTAAAAATCGTCATTCATTTTCCCCATAAACTTTTACAAACATATTTATAACAATTATGTTAAGCCTCGAACCAAGCCATCCAGGATTGCAGTGAATCATGACCTTAAAACCTTTGATCCTATGTGAAAATATATTTTAATATTCAATTATTTGATAATACTACATTTTCAAAAAAAAATTTTTTTTTCTTTTCATAGAAACACAGGTTTTATGGTCATGATTCACTGCCATCCTGGATGGCTTGGTTCTAGGCTTAACATAATTGTTATAAATATTTGTGTAAAAGTCTATGGGGAAAATGAATGACGATTTTTAAGTGGCACCAGTAAAACACTTCCCGCTGCGATGCTCTATAGCGGTATATCACTTGCGCCCACAGGAAGCGCTGTGCAACTCTTGTCTCGAAACAATGACAGCTTTTGGGAGTTGAAAACCTACTTTCCTCATGTCTGTAATACACTTTTTGGACAGAAAATAAAATATTTCCTTGGAAGGTGAAAATTCTATTGACAAGATTTGTAGGGGCGCTGTGGAGTAACGTTTGCAAAACGATTCGATACTGATTACCGCATTTTAAAACGATACGATACAATCCAAAGCCAAAACTGTACGATATTTTGCTTTTGCAAACGATATAGTAGATCATTGCAAATCAAAATCGATTTTTCGATTCAGTTACTATATCTTTACACCCCTACCCACAACATATTGTATAAAACTTGTGAATTCTAATAGATTTCACAGATTCAGATTCATGGACTTGATTGACAGTCACAGATCTATCACCAGTGTTCTGTGTTCTCAGACATTTAACCATTAAACCCTCAATATATTTAATAAACTTGACCTCTCATTCTGCAGAGATGCAAGCTTGTAGAACTGCTATTTTTGGCAAATGTTTCTGCCAGAATAGGGATGCAAGGTTTCAAGTAGTTCATGTAAATAAAAAAGAAGAAATAAATAGATTCTCTATCACACAAATGTTTGGCGGACCCCCTGTAGAAACCCTGGGGACCCCCTAGGGGTGCCGGAGCCCCTGTTGAAGACCCACGGTTTTAAATAATATAAATATAAAAGAATGATGCTTATATGGATTTGTGATGAAATTTTACGCACATCCCCCTTTCCTAGTGCAGAGTGTCAAACTGCTAACCACAGTAGTTCAGTTTCAAGGAGGGCTCACGTTGCACCCAATGCTCTGTGCACAAATTGTATTTGAAACTAATTTCCAAGCCCTTCTACAGTATATGGATAATGAAACTGTCTGTGTGTGTGTGAGTATATAGTGTATATCTTGCAGATCTTTAAAACTCCACTAGAATAGGCATCATTCTACCAATAGATGTCACCCTTTCACAATATTTCTTTAAGGTTCTTTATGTCCCATCACCTCTCTGAGATTCTGGTCAGAAATAAATTCACAGTCCTATACTGTATATCTATCAAAATACTGTATATCTATTATAATTATTGTGTTTAGACTTTTCTGAAAATTGGGCTACAAGTGATTCATGTACGGTATGTTTTATCATATTATAATTGATATCTGTAAAGTAACTAGTAACTAAAGTTTTCAAATAATTGTAGTGGAGTAAAAGTACAATATTTGGATCTGAGATGTAGTGGAGTAGAAGTAAAAGAATTGGAAATTGGAAATACTCAAGTAAAGAGTACAAATACCACAAAAGTGTACTTAAGTAGAGTACTTAAGTAAATGTACTTTGTTACTTTACACCACTGCTGCTATTTTTTTTTTTTTTTTCTTTTTTGAAAAATTCTGAATCATTTTAAATTTCAAATCTTCCCTTCTGGGGGTCTCTGGCACAATGCGGCTCTAAGACCACATAGGCCTACATGTACATTTGGGGGTCCTAATTTCCTTCTGTCACTGTGTGTTCTCAGAGTATCTATAATTACCCTAACGATGTGTCAGTGTTCATTTTGTCGGCTATGACTAAGACTAAAAGACTACAAGATTTAGATATTTTGTCGATAAGACTAGACAATTTCAGAAGACTAAAGGTGGTTGCACACTGCTGCGTTTTTCGGGCCGAATATCGGAGTGAATTTCGGAGCGCGTGGATAAAAAAATCAACCTCACGTTATGTCAGTCACATTTGCACACTGCCGCCCGTTTCGCGCACCACTCGGTCCCTTGCTCTCTCTCTCTCCTTGCCCTGAAAAACGCATTTCGCAACGAAAAACGCAGCAGTGTGCAACCAGCTTAAGACTATTATTTATGTTATTCAAAAGACTAAGACTAAATCTAAGTCTAAGACTAATGGCTGTAAACATTAACACTGGTATGAAACTGCAATGAGATTAAAGCCATATACATATTTTATGTATGGTTTATTTTGACCAAGTAACAGGCAGTAGAAGACAATGACTTGTTCAGAGTTATGTGGTTATATTTAGCCTAAAATACTTATCGTAAAAGACAAAGACTAATCCCAAAAGAATAAGACTATTTTTTTTTTGATATTTAGTCAACTAAGACTAGACTAAACTAACCAATTTCAGAAGACTAAGACAGGACTAAGACTAAGTGTTGTGTTATTCAAAAGACTAAGACTAAGACTAAATCAAAATTTGCTGAAAAAGTTAACACTGCGATGTGTCCTCTTGTCCCTGTGTGTTCCCAGGGTACCGTCACATTCACCTCCTCTCCAGAGACGGGACCAGCATCGCTCCTTCCTCCATATTCGTGCACATTAAGATCACTGAGCTGCAACAGAGTTAGCCAGGCCTCATCCAGCACCTCCCCTAAACACTGGTACTTCCCCCATCCTAAACCCTAAACACTAGTACCTCCCCCATCCTAAACCCTTAACACTAGTACCTCCCCCATCCTAAACCCTTAACACTAGTACTTCCCCCATCCTAAACCCTAAACACTGGTACTTCCCCCATCCTAAACCCTAAACACTGGTACTTCCCCCATCCTAAACCCTAAACACTGGTACTTCCCCCATCCTAAACCCTAAACACTGGTACTTCCCCCATCCTAAACCCTAAACACTAGTACTTCCCCCATCCTAAACCCTTAACACTAGTACTTCCCCCATCCTAAACCCTTAACACTAGTACTTCCCCCATCCTAAACCCTTAACACTAGTACTTCCCCCATCCTAAACCCTTAACACTAGTACTTCCCCCATCCCTTCTGCACACCAAGTACAACACAACTCCTAACATCCCATTTGGATGTTCCATGGAATGTACTTAGGGCTGGTGGCGATACGTCTGGAAATCAATATCACCATTATTTCAATGGAGGATAAAAAAAAAGAAAAAAGAAAAGGTTAAAATAGCAGATCGACAAGCGCACAATGCATAGTGAGCTTGTATTTCGGGCTACTTTTGCTATTTTTTATACAGGGTTTGAGGAGCAGTTCACTCCAAAATGTTTTATTTATTATTATTATTTTATATTGATTACTCACTTGAATTCATGGATATTGTATTTGACACATTCCTAAGACAAAGAAATGATTACATTAAATGTACCCCCATTGTTTCTGGATGGGGATCCAAATGCATGCTGTGGGAGCTGGGGGCAAAAGGGCCTTTCTGTGTGGAGTTTTCAGAAACCAGAATTACAGGTTAGGCAATTGGCACTGGGTGAAAACATGGGTTACACAATCGTGGGATAAAAATTATAAAAAAAGAAAGTAAATAATTTTGGGGTGAACTACTCCTTTATGTGGTTAATCAGACAAATCGATTTTGTCGATTATGAAAAGAAAATATACTAAAATCGTTTTGTGTTGAAAGCTCGATTATTGGACCTGCATGAGAGAGTTTAAGTCCCTTATTGCTTCCAAATATTTCGATGTATTTTCGGTCAATTTCCCAGCCCTAGAATGTAGAATAAAATGAGGAAACAGAGCTTGTACTTACAGTATAATCACAGACACACTTCCTCAGAATAGTATTGACTCTTTGCTTAGAAGAGCTGAGAAGAATCCAAAGCCAAATGTTTGTTAGAGTAGTTAGAAGAACGTGTGATAGAAATATTTGAGTGTTTTTTTTTTCCTTTCTTGTCGACCATAATGTGTACGCAAACCTGAGTGGTTCCCATATGGCAGGGGTTTCTCATAGTGGGTGCTGTGGCACCCTAGGGTGCCATTACACAGGTCAATAGGGAGCCTCAGAATACTTTGATAACATTTGGAATTCATCCATTTCACTACAGCTGAACCACTTAGAACCACCTATGCTTAGTAGTAAAACAGACCTGAGTTGCGTTGTACTTGTCACTTGACGAGTTCCTTTTCCATCTTTCCAACTCTCTTCACCTTAAATAGCCGATCTACAAGCTCACAACGCGTCACGTTGTGACACGTTGTGAGCTTGTAGATATACAATTTTTTTGGTGAACGTCCCACCCCAGAATATGGAGTTAAACGTTAAACGCTATTTAAAGTTATTTTCATTGTCCGGAAATGGATATTCCTCCGTGACTTGGCAAAGATTCACATATTTACATAGCGTAATAAGACATAAGATTCAAAGAAATGTACAGTGTAGTTCAGGTGTGCAGTGGATGAAAAAGGTTATTTACAGGGGTGACCTGAGTCAAAAAAGGTTTGAGAACCCCTGCCATATGGTGATGCATTACATACATATTACATACTGTACATGCTGTAAACCTGTGTGCTGCTTGACATACTTGAACTTCGCTGCTCATGTTAAGTTGTAGTTCTTCCTCCTCCTGCTGGTATAAAGGTTTGTGTTATTTATTTAAGAGAAGAAGAAGAAAGAAAATGTGCCACCGATTTATGTAGATCTATATATCCTATCAGTATTTTACATAAACACAGCATATTAGCACATTATGGATGGACAGCTGTTGTTCAGAAGAACTGTTCCTTTGGCTACACCAGTGCTTCTCAACATGTGGGTCGGGGTCCCCACATTATTTTGGGGGGTCCCCAGTTAAAATAATTATGATTATTTTGGGGGGATCGCGGCCTGAAAAGGTTGAGAACCACTGGTCTACACGATGCGCTGTCATTGTCACTGTAATGACCAAAGTGTCTCTGAGAATAGATCCCATCTGCTAGTGTAGTGGTTCTCAACCTTTTCAGGCCGCGACCTCCCCAAAAAATTATCATATTTGAACTGGGGACCACCCAGAAATAATCATATTTGAACTGTGAACTGGGGACCGCCCAAAGATAATCATATTTGAACTGTGAACTGGGGACCCCCCAAAGATAATCATATTTGAACTGTGAACTGGGGACCCCCCAAAGATAATCATATTTGAACTGGGGACCGCCCAAAGATAATCATATTTGAACTGTGAACTGGGGACCCCCCAAAGATAATCATATTTGAACTGGGGACCGCCCAAAGATAATCATATTTGAACTGGGGACCGCCCAAAGATAATCATATTTGAACTGGGGACCGCCCAAAGATAATCATATTTGAACTGTGAACTGGGGACCCCCCAAAGATAATCATATTTGAACTGGGGACCGCCCAAAGATAATCATATTTGAACTGTGAACTGGGGACCCCCCAAAGATAATCATATTTGAACTGGGGACCGCCCAAAGATAATCATATTTGAACTGGGGACCGCCCAAAGATAATCATATTTGAACTGGGGACCGCCCAAAGATAATCATATTTGAACTGGGGACCGCCCAAAGATAATCATATTTGAACTGGGGACCGCCCAAAGATAATCATATTTGAACTGTGAACTGGGGACCCCCCAAAGATAATCATATTTGAACTGTGAACTGGGGACCGCCCAAAGATAATCATATTTGAACTGGGGACCCCCCCAACCTGATAAGCACTTGGAATTGTAGGAGTTGAGGCATTGCATTATAGTTTGACTCGGTTCCAATTCAAATCATGTCCGACCTCCAGGTTCAGAACCACTGTGTAGCAGAGAGGAGGCTAGTGGATATGATGTTTGGCTTTGCCGGGTTGGGACCCCGGGTTGTTAACATTGCTACTGTGCTCCCCGGCGGTGGCCGATGGGTTCGGTCAAAGAGCATCAGAGCCTCAAAGCCTAATACAGTATCTGCCCGGGCCAAAGGGAGATGCCCCTTTAGGCTAGTGGAAGAGATGTTTGGCTTTTAGGGCCCTATTTTAAACTTCTAAACTTCTTCTTTGTCTTTCTTGAAAAACATTTTTAAATAGTTTAAATAGCTGAGCTACAAGCTCACAACGTGTCTTTGATTGATTGATTGAAGACTTTATTAGAAGTTTGCATAGGAAAAGGTACAGTTTCATGACAGTACAGTTCACTGGTACAAGGTCAACTAAAAGCAGATCCTAGTAAGCTTTTCTGCTTATTTGCACAGGAAACCATTAAAGTATCTCATATAACATTGAATGACAGACGGATAGAACACAGTACTATGCAGTAGATATTGTCAGAAATAAAAACAAAATAAAATAAAATATATACAGTAGATAATTACAAAGAAGGGTCAGGGGAGGGTAAGGCAGGTTTGTTTTTACCAGTTACAAGCGGCTGGCGCCTGTAAGTGGTTTTTCAGGGCAATCTTAAGGCGTTCCACATTTTGGTGGTATATAGCAGGAGAACGAGTTTGACCCTATGTGTGATTTAACTGGGTTGAACTGTGGCGTCAATGTAGATCAGCTATTTGAAGTATTTAAAAATGTTTTTCAAAATAGTAAAAAAAAAAGGCAAAGTAGTTTAGGAGTTAAGGGTTGAGCATGGATGACAATAGGGCCCTTAGTGTCATTTCCCGCGTCTGACCTGGGTTTCCCAATCCTGGGCTTAGCAGAGGTGGCCATTTTGTTGTTGTTCCACAGAGAGAAACCCCATCGTTTTTTCCCATAGATATTTCCAAAAATATTTCCATCAATAATTTGTTAAGCACACACTCCGTGTTCTAACTCAGCAACTCCACCAGACCACCACTGAGCCACTGCCATCCACCGTCAAGACCGTGTGCAGGACTCCATTTCTCTATTCGTCAGCTTCACTGTCCCGACACACCTTGCACACAGGGGTGTCGCACCAAATCCTGGGACCTGGGTTAAACTATTGAAAAATAGCAGATCTACAAGCTCACAGCGCGGCACCGAGTGCCACGCTGTGAGCTTGTAGATCTGCTATTTTTGAAAGATTCTGAAAAATGAATATTTCAAATCCTTCTAAGGTTTTTTGAAAAACCTATGATTCTGTGGTGTTCAAACCTTTTCATGTGAAGGACCACGGACCCCCATCTCAAAATATTTAGTTCCAGGGCAAAATTTGAGTTACAAATGTTCGCTTAAAAAATACATAGGCCTATATTCAAAGATTTGTACACATTTTCACGATGTTTCAACAATAGCAGATATACAAGCTTGCAGCGCAGCACTCGGTGTAGCGCTGTGAGCTTGTATATAGGCCTATCTGCTATTTTTCAATAGCTAAAGTATAAAATAATTAAGGCCCCTCCACCTTGAGCCCTAGTGACTCAGTCCCACCTCCCCCCCTTGTGACGCCCCTGCTTGCACACCCTGTAGGTCAGGTGTCCAACAGGACTTTATTCTTCTATGCCTGGTGCCAAACCATCCAGGCTCCTGATGAACCAGAACCATAAAACATTTGATTCTGTGTAAAAACTATATTTGAATATCTAGTGTCAATCTGTCAAATCTCACCATTGGTACAGACTGCAGAGGGCTTTTTAAAACAGCATGTCAACTCTCGTCATTGGTAGTGAATTAGTTAAATATATTTATATAAATATATTATATTATATTATATAATATATTATTTAAAATATATATATTGTTATGACTCATAACCAAAGGTTTTATTGTCATGATTCACCGGGGGCCTGGATGGCTTCGTTACAGGCTTTAAACACATTTTGTATGAATATTTTTTACTGAAATATCACTGGGAAAAAATGAATGGGTTTTCTATGTGTGGCACCACAAAATGGCCGCCACTCCTCCGCCCTATAGAGAACGGAACGGTTAATCTGGTTTCATGTTTTTTTGTTTGTATAGCCTGTAAATATTCCCTGTTTGTGTAAAAGGCATTGTCTATTTTTGTACAGTGTGTTACCATTGTGTATAGCATGTGTTTACTGTAAGCTCATCATAGCACAGACTGTGTTTTATATTATTGTTAGAGGGCCCCATTATTCATTTGCCACCACTGTTTTCAAATAAACGTGTTTTTCATTTAACGTGTTGCAGCATTGTGTATTTTTTTCCTGCAACCTGCATGTCAGTTGCCAGAAGTAGGCTATCCGTAGCCCTGTCCAGTTTGGAATACATTGATGTGAGGTCAGTGAGGAATATGTTGCACAATCTTTATCAATTACATGCAATTTTCGATTTAGGCATTTAGCAGACACTCTGAACTTTACTTAAACAAGAGGTCTTCAACAGGGGGCCACGACACCTAGGGGGTCCGTCTGTGGATGCTAGGCTGTTTGCCGAATACACGTTCTAAATATTTGTCATGTGTTTCATGTTCAAAATAATGACTGTCTCTTTTGAATAGCTTGTACCTATACATGATTATGGTGTAATTGACAGATTGTTAGTGATTGATAGTATTTACATTGGTTCTCAGTTAATATGGTATGTTTATAAATGGCAGTGGTATATTGATGGATGTTGATGGAATACATTTTTAAACACGAGTGCCATCCATTGCATCCTATGAACGGTGGGGTTCATTTGGTGCCGACCGGCGTGCGCATACTGGTTTATATCAATGTGACGTGGACCATTAAGGCATCTATACTATAAACTGTATTAAAGGAAAGAAATATCCCCCAAAATTATTCTGAATCCATTGCAAGCATTGGTTTGGCATGAAAAAACATTCCTTTGTCTAAAAACAGCCCCACAAAACTATGGTTTAGTGATGAGTCATCTTATATTACATTTAAGAACTGCAGCCAGCGGTTTTTGTTTGGTAGGACCAACAGACCAAATGCAGCACTCCAATTGGCTATATGCAGCCAGCGGTTTTTGTTTGGTAGGACCAACAGACCAAATGCAGCACTCCAATTGGCTATAACGTCCCCCAGTCCAGGGGATCTTAACGTCCGCCCAGCCCATGGATCTGTAACCCTACACCAGCCCATACAACAAGCCGCAGCTGTTGTCACGGTTACGCTCCACCCAGCCCACGCTGCCCACGCCCAGCCCACTCAATCTCAGAGGCAGCTGATCCACACAAGAAAGATGTGCGCTGCGTAGTGATGCGCGAATAGGCTTCTGAAGTCATCCGAATCCATCCGCGCAAATTCATTATCCGCCCATTATCCAACCGCATTAATTATATCATCCAATGTATAAATCCGCACCATCCTCATCCGCAACTTCAAAAGTATTATTATTATTATTACCCTTATTATTAGGCTAATATTATTTTCTGGTAGGCTATTCCCTATTAGTTTTCTTAGTTGTGCGATCACAGAAATGCATTGATCTAGCCTACGGAATGTCTCCGTTCGTCTTTTTTTCTTTCTTTTTTTTTTTTTTGGAGTCGTTGCTGTGCGTCGATGCAGACCAACCAGACATGCAGGCAGACAGAGTCAGACACACAAGAGAAAGAGAGAGCGAGGGAGAGAGCGAAAGCGAGAGGAACAAACACAACTTAGTGGGAAGTTTAACTTACCTACTGTACAGTACTTTACAATATGGACTATGGAGAGATTCACTTTTAAGCGCAGCGCAACAAGAGGTAATGATGAGTGCGACGATGCATGCCGTGATGCCGTTTAAGTGGACACAGCTGTTTAGTTTTATCGTGGACTGCACATTGCCTCATGAAAAATGATGGTTACTTTACAAAGTATAACACACACTAACACAGACACGCATACCTAGATTTCGCTTTTTATTGATAGATATATTAGGCCATAATTTATTTCCTGCATTATTTCATCCGCGGATATCCGAAATTAATTAATAATTATATTTGATTGATCCAAATCCGACTGCACCGCGGATCACCGCGGTCCACCGCGGCTAAAACCGCTATCCGCGCATCTCTAGCGCTGCGGCACAATAGTTCCGCCACAATAGTTCCCCCCCATTTTTTTTTTTTTTTTTTAACTTTTTTTTTTTTTTGTAACTAGATGTGAGCGGGCCGAAGGCCCGCGAACCTCTAGTCACTTACAATTTTAGCCCAAGGAATGTTTTTCATGCAAAACAAATTATCACATTATTTTCTGGAGTAAATGAACAGAAGACGGGCCGGAACCTTTATTGCGGAACGCTGCGTTTCCCACGGACCGGTTAAGGGCGAACACCAGCGGTGCTGCTGCTGTGCTTGTTGTCAACACGATGTGCACGGATGGCCGCGTACACTGCACATAAACACACACACACACACACTGCTCATACACACATACACACAACACCTAAACACTTAATAATAATATTAATAACACATCTATCATAATAATAATAAACATGGTGGGGAAGATAAAGCACGTGCGACAGAAGAGGCACCAGGACGCTGTTAAGCTCACAGTGAATCTGAAACCAGCTGCCTGGGAGACACAGGGACCCCCTGCTGCTGCTGGGGGCGGCGGACCCCCTGCTGCTGGGGGCTGGGGACCCCCTGCTGGAGTCTGGGGGGTCCCAGGGACCCCCACCACCCAGGACAGCCACCATGAAGCCATCAAGGAGAACAAACAGGTACAGTCAGTGGTCTACTGCTGATCCATTGGTTCTCCCTGCCAGGGGTCCTTGAGGGAGTTTTTTTTCCCCCAGGGGGTCCCCAGCTAAATGATAGTTATGAACCAAATGGACCCTTACAGGTCTGTAACTCTGAGAACCAAAAGGACCAGTTAGTACCTGTACACTCTCTGAGTTAAATTAACATTGACTTTACAATCTAAATTGGGGTCTCGGAGATATAAATGTCATTAAATGGGGGTCCGTAGCCCTAATGCATGTCCAGTTGACCCCTTGCTGCTGCTGGGGGCTGGGGACCCCCAGTCCTAGGGAGGGACTCCCCAGGACATGAGGCCATCAAGGAGAATGAACCTGTGTCTACTAACTCCAGTGGTTTTCAACCCTTTTCATATCAAAGGTCAATTTTTATTTATTGTTCATGTGAGCCACGGACCACCATTTGATGAGATGTAGCTTATCGGACCCATAACTATTTAGTTGTAGTTGGATGAGATTCTGTCCACAATTCCATGCTGTATTGATGTTGTTGCCATAGGAGAGATAACAGGTCAATCGAAATAACAACCCTTCTTCATTCTCTAATTGTGTAGAGTTCTTGTAACTTAAGTAATTTTAATTGTTTAACAATAATTTAACTCTCGAGAGCATAAAATGAAACCAAACAGAGTTAAAGATCTATAAGGGTTCATTTGGTTACCAACTCTATCATTTAGCTGGGGACCACCTGTGGTCCACCAGTGATCAACCAGTGGTCCCCTCAAGGACCACTGGTTGAAAATAGCAGATCTACATGCTCACAACGCTGTTGTGAGCATATAGATCTGCTATTTTCACAATAGAAATGTGTTACTGTATACAAAATGTAATGCCTCAACTCTTAGTGCTCATCAGAGTGGGGGGGGTCCACAGTTAAAATGTCATTATTTTGGGGGTCACAGCCTGAAAAGGATGAGAACCACTGTACAGTATGATCATAATTCAGACAGTATAATATGAAACATACTTTAATGCTGTCATCTTTCTTCTAAAGCAGCGGACAGTTTAGTGTCAAGCACCTACTGTAGATCTTCAAGCTCACAGCTGCAAGCTTGTACCTCTATTTTTGAAAATGTGTGCTGAAAAAAGCTGTGGATAGCATACTGCCTAAGATGCTGGCATCACTATCGTTGATGTCATTTATCACTTGATGATATTTTATTTACAGTCATATTTTGACTTTTTGACAGTTGATGTTGCACTAATATAATACGGTACTCTTAGTGTATTATTATTTATAATTGTACTAATATTGCAGCTGCACAGTGCACATTAACAATAAACAAATAAACAAAAATGTGGTTTAAAAAATCGGCCTGAAGGTGGCGCTAAATGGGACAGATCCATGTTGATGAGATGAGTCTAGACATACTGTGTACTGATTTGCGTTATTCTAGGGCAAAAGTTTTAGGAGCAGTGTCCAAAAATGTGTTTTGCAAGAATCGGCCTCATGGTGGTGCTAGAAGAGGGTCATGTGAGAATTGATTGTGGTTTGGTAGGCAAGGAGTGTGTATGCAAAATTTGGCTTGAATCGGGGCAACGGTGGCGCAGATATGAGCAGGGCAAAAGTGTGACGTGTGACAGACAGAACTGACTGACGGACAGCTGGTGGCGGTTTTGATAGTAAGCGCGACCTGACGGTCGCAATCAGACGATTACTCTGTATCGACCGATATGTAAGTTATGAGTATCGGAATGGGATGGGTGTCATGTAAGGAAACAAGGTACTGTATGGGTACATTTATAATGTGTTGTTCATCCTTCTCTTGAACCCACAGACGCTGAGCTCCTTCCCATCTGGGATCTTCTCTGGAACAAAGATCAGCCGTGAGGCTCTGGTCCAGACGCTGACCATAGAAGAACCAGCAGACGTCGTCACACCACTGCCTGCTGTCAAAGGTAACATAGAACACACAGGCTTTCTCAAGGTGGGATAATAAAGGTATCTATCTATCTCCGTGGCACCCTAGGGTGCCGTGGTGACACCAGTCATGGGGTGGTACAGGATGCTTTGATCATACTTATTTAACCACTTATACTTAGTAAACCGGACCTGAGTTGCGCTGTACTTGGTGCATTATTTCTCAGCCTACAGTAGTACACCAGTAAGACTCCCTAAATCGGGAGATAAGCGACCGTCAGGTCTCATACACAAACTTTAGAAGGCAATGGTAGCCAATCAGGAGGGAATATGGGAAATGGGACAGATCCATGTTGATGACATGACTTTAGAGATACTGTGTACCGCTTTGTGTGATTTTAGGGCAAAATCTGTTGGAGCAGTGTCCAAAAATGTGTTTTGCAAAAGTGTGACATGATGTGACAGATAGACGGACAGATGGACAGACAGCGGGTGGAGCTTTTCATAGTAACTTGCGACCTGACGTTTCGCAACCAGGTCGCCAGAAATTGACGATCTACAAGCTCACAATAATGTGATTTTGTTAGTGTTCCCCCCGGGAGGCTCTCTCCATTCCGACATGTCGCCACTCCGAAATTGACTTCTTATTGTCGGAGTGGCGACACTCCCATAGGGGTTAGGTTCAGGGTTAGGGTTAGAGATAGGGTTAGTGTCGGAATGGAGACATGTCAGAGTGGAGAGATGCACCCGTTCCCCCCACCAGTGGTGTGGTTAAACGCCAAGTATAAAAGTTATGTTTGATCTGTCCTATATAATGGCTATAGAACAGATATTCTCTCATGACAGACTGTATCTTAGGGAGAAGGAATTTACATATCTAACATAAATGTAAGTCAAAGTAACAACAGTTACATCTCTCGGTCGTCCTCAGACGAGCTTCCATCGGAGTCTCCAATCGTTCCGCTTCTCCATACACCCGGCCAGCTCCGAAGCCCACACTTATTCATTCAGAATGAATTCAGTCCGATCAGAAATTCATACCCAACTTTTTACATGGAATCTGAATAAAAGTATATTGCGATTCACATGATGGAGACTGGAAAAAAAGACTGTATCAAGTACCTACTGTATATTATAAGTACCTTTTCGGCAAATAAAAGGTGAATTGATCCCAGTGCATGAGGGAGGACGATATCACGATAAATTAAATCTCCAGTCCACGATACGATTATCGTGAGTGTTTTTTATCACGATAAACGATAGTATCGCGTATCGTCCCATCCCTAATTCAGGCTAATGTTGCTGGCTGGCTGACAGCAGGTGTTGGCCAGTCAGTGGCTTGTAGCTCTTTCTGGTGGTTTTGATCTCAACACCCTAATCCAGGGAGTTTCAGGCCAAGGACCCCTTATAGCTGAGAGAGAGATGAAGCAGGGACCCCCACCACTAGTACATATTGTATACAATTGTGGTGGTGTTTGAAAAACCTTTTCATAGATGGCTTCATAGACTTGTTTGACAGCGCTGTCATCACTGTTGTGTTGGATTCATGTTAACTTGTATCTTCAGACATTTAACCACATAAACCATCAATACTTAGCTAACTTGACCTTTCGCTCTGTACTTGGTCTGCTCTTTTTCCCCTTTACACCAAACTTCTTTCCTGGAAATTGCCGATCTACAAGTAGACGGGTTGTTTATGGCTAAAGTTTTCGTAAGAATATGAAGCTAGTTAGTAAAGTGACTTGCATTGGGCTTGGTTTTCAACATACTCAAGGGACCAGTGCCCATGCACTTACCTGTCAAACTATTTCACAACACCACCTCTATGAGAACTCTTTATCTTTTAACACAACTAAGAATGGCACACACTTGTAATGTGATGGGACAATAAAGATTGACTCTGATTCTGATTCAGAGGTAACCACACTGATATCATCCCCTCCAGATTTGGCACCAAATATGGGGAGGAATTATTTCTACTAGTATGCCATCACAAGGTGTGAATCCCTAGTCCCACCCTGCTTGAATAAAGTATATTCAATCTTTACCAGAATTACCCTTTCTCACCACTAGATGGTGTGTTTGACCTGTGCATAAAGGTACCAAGGTTCAGACAGTGTAACACAAACAAGCAGGGCTGTAAAGTAACTAAGTCCATGTAGTGTGTGTGTGTGTGTGTGTGTGTGTGTGTGTGTGTGTGTGTGTGTGTGTGTGTGTGTGTGTGTGTGTGTGTGTGTGTGTGTGTGTGTGTGTGTGTGTGTGTGTGTGTGTGTGTGTGTGTGTGTGTGTGTGTGTGTGTTTCTAACAGGAAAGAACTGGAGTATTTCCAATGTTGTATATTTTTAGTCCACTACATCTCAGTGAGAAATATTTACTTCTTGAGCGGTGCTAACCGTTCCTACATCTGGCTTTGTGTGTTTGTCCCGTGCCTGTCCTGACTGTCATTGGTCAATTGAGTACCTGAGACGAAAAACAGTCTAGTCCATATTTTAACATTTTGAATATAGATATATATTTTTTTATTTACCAGACTGTAAACCACAAACTAGAAGTTTTAAATCTGTTACATTCTTAATGCACGCACCCCTCATTTTGTTGAATTCGATTTTTTTCTACATAACTACTAGGAATTATAAGACATAATACTTATGGAAAGTGGAAAAACAGTATGTATATCTCCAACAGTTTGTGGAACAACAGTCTAACGGTGGTTGCACACTGCTGCGTTTTTCGGGCCGAATATCGGAGGGAATTTCGGAGCACGCAAATAAAAAAATCAACCTCACGTTATGTCAGTCACGTTTGCACACTGCCGCATGTTTCGCGCACCACTCGGTCCCTTGCTCTCTCTATCTCTCTCTCTCTCCTTGCCCTGAAAAACGCATTTCGCAACGAAAAACGCAGCAGTGTGCAACCAGCTTAAGTCTGTACAAGCAATATTCAGCAGACAAAGGGAGCAGATAACATTAAAACAGACAATTGAACAAAATGAATGACGGGTGATTGCATCAACAATTTAACAGATTAAATGACTAGTTTGTGGTTTACAGTCTGGTAAATCAAAAATATATATTATATATAATCAAAAAACTTGAAATATGGACTTAGACTGTTATTCGTCTCAGTTTGTCTGTCCAGGGTCACACTGGACAAGCTTTGTGGGACGCTTAACCCATTTTGACCTAGAATTATTTAATGCTATTGAAAAATAGCAGATATACAAGCTCACAGCGCGGCGGCACCGAGTGCCACACTCCTTTTTACGTTTTATTATCCTCCTAAATAATAGGTTTTATTATTTAGGTTTTATTTGACTAAACAATAGAATAGTAACCAATTTAAACAAGGAAGGCATCTGTGTGATTTTGGATTTTAGCTTTAAAGCAAGATACATTTTCAGAACATCTAGAACAGTGGTTCTCTTAAATAGCAGATGGACATACTGTATTTTGCCGATAAAGTATAGTTTTAGACACGCCGTCTCAAGCTAACTTGAGCCATGAGCGAGTCGAGAGGCGGTGCGTTGCGAAGTTCACTTGAGCCGGCGTTTGGAGCTGTACCCCGACAGGGACAGAATAATAGATGTTGTTGCTTTTGCCCCAACTGCCACTCAAGGTGACTCTACCGTGTTGGGCTGCCATGTCTGGCAGACTGCCTTGAAGGGTGACGGTCCCTTTTATTATTTCTTATATCAACGATTTTAATAATCAACTAAATTGATTTCCCTGATTAACTGTATTACACTTCATTGTACAACGGTGGCGTGGGGAAATAGCTGAGCTTGTAAATCTACTATTTTCACTATAAAAGGAGAAAAAGAAAGTTCATGCATCGAAATTGAGCCATGCAAATAATCCTGATTAATACTGATTTGAACACACACACACACACACACACACACACGCACACGCACACGCACACGCACACACACACACACACACACACACTTGTCCATCTTCCGCCTCTGAGCTTTTGATTCCATGCAGAGAGAGAGGGGGAGAGAGAGAGAGAGAGAGAGAGAGAGAGAGAGAGAGCGATGGAGAGGAGGGCGAGTGAAGATTGCCCCCCTCCCCCTCCCCAGGGCATTGACTGTGCCCCCCCTCTCTCTCTCTTTGCACGCATCGCGTGAGAGAGAGAGATGGTCCGTCTGGAAGTACAGTATGTGGCTGAGATGTGATCTATTTCCACATCACTGTATGTATTGTGCTGTAAGGGTTTATAAGGAGTAGTGAAATGACACGCACACACAGAGTGGTGGACATTAATGAAGTTACTTGATTATATTGTACTAAAGTATTTGTGTGTGTTTTTGGCAAGAAAGGCCGGGTGCAACAATAATCACAAGAATACTGTCATAGATCGTGGTTGTGTAACGGTGTGGAGTTCATAACCGCAATTATTATAGTTTTATATTTGTAATGTATTTTATTTTTATTTTTTTAACAACTTTTTTGGGGAGTTACCGCCATACCGCCCGTAAACAGTGATGTAATACCGCGGCCCTCGCTCCCCGTTCACTTCTAGCTTTTTATAAATCCACTCCTCGCTACGTTAAAGAGCGCCCGCTCGGATCCAGCTCCGCTGCCCGCTCCGCTCACATGCTCTGCCGCCAATGTTGATCTGAGTAATGCAGGAGTGTTGCTCTTAGGGCTGTCACGATTATGACATTTTACATGACGATTAATTGTCACTCAAATAATTGCGATTAGCGATTTAATTGTGTTTTTTGGTCGTTGACAATTACATTTGTGTTGTGGCTTGTAGGCTTTGAAGTTGCACATGGCAGATATGACACATAACCTGGATATACAAAGAAATTACTGACATATTTGACAACTTTATACTTTAAAAAGAACATTGATAGTGGAAATAGCCGATCTACCACTATTTTTGAAAATGTTTGAAAATATACATTTTTCAACGTGGAAATGATTATGACGATTGTGACAACATGATTGTGATTATGTGAAATAATGATGTAGTCATTGTGACAGGCCTAGTTCCTCTCTGCCCATAAACGCGGTGGGTAAACGTCTTGTCTCTTTAGTGGGCAGCATCTGTCTAGGTCAGGGGTCCCCAGATGATTAGCTTAATGTATTTGTTTTCCTCACTCATCGTTAACCAAACCACCAGGCAGTATAAGTGTGTACAGGGTGGATGCAGCCTGTTCACCGCTGGTTGCTTCGAAAATAGAAGATCTACATGCTCACAACGCCTCGCAGTGCGAGGCGTTGTGAGCATGTAGATCTGCTATTTTCACAATATTTATCTGTGGAACCTATAGTCACATTAAATGTAATGCCTACAATTCCGAGTGCTTGTCAGGGTGGGGGTCTCCAGTTCATTTGGGGGGGGTCTGCTCTAGGTATTCTACAGTGCATTTGGGGGGGTCTGCTCTAGGTATTCTACAGTGCATTTGGGGGGGTCTGCTCTAGGTATTCTACAGTGCATTTGGGGGGGGTCTGCTCTAGGTATTCTACAGTGGGACGGCCCGTTGTCACACACATCTGTCCCACAGCCTTGTGACAAAAGAGCCCCGTTCTGCAGTCTAATGAAGTATTTACTACAAGCAGGGGTGTCACACCACATTCTGGGCCCTGGGTACAAGGTTAGGATTCACTGCGGGCCCCCCATGAATGTTCTTCATAGGGGGAGGAGGGGGTTTAACCCATTTAGACCGGGAACACATTATTATGCATTATTTTGTGCTTTAACTATTGAAAAATAGCAGACATACAAGCTTGCGGTGCTGCGCTGCAAGCTTGTAGATTTGCTATTTTTTGAAAAATCTTGAAAATGTGTGCAAGTATTTCAAATCCTTCTGAGGTTTTTTGAAAAACCTATGTTTCTATGTCAGTGGTGCTCAAACCTTTTCATGCGAAGGACCCCCAAAATGATATGTATTTGGCCACGGACCCCCATCTCAAAATATTTAGTTCCTGGGACCCACCAGAAGCAAAATTTGAGTTACAAACGTTCGCTTAAGAAATACATATATTCAAAGATTTGCACACAGTTTCACGACTTTTCAAAAATAGCAGATCTACTGCACTCGGTGCCGCGCTGTGAGCTTGTATATCTGCTATTTTTCAATAGCTAAAGTATAAAATAATGAAGGCCCCTCCACCTCCTTGGGCCCTAGTAACTCAGTCCCACTCCCCCCCTCCCCCTTGTGACGCCCCTGCCTACTCTTGTCTAATGAAGTATTCTTTCACTACCAGACCCTGGGGACCCCGGCCCACGTGTCAGCGTTGACCTCAGGGGTCACCTCCCCACAGACGGCCTGCCAGCCTGGCTTTTATTTCACTGACCCTGCAACTCTGCTCTCACATTCGATTTGATGGGGGTCCCCCAGGAGTCTTTGCTTGGACCCCTCCTCTATTCTCTCCGCACCAAATCTCTTCTGAGAGAATAGGCCTGAATGTCTACAGGGTCAGAATGCAAACAGAGATGTAAGAGTTCACGGTAAAATACATCCTCTGATGTACAGTAAGGCTGTGTCAGTTAATCCTACTAATAGATTGCAATCAGTACAAACATACTCAATTTAAGTATGTACTTAGGGCTGTCACGATTATGACATTTTACATGCCGATTAATTGTCACTCAAATAATTGCGATTAACGATTTAATTGTGTTTCTGTCGTTGACAATTACATTCCTGTTTGGCTTGTAGGTTTTGAAGTTGCACATGGTAGATATGACACATAACCTAAATATAAAAAATAAATTACTTACATATTTGACAACTTTATACTTAAAAAAAGAACATTGATAGTGGAAATAGCAGATCTACAAGCTCACTGAGCTTGTAGATCTGCTATTTCTACTATGTTTTATTAAAAAAATATATATGACACATTTTCAACATGGAAACTTTTTATGAAAAATAATCGCGATTATGTCAAATAATTGTAATTAGACGATTATGTAATAATTGTGACAGCCCTACATGTACTATTTGTATACAAATGTTTTATTTTATTTTTTTATTTTATATACAATAGAAAAAGTATTGCAGATCTGCTTGCTGTCAGCACATGGCATCACGACACAGTGAATGATCATGTAGGACTTATGTTCTTAATCAGACTAATCAGTTCAGTAGTTTATAAAAAGATCTGACATTTTCCAAGTCCATTTGTTGATGTAAAAAAATGTCATCTCTTGATTATTCGATTAATGAAACAAATATGAAAATAATACCAATCTGTAGAATAATCGGCAAAGAAAATAAGCGATGGCTGCTGCCCTGCTCTGGTGTGAGCCTTGGTTCTCATCTCTCCGCTCCACTCCAACCCTCACCGTCTGGGGTGTCACAAGGGGGGGAAAAGTGGGAATGAGTTACCAGGGCCCAAGGTGGAGGGGCCTTTATTGTATTATACTTTAGCTATTGAAAAATAGCAGATCTACAAGCTCACAGCGCGGCACTGAGTGCTTGTAGATCTGCTTTTTTTTGGAAATGTGTGCAAATTTCTGAATACATGTATTTTTTTAAGCGAACATTTGTAACTCAAATTTTGCTTCTGGGGGGTCCCTGGAACTAAATATTTTGAGATGGGGGGTCTGTGGCCAAATACATATCATTTTGGGGGTCCTTCACATGACAAAAGTGTGAGCACCACTGACATAGAAACATATGTTTTTCAAAAAACCTTAGAAGGATTTGAAATATTCAAAGACTTGCTCACCGTTTTCCTGTGATTCAATCCTGTCATGCTCAGATTCTTGTATCGCAGGAAAGAAATAACTCAGAGCTTTGAAGGGTTTTTCTTTTTGCTTTGAAGTGTTATTGCGTCGCATTGACAACACAAAAATATAATAATAATAATAATAATTCCCCCGAATGGAATGATGACAGCAGTGGTATGTATTTGCACGCACTAGGGATGCAAATTATCGATTTATTCACCTTAGCGATTAATCGATTCATTGATAAGCTACGTTTTTTAGGACCAAAAGGAAAATTCATTAACGAGCGCCAACGAGCTTCACCTGAAAAGTATCTTAGTAGCAATGGTTCTAAAGTGTGGTCCAGGGACCCCTGTCTCTGTGTCTCTCTCCTCCAAACTATCTCACCCCTCCAGAAGTGCACACTACCAATCCCCCCCCCCCCCCCAAAAGATAAGACAAGTGAAAGCAGAGAGGCTCAAACAGCCTTACAGGATGCTATAGTCGGGGTGGGGGTCCAGTGGGTGAGGGGTGGGGGTCCGGTGGGTGAGGGGTGGGTGAGGGGTGGGGGTCCGTCCTGTAATCACGGCTCTCCATTTCACCACAACGCTGGGAAGACGATGCTCCCGGTGGGAGTGCCCCCCCCCCACCCACCTCCACCCACCTCCCCACACCCCCACCCGCCTCTCAACACGCGTCGGTTCAAGTAGAACGACCTCTGCTCCACCCTTGCCTCCCCGTTCAGAATTCTTCCAAACTAGAGAGAAGGAAATTTATGAAATGGAAAGAAATGACCACACTCACAGAGGAACAGTGGTCCCTTCAGCACACCCAAAACACTCACAAAGCACACATGAAACACGGGCGAGAGCCGAGAGAGAGGAAAATGAATAAAATGGGAAGAAAATAATATTCATCACACTCACAGAGGCACTTCTTGCCTCTGTGAAAACAATCTAGATCAGACAGGGATGCACCGAATATTCGGCCACAGAAAATATTCGTCCGAATAATGCCAAAAGGGTCGATTCTACTTGAAGCGACGTGCGAAAGACAGGCAAGCCTCCACACTCCCATCCACCCACATCCACCCCCACCCACCCACCCCCACCCACTCCCATCCACCCCATCCTCCAACATATAGATCCACTGACCCCCACCCATCCCACCCACCCCACCCCTGGGTGATCGTGTTTCCCTCTTCCTCCTCAGTCAGTCAGTCAGCAGTGATCCTCATGGTTTTACAGATGCCTATCAGCTCCTGTTCTCTGTGCTCAAACAGCAGCTCTAACACATTTGTTGTGTGGCGCTGCGGTGGCAGAGATGAAAGATAAAAGACACCCGCTGCCATGCAAGCCCAGAGGCTTCTCTGCCCGCTGCGCTGCGTTACGGCATGCATGCCCGCCTGGCCGATCCTCCACTACAGATAACGCCCGTCCCAGCGAGGGCCGTCACCATTATGACGATCAGGGTTCCCACGGTCATGAAATTCCTGGAAATATTTTGAAATTACAAAAATATTTTTCCAGTACTGGAAAAGTTTTAGAATTGATCAAGGATCCTGGAAGGTCCTGGAAAAAATAGCCATGCATTGTCTTTGGTTATTGACTTTGTTAATACATCTGAAATGACAAATTAAACATTTGTCAAATATTAGAGGCAGAAATTGAGAAAATAGACGATCTACATGCTCACAACGCCTCGCAACGAGCATGTAGATCTGCTATTTTCACAATAGAACCGTGTTATACAAAATTCCTCAACTCTTAGTGCTCATCAGGGTGCCGAGTCCCCAGTTAAAACATGATTATTTTGGGGATCACAGCTAGGCCTGTGACGATTCACTTACCTCCCGATTCGATTCGATTTCGATTCATAGGGTGACGATTCGATTATATCACGATTATTGCGTTTTCCTGCGATTTGCGATTCGAATCATGATTATTGCGTTTTTTCCCCCCAAAAATTACAGCTTTTTTATATTGAAACATTTTAAAACAATTATAAACAATTATAAAACATTAAAAGTTGAATCATAATACTTCAAATCAATGCAGCCAAATAAAGTCAGTCAATCTTTCTGACATTTATTTCAGCCAAAGTGCCAGTGGTACAACATTACAACAACATGTTCCTGGTCAAGATGCCAGAAAACACAGAACACAACAGTCATAAAAAAATAATAAAAAAGAATCGCTGTGCTGCAGGCCTACAGCACTGTGCTAGCTTTAGCCATAACATGACATCCTCATGACCTAAAACTGTTCCTTTAGGACCTGTACTTACTCTGACTGAAGGACCTGTACTTACTCTGACCCCCCTTTCCACAGCAAGATATTTAACTGATTACATTAGGCAGAACTAACACACCTGCTTATGATGTACAGGAAACCAGGCTCATGTAGGACAATGGTACAGTATATATCATCGGGTGGTGTTCATTTAATCAAATCAAACTTTATATACAGTATATAGCACATTTACAACAACCATTTTTGCTTAACTCATATACTGTAGAAAATGTCCAACAGTTTGTGGAACAACAGTATGTCCGTACAAACAATTTAACAGATTAAAATCTAGTTTGTGGTTTACAGTCTGGTAAATCAAAAATATCTATATACATTTTTTTTTAAATATGGACTTAAAAGACTGTTTTTCATCCCAGCGTAAAATAGACCTGTGTGCTGGCTTTGACCTTTGAACTCCATCTGCGCGGCATGTCGCCACCGGTCGATGCTGGTGGCGAGAAAAAATAAATCATTTCAAGGACCCCGGAATGTTTATGTATTTGCATAAAAGACGAGACAATTTGTCTAAAATGTGGCGTACCGGCATGGATTTCTAGATTGCAATTCTTTCAACATAAGATGCTGCATTCAAATTCAGGAGAGTTTAGACAAGGCAATTCTCTTGAATGCTGCCTTCAGGTATGGCATGGAAAGAGGGGCATTTGCATTTCTTTCACCATGTAGTAAAAACTGCATTCATAGTCTGGAGAGGGCACTTTTTACAGACGGATAAAAGGGCAGGGGCTCAAGCCCCCTTTGATGTCTATATTGTGTGCATGTGCCTGGACCACGGTATGAAATGACAGCGGTCACAGTTATTGTGACGGCATCGCAGTGACCTTTGAACTCTATCCGCGCGGCGTGTCGCCACAGATCGATCACGTCCCAGCGTTCCTTCAGAGTGACGGACAGACGACTAATAAGGTCATGTCAGATCAATAAGGAATCATGAAAAAATAAAATGGAGTGCAGGATTACATGACAGCAAAAAAAAAGGAAACGTTTTGTAACCAAGACAAAATAGTATTAATGTTGTAAATAAATACATAAATAACTTAATTCATACCTTCACGTATACGTTTATATTAGCCCATTACAACTGGGAAAGCATCTGTGTCATTTTGTTCCAGGGACCCCCAGAAGCAAAGAGCTGAGTTCAAAATGTTTGTTTTAAAAATGTAAATACAATTTGAAATATATTCAAAGATTTGCACACATTTTCCAAATAAATAAAATTCTCAAAATGGCAGATCTACAAGCTCATAGAAATGTAATGTCTCCCCGGCACTCCCAACTAGTGAAAATAGCAGATCTACAAGCTCACAACATCACAACCTCACATCACATTTCCTGTCAGACTACCGTATTCTATCAATAAATGCAGAAAGAGATGAAAAAAAGGTTAAAAAAAGATTTACACACGTCATTGAGGTGTGTGTGTGTGTGTGTGTGTGTGCGTGTGCGTGGTGTGTGGTGTGTGTGTGGTGTGTGTGTGTTTTTTTAGAAGCTGGTGGGTGGGTGTGTTCGAGGTGTATTTTCATTAGATGCCGGTGTGTGTATATTGTTTTTTTAAGCTGGTGGAAGTGTGTGTGTGTGTGTGTGTGTGTGTGTGTGTGTGTGTGTGTGTGTGTCTGCGTGTGTCTGCGCGGGGAAACATCTGTCTGTCCTATGACCTCATGACCTTGTGGCGTCACCGGCCAATCACAGCGCTCGCTGACCCTGCAGGATGGGAACCATGGCTGCACATAATAGCAGATCTACAAGCTCACAGCGCGGCACAACGTGATTCACTGTGAGCTTGTATATCTACTATTTTTTTTTTTTTTGACTAGCCAACGTATATAAATGAATAGACTTCTCCTGGGGACCCCCAGGAACCCTCCCAAGGACCCCTGGGGGTCCCCGGACTCCACTTTGCGAAGCACTGAGCACCCACCACACACACACACACTATAGGGATGGGACGATATGTGATATTATCGTTCATCGCGATAAAAACCACTCATGATAATCGTATCGTGGAGATTTAATTTATGGTGATAACGTCCTCCGTCATGCACTGGGATCAATTCACCTTTTATTTGCAGAGCTGCATATCTGGTACCACTTAAACCCTCTATAATAGGTAAACGGTACTTATAATATACGTACTTAATACAGTCTTTTTTTCACTCTATCAAATGTCTTAGCAAAAAAATAGCCGATCTACAAGCTCGCGACGCGTTGTGAGCTTGTAGATCGGCTATGTTTTGGCAAATGTTCCGTACCAGGATAATTGGATTTTGATTACCACGATAATATCGTAAATTGCGATTTCTTTTGTCACAATAATCGTGATATGACATTTTTATATCGTTCCATCCGTAGGGCACACACACACACACACACACACACACACACACACACACACACACACACACACACACACACACACACACACACACACACACACACACCTCTTCCACATCTCTCTATTTTTCTTTCTTTCATCTCTGTCTCTCTCACTTCATTCTCACGGCTGTTTTCACTCCATCAGAATTTTCTTTTCCACCGCTTTTTGTCAGCTCTCTTTCTCACCATTATATTAGCACACACACACACGCACACACCTACACACACACACACACACACACACACACACACACACACCCCTGGGTCCCTGAGGTTGTCCTGAACACAGGGCAGCTCAAGGTGGCTGCGCTGATAAAATAACATTAAAAGAAAAAGTCGGGGAGGAAAAAAAGATAGTTTTTCCGTCTCTGCCCAGGATGTTTTCCCCACAGGAGTGGAACATGGATAACTGGACCCCCAGATACCATGTATGTGCAGCAGTACACCCCAACCCCTCTGTCTCTCTGTCACTCAATTCAATTCAATTCAAAAATAGCTTTATTGGCATGACTGTAACAATTACAATAATACCAAAGCATCAAGTGCAATAATAACAAAACAAACAATAAGAAAACAAACAATATCGAACATAAGAAATAAAATACAATATACTGTCATCAGAATTTAACTGTGTGTGTCAAGATAGTCACATGAGTGTATTGTTTGCTTAAAGGGGAAGACCACCCATTTTCAGTATTGAACTATGTCATTAATATACCTTAGAGGAGTTGTGTGGAAATTAAAAAAAAAGTTCCCCCTCTTCTGTGTTGCCTAGAACTGGAGGTTTGATTTTGGGGTTTGTATTGCAAATTACAACTTGATGACATCACACATTGTACTTTACAATATAAATCCCAAAATATATCCTCCAGTTCTAGGCAACACAGAAGAGGGGGAACTTTTTTTTAATTTCCACAACTCCTCTAAGGTGCATTAATTACATAGTTCAATATTGAAAATGGGTGGTCTTCCCCTTTAAGTGTCCCTCAGTTTGTGACATGCAGTCACATATTGTGCAGCTAAATGTGCTGCAGGTTCCTCTCCTAGTAGAATGTGTTGTTTGTCATTGTCATCTAGAACTGAAGTTTGGAATTAACAGCTCAAATGTCTTAAAGTATTCTGCTCTTATGTTTTTATATTTGTCACATTTTCATAGAAAGTGCGTCTCATTCTCAACCTCAGTGGTGGTCACTCTCTGCTTCTGTTTCTGTCTTATAGTGAAAATACATCCCTAATTCTCATCCTTGTGTTCCTTCCAACGTATGAATAACTTGTCATTAAATGTGTGTTCTCTTCTCCTCCTCAGGCGTGGAAGAGAAGAAAGTCAAGTCAAAGAAGGAGAAGATGAAGGAGAGGAGAGAGCGCTGGCTCAACAGTGAGTGTCCAACCTGTCCATGATGGTTTATACCCTTTATACTGTCCACGATGTCCATGCTGTCAGTAGGGCTGTCACCATTATGACTAATTACATTTTACTTTTTTCTTTTCCACAATTACATTTCTGTTTGGCTTGTAGGCTTTGAAGTTGCACATGGCAGATATGACTCATAACCTAAATATACAAAGACATGAGTGACATATTTGACGACTTTATACTTAAGAACATTGATAGTGTAAATAGCCCATAGTGGAAATAGTAGATCGTCTATTTCCAGTACTTTTTCAAATGTTTGAAAATAAAGTAAAGTAAGCGATTATGACGAATTATGTCAAATAATTGCGATTAAACGATCATGTAATAATTGTGACAGCCCTAGCTATCAGGCAGAAATGTTTTTATTTTATTTTGTAAACTATTGTCCTATGCAAGAGTGTCACACAAAGGTAGTGAAAATGGACAATGTTTATAAGTAAAAGGAAAGGTTTTTATCAGACGATATGCCATCCACAAGCTCACACTCTTCCAGCTTGTGGATATTTTTGCCGCAGGACACGCCCTGCACCAAAGAGGATGACTGTAGCCATGAAATAAAGTTCAGCAGTTACACCCCCCCCCCCCCCCCCCACCAGTGTTGCCATGTCTTGTTATAACCCCCACCTGAAAAGGTTGTGTGCCAGGGAGCCCCCGTTTTTATTTCAAGATCTGTTTGAGTTGTGAGCTTGCAGATTGACTATTTTTAACAGTATACAGGTTTAAGCTCACGACGGCCTATGTATAGATTTGGAGACTCACTTCCGAGCAATCTTCGTTCCTACTCTCACCTATGGTCATGAAGTGTGGGTCATGACCGAAAGTATAAGGTTGCGGCACTCGCGGGTACAAGCGGCCGAAATAAGATTTTCTCAGAGGGGTGGCTGGTATCTCCCTTAGAGATAGGGTGAGAAGTTCAGTCACCCGAGAGAGAGAACCGCTGCTCCTTCACTTGGAAAGGAGTCAGCTTAGGTGGTTGGGGCATCTAGTACGGATGCCTCCCGAGCGCCTTCCTAGGAAGGTCCTCGATGCGGTCCCAGGGAGGAGACCCCGTGGCAGACCAAAGACCAGATGGAAGGAAGGACTATATCTCCACACTGGCTTGGCAAAGCCTCGGTACACTCCCTGAGGGAGTGGAGGAAGTTGCTCAGGATAAGGAACTCTGGAAGTCTCAGTTGGAACTGTTACCCCCGCGAACCGATTCCGGATAAGCGGTTGAAGATGGATGGACTCACTTCCAATCTTCCGCCGTAATCACCTCTTCAGACTCCACAAACTCTCACAAAATCTGGCAACACTGACAAGTCCCCCCCCCCCCCCCACCATCATCCTGCTATAATAGTGATCAGTAACTCTATCTCTGTGCTGAGCCAATCAATTCCTGGGTAACACTAAACGCATCCTCTGTGTGTGCGTGTATAATTAGGCGCTAATGGCCTGCCGTCCGCGCTGTGCAGGCTCTGTCTGAAACCCTACCCCTTCTCCTCCATGCGCTGGAGCTTTATTAGCAGGAGGACCAGGAGAAGATGGGCTTATTTATCTGTTTATGGTTGGTGTTATCATTATGATTATTAAACATTATTCCTTATTTATCTGTTTATGGTTGGTGTTATCATTATGATTATTAAACATTATTCCAGGAATGGGTGTGGACTGGAGGAGGCTGTGGATGTGGGACAACGAGCTCGTTACTGGTGCATGAATAATAAGGATATGTCATTACTACACAATTATTACTATATATATATATATATATATATATATATATAGAGAGAGAGAGAGAGAGAGATGTCAAATATTATTCCCTTTTCTATTCCCTTTTTCTATCGTTATAGGCAAAAATGAATAAAACAAAATAAAATAAATAAAGTATCGGGACCTGACCAACAATTAAATAAAATAAATAAGAAAGTATCGGGACCTGATCAACAATTATTTACATTTTCTTTCTTTTTGATTGGCACCATTGTTGGAAGGATAATTAAAATACTTACATTTGTGTTATTTTAATTAAATTGTAGTTTTCTGTTAAATTCCAAAAGCATTCAATCATGGAACACTTTTTTGGATTTATCACGTTCTAATCATTTAATTAAAATGTGATTAAAGGGATTGGTGGACATAACTTAGTTGTTAGAGAGGTCGTCTGCTAACCAGAAGGTCACCGTCATTAACCCATTTAGGGCCTAGGATTATTGACTGCTTTAACTATTGAAAAATAGCAGATATACAAGCTCACAGCGCGGCACCGAGTGCTGCGCTGCGAGCTTGTAGATCTGCTATTTTTGAAAAATCATGATTTTTTTTTTTGCAAGTCTTTGAATATTATCTACTTAAAAGCGAACATTTGTAACTAAATATTTACTTCTGGGTGGTCCCGGGAACAACATATTTTGAGATGGGGGTTGGGGGGGGGGCGTCCGCGGCCAAATACCTGTAATTTTGGGGGTCCTTGACATGAAAAGGTTTGAGAACAGCATGATTTAGAGGAAGGATTTAGAAGTCGGGTGAAAAGATCGGGTCAAAGATATTCAAAGACTTGCACTCATTTTCACGATTTTTCAAAAATAGCAGATCTACAAGCTGTGAGCTTGTCGGTGCCGTGCTGCGAGCTTGTAGATCTGCTATTTTTCTAAAGTTAAAGCATAAAATAATGGTTAAAGTTGTTCAAATCTAACGCGACTCGGGCACGTTCCAGGTATTTGAGAGTTAAACGTGAAAAGTTGAGTTCTACCTAGACCTGTCATAATTATTATTACATAATCACCTGATCACAATCATTATAGTTATTTTTTGCATAATTGTCATAATCGTTTCCATGTTAAAAATGTTTTTACATTTTTTACTGAGTATACAAAAGAGTGGGCACTAAGGAAGAGTTGGCACCTCGGTGTAAAATGGTACACAAATAAAACATTTAAACATTTGTTTAAAGGAGTAGTTCACCCCCAAAATGACTTTTTTTCTATTGATTAGTCACGCCATGGAGACTAGAGTTCAATAATATTTTTTGTTTTTTGTCGCATTCCTAAGACAAAAATGTGATAACAATACATTTACCCCCATTCATTCCGGATGGTGACCCGTTTCGAAACGGGTCCCCATCCGGAATCAATGGGGGTAAATTTACTCGAATCAAATTTTTGTCTTAGGAATGTGACAAAAACCAAAAAATATTATTGAACTCTAGTCTCCATGGCGTGACTAATCAATAGAAAAAAAAGTCATTTTGGGGGCCACAGATGAAAGTATCTGTGGCAAATATCTGTGGTAGATATTTTTTTATCTGTATCTACCATCCACTTTGAATGGAAAAATATCTGGAGAAAGAGATTTTTTTTATCTGTTATCTGGCCCAGTGGGAATGGGCCTTTAATGTTATCTTTGAACTTCTGCCCCAAAATGACTGGAAGTACAGGTTTTATAGCGATTTGTAGCAAGTGTAGAACATTAGATATTCCCTCTACACTAAAATATCTTCACTGGAAATAACATAGTGTATCTACAAGAGGTTGTACGCCTGCTCTATTTTTGCCAGATGTTGTTCGCCCCAGAATAGGAACGCTAGCGTCCCCATACACAGGAGCAGAACACACATGTATAGATACAGACGAGTTTTGTATTTATTAAAATCCATATATTATTTATAAAAGAAAAGAGTAAATAAATAAATAAGATCAGCTATTTTCCGTGTGCGACACAACAAACGTATGTCTCAGGCTTGACTGTGATGTACTGTAATATTAATTATAATTACAGTACAATTTATATAATTTAAAAAAAAAAATTGTATTATACTTTCAGAAAATAATGCCATCCATCCTTTTTGGAGTTCTACACTAATCACCAAATGTAAAAATAAATATTTTCTTTTTACAAGAAGGGTTCATATTTTAGATTGTAATTAAGGGAAATAAAAGATGAGTGTTAAAATGTTTTCATTTACTGCTTTCTATCGTTTTAGAGATTATAATTATGTTGATTTCAGTGGTTGGGGGCATGCGTACAAGTGGCTAAATATGTCTTTTTACACACAATAAGCCCTTTGCCGAGATGCGCCGCACATTTTCATGGTCAGATATATATGCGGACTAGTAGTGTTACTCTAAATAGTAATAAAGAAATAACTGGCGTATTGTATCTAAAAAGACATATTTAGCCTTTTATCACACCCGCTGAAATCAAAATCCCTAAACATGCTAAAAAGATTGAACGAAGTAAATGAAAATATTTTAACAATTTTTTTCTTTGTTCTAAAATATGAATAACTTGTAAAAAAAACAAAGTTGTCCTTTTACAGGATATTGCCAACAGTACAAACAAATACAGGCCTGTCCAGGGTATGGAAGGCCGTTCCACAGGTGCGGTGCTGCCGGTAACCCTGCCCTCCCTGACTGGTATCCTGTCCCTCTGTCTGTCTGCCCGTCCATCTGTCCTCTCCTGCAGAGATCAGCTCCATCAAGCAGGCCAGGGAGGAGCAGGTAGCGGAGGCTCGCAGGAGGACCATGCCTGTGGTGGGGGACATGAAGCCCCTGGCCGAGGCCCTGCCGGAGCTGTCCCAGCTGCTGTCCCCCTCCACCCCCACAGCCTCCACCTCCAGACGCAAGAACCGCAAGAACAAACTGTAAGTCTGGTCCGTTTCTTTTAAACCGCAAGAACAAACTGTAAGTCTGGCCCTGTTTCTTTTAACCACAACAACAAACTGTAAGTCTGGCCCCGTTTCTTAAAGACATTGTGCCGTGATGTTTTTACATAATCATCAGGTGTGTATAAATACTTTTTTCAAAAACGTTTTTTTTTTTTTTTTTTTTTTTTTTATGTGGCCACACCCACCAGTTAAATAAGTATAACTGGTTGTCATGGTGGGTTAGCCACACTCACAGTGTTGTTGGATGGGGAAAATGGTGGTGTCATTACATCTGTATATTTCAATTGGGCCTTTTGACTGGAGGTCTATTAGAGTAATGTTAGGGGTCTATTAGAGTAATGTTAACTCCATAGACACATACAAAACAGAAAACCATTTATGAAATATGAAGTGTTATGTTTTCAGCTGGTCCAGAACTGTTTTATTTTGTTTGTTTGTTGTTGTTTTTTTCTTTTGGACCCTCAGTTTGATAGGCCACGGACCCCAATTTGTTAAAGAATAATTGCGATTAAAGATTTGGGCACAATTCAATCAAATGCCAAATGTTTGAACCGGGTTAGATTTTTCAGCGCGATGAAAATCATCAGCCTGAATGAATGGACAAAACAGGCTGTGGATTTAATAATGTTATGATTTTATTTCAAACTTTTCACCGTCTTCACGCCTTGGTTTCCATCAGAGCAGTAATGTAGAATCCTTGGTTTCCATCAGAGCAGTAATGTAGAATCCTTGGTTTCCATCAGAGCAGTAATGTAGAATCCTTGGTTTCCATCAGAGCAGTAATGTAGAATCCTTTATGAGAGCCGCTAGAAGCACAGGACACACTGTCACAGCGGAATGAAGCGTGGCTACGACGCCTTGATGTCCCTGGGCTGTACACGCACACACAAACACACACGCACAGCGCGCACAGCCGCACACGCACACACGCACACAATGGGAATATTACTGACAGTAAGTGTATAACCACTTAAGCCCTCTGAATGTAATGGTACAGTGAGTGTACAGTATAACTGACATATTGGAGCTTATAATTGAGCTTATAATTGGTCTTCATGCTCGTTATGAGGCGGGAGTGTTTCTCTGGGGCGGGGGAGGGGGGGGGGGGGGGGGGGGGGGGGGGGCAGTTCAGAAATCTGCCTAACAATGACATCATCGATAGGGACCCCAGGCTAACATAATACACAGTATATATATTTTTTAACTCATTTAGGCCTAGAATTATTGAATGCTTTGACTATTGAAAAATAGCTATTTTTGAAAAATCATGAAGATTTGTGCAAATCTTTGAATATATATACAGTATATATATATTTTTTAAAGCGAACATTTGTAACTCAAATATTTGTCCCTGATACCATATTTTTAGATGGGGGGGGGGACATATCGTTTTGGGGGTCCTTCACATGAAAAGGTTTAAGCACCGCCGACATAGAAACATGTCTTTCTCAAAAAGCCTTCAAAGGATTCAGAAGACACTTATAGAGAATCATGTCAAAATATTCAAAGAATTGCTCAAATTTTCAAGATTTTTCAAAAATTGCAGATCTACAAGCTCGCAGCGCGGCACTCGGTGCCGCGCTGCGAGCTTGTATATCTGCTATTTTTTAATAGCTAAAGTATAAAATGAAACGCAATAACACGTACCCGTTCTAAATGGGTTAATGGAATGCTATAATGGAAACGGCAGCTTTTCTCTTCGTGTAAAGCTAACGTGCTGGATGTGTGCGCTGCTCATTTTCAAACCGTCCACAGAAATGTCTCTGTCCCACAGTGAAGCATAGGTGAGGACCCATATAGAACTCTCACAGTTATTACGTAATGGCCTGATTTCAGTTATTTGAGTTAATGAATGGCAATTCTTTTTTCATCATTTTCAACAATCGCTTCCATGTTGAGAAAGTTTCGAAACATTTTCAAAAATTGTCCCCAGACCCCACTTTGAAATCCACTGTTCTTAAATCCAAACAGTTTTCTGAAGAAAAAAATGGTGCGTTGGCAACTGCATAATTGCTAAAATCTAAAACCCCAGGACAACAATCCACTCGTCCTAGACTGAACTCTAGAATTGTTTGCACAAAATTCTGGGTTCAACTGGCGTTCTGCGTCTGGTGTACAATGGTTCTTAATTTGTCAGACACCCACAGAGACACAAACACACACACACACACACACACACACACACACACACACACACACACACACACACACACACACACTCACAAGTAGAGGCATTTAGAAGTTATAATAAAGGCAGCTAGACCACACCGCACATTCGAGTGGTGGGACAATGAAACTCATTCTATGTGTAAATGATGCTGAGAGTGTACATGTTGCACTCTGACAGAGTTAAGGGGGTTCCAGATGATACACGGTCACCGCCTCCTACTAATTCATTTTCAATGAGAGGCGAGCAGCTATTTTGGCCGCGCAGAGAAGTTTTGGGGGGCGGCGAGGTGAGAGGGCGCGATCCCGTGAAATCCCTGAGGGCGTGCTCGGTTGTCCGCGGCGCACGCGGGCGGCGAGAGATGGATTGTGTTCATCTTTGTGAAATACTTTGTGGCGTTTACTCACTGAACAAGTGTGTTTGTGTCTCACCGTGGCGCGATCGCTGCTGATCCTAGCGGGAGCCCCTGTGGCAACCACTGCTCATCTGGAGGGCCTGGAAAGAGAACCACTGATGTTGTAATTGCATAGCAGACGTGAAGTGAAGTCCACAGAACCAGCTCTGACAGGGTGATAAAACACGGTTCTGGAAAAGGTTCCAAATGTGATGGAACCCTTTAACTTGGGTTCCTCAATGTCCTTTGGCATTCATTGGTAGGATCAGGCAGGGAGTTAATTTATGAAAACACACAAACAGTTAGAATATGGAGATAAGAGGTTTCTAGTAGCCAACAACAACGATATGTTCATGTACAGGTATATATAACTCTCTCTCTGTATCTCCTCCAGGCCGGTGAAGAAGAAGCCAGAGCCCACAGACTTCAGCCTGATGAAGCAGCCTCAGAAACGCAAGTTCATGTAAGATATTCTCCTCTTTATTCAAGTTTGTGTAAGATATTCTCCTCTTTATTCAAGTTCATGTAGATATTCTCCTCTTTATTCAAGTTCATGTAAGATATTCAGCTCTTTATTCAAGTTCATGTAAGATATTCTCCTCTTTATTCAAGTTTGTGTAAGATATTCTCCTCTTTATTCAAGTTCATGTAAGATATTCAGCTCTTTATTCAAGTTCATGTAAGATATTACTCCTTCATCCTCACCACGTCACACACACCATAAATATTAATATAATATTCCACTCTGGGAGCGTACAAATGGACTCCGAAAGGATTTGATTGTCACGGTCGACCTTATTTAGATCACGGGTGGAGCAGTGGTAAAGTAGCTGCCCACCATCGCGGAGGTTGTACAAATCCACCAAATGGCTTTATTGAGCATCTATGTACTGTATGAACGCTATTAGCCCGTGTTCAGGGAAGGGAAGGGAAGCCGGTGATGTGTGTGTGGGAAGGAATCAATTGGCATAATGACTAAATGTGGGAGACAAATGGAAAAAATATATTTATATATATTTTTTCTTCTTTAGATCACATTTTTCTGCAGCCTCAATTTCAAAGCATCTTTATGAATATAGACACCACATTCATATGTACTAACCCATATTTTCACTTCACTTGGCCTTTTTCTGTTTCACGACAAGAAATAGAGATTTCAGAATTAATTTGGACCAGCTCAGATCTTTTGAAACACTCATCCCATAGTAAAATCTGATGCATTTTTTATTGTATTTATTTAGATTAGCCAATTATGTTTCCCCTTTTCTTCTCCCACTTTAGCCATAAATACACTATAGAAGAGGGTATGTGCATGCATAAAGTGAATCGAAATCGAGTGGCAAAGTGAGTTTAATGTTGTTTAATGCAATCAGACAGGACTCTTTTGTTAGGATGTATGGGCTGTCAAGGCCAGAAAGTAGTTTTTATCACTCAGTAGACATACCTGCATAACTTCCTGGTATGATGATGATGTCACAGACTCACAGGTATGATGATAATGTCACGCGCATTGCCCTTACTGGCTCTCCTGCCAGTGTTGCCAGTTACCTCTTGCCCCAACCTTGGTGCCTAAGACCTGAGGCTCATTCTACAAATAAATACCTTGTATAACTAGAAATACTGTTCCTATGAAACAGTGTGGGCTCGCATGTAATGTAACACCATGTATGGGCATAAAGATCTACCCGTTGGCTCATTGGCACCTCATTTGCAAGTGTGGTTGCCAACGTGTCTATATTCTGCAGCGTGCTAACTGTCATGTGAAGCTCGACCAATACTCCAGCTAACACCACTCCACACCCAATTGCACCTCATTGGCCAAGGGCCCTGCCTTTGTACTGTCGTGGTGGAACTTGATAAATAAATAATGAAGAAGGTCCCAAGGACCCCCCAAATTATGTATATATTTGGCTGGCTGTTTTGTGCCAGGGACCCCCAGAAGAGAAGGATTTCTGTGGCCAAAACGTGGCCATATTTTACCACATATGGAGATGACTGACACCACAGATATTTGACGTCATAGACCACATGACGTGTGTGTCCGTGTGTGTGTACGGTCACAAAAAACAACATATAGGTCTATAGATACTAGAGTATCTCTATCTAATGTTTTTCTTCCCAGAGAGTCGGAGAGCAGCCGTTTCGGCGAGGCGGCCAGGAGCCTGGCGTCCACCGCCAACCCTCTGGCCGACATCGCTGAGCAGCTGAGGAAGAGGATGAAGCAGGAGGAGGAAGGTGGAGGACCCAGTTAACCCTGAGAACCCCCTCCACCCACCCACACACACACACACACACACACACACACACACACACACACACACACACACACACACACACTGAGGCCCCTTCTCCACCTAAAGAACTGTGGTTCCCTTCTAGATTCTTTGGAACCTTGAGGTGCTTTTTCCCGGGAACCGCCACCCCCCCGTTTCCCGCCAGTTTGAAGCAGAACCGTGGTAACTGGGGAGAGGAGGCGTGGCTGAATGGTTAGGGGTCATCAATATGTCCATATATGGACTTAATGTGTCCGTGGCAAAGACTGGTCTTGTCCATGGAAGGTTTATGATTTTCTTTTTTTAAACACCTTTATAAATGTTCTTATCTTGATCATAAGACCCAATTACTGGATGGCTAGCCTGGGCTGGCTTCCAATTTCGGACTTTTGATCCGGTCTAGAAGGGATGGCATCCTACGTCATTCTGTAGTCACAAAGGACTACACTTTGGCAGGAAACATGCGCATGCGCTAACTGGGTTGAAACTGTTTACGGTTTGGTGTTTCCTGCCAAAGTGTAGTCCGTTTTGACTACAGAATGACGTAGGATACCATCCGGTCTAGACCGGATCAAACAACCTGTCTTGTAAACGAAGACCAGGTTTTCTCCCAGAAAGCCTGGTGAGGCGAGGTTACTGGATGTCAAATCTCTGGGTTTTCTTCAGAATATATTACACAATACGACAATACTCATTTACTGCGACACTATGGCTTATTAGGAGTCCCAAGTTCTGCCCTGGTTGCTTGCTCAGAGTTACACACCTGTAATGGCCATTTAGGGCTATCTCTTTGTGTGTTTCTGTACCTGTCAATGTGTCACATTAAACGGGGGGACAGCTCAATGGCAGTTACAACAGTTTCCCTTTTCTTTTCTTTCTTTTTTTTTTTTATGGTGATTTTTTTTGCTTGCCTTTGCCATTGTTTAAATGGCACCTGCATCTTCCAACCTGTTAAATACGTACCCGGTTCATTCTCAGTGGAAAGGCTCATCAGGTGGAACCGGTTCGACCCCCCGGTGGAAACGGGGGCCGCAGTGACTTCCCAGACATGCAGAGACTTTCCAGGGACCACCACACGTTGTCCTCATGGTGGAGGAGGTCCCACCATGGTCCACCCCCCCCCCCCCCCCCCACCCCAAAACTCACCACCCATTAGTCCAAATCAGTGGTTACTCGTTACCAAATGTGTGTGTTTTTTTCTTTTGTTTGAAGACCTCTCTTCCCCCCCCTTACTTCTGACAAAATCTGAGACTCACCAAGCACACACACACACACACACACACACACACTTGTTTTTCCGACAAGTTAACCTTGTCGGAAAAAAGTTAACCTAAAGCCTAAAGCCCTTTATAATTCTTTGTGCGACGAATAGCACAAAATATCCGATCTCCAAGCTCGCAGCGTGCCGCGATGCAACGCGTCGTGAACATTTTAGAAACGATGTTTTCTATGTAACAAAGTTGGACTGATATCGTATTGAGTGGATGAAAGCGAGTTAGGATTTTGTGTTATGTGATTGATCGTTGTTTAACGTTTTTTGGACCACTGCCAAACTGACGAGGCCTGAACCTTGGCACCCACCATCCCTTAGGGGGTCCCGTGCTCCCGGGATGGATATACAGTACCCACTA
Organism: Nannobrachium achirus; assembly: GCF_963921795.1. Classification (NCBI taxonomy): domain Eukaryota; kingdom Metazoa; phylum Chordata; class Actinopteri; order Myctophiformes; family Myctophidae; genus Nannobrachium; species Nannobrachium achirus. The sequence goes on along the minus strand of NC_137831.1, from coordinate 4,391,828 downwards.
CCCATGTACCCACGTTATCCCACATCCAGTAGTAATCAATTGTGCTTCAATAATAATAAAAAATGTAAAACACTATTTCTATGTTTAACTTGTTGCTGTCGAATAATTATTCATGAGAATCTTGAGTGTCTGAATCAAGTTGTATTTCCATCCATCCATCCATCTTCAACCGTTTATCCGGAGTCGGGTCGCGGGGGTAACAATTCCAACTGAGACCTCCAGATTTCCTTATCCCGAGCAACTTCCTCCACTCCCTCAGGGAGTATACCGAGGCGTTCCCAAGCCAGTTTGGAGATATAATCCCTCCATCTGGTCTTTGGTCTGCCACGGGGTCTCCTCCCAGTGGGACGCGCATCGAGGACCTTCCTAGGAAGGCGCTCGGGGGGCATCCGTACTAGATGCCCCAACCACCTAAGCTAAGTGTAGGAGCAGCGGTTCTACTCCAAGTCTCTCTCAGGTGACTGAACTTCTCACCCTATCTGCATTTGCATTTCATAGTTCCATTTCAGCGTCAGCGACAAGCTAGCTCCTTTCAGAACCTCTTCCTCTGCTATGCAGCTCCGAGATGAGGTTCCTCACTGTCCTCAACCAGAATCGCCCGACTGGGGGGGAAGCTCCGCCGTTCACGAACACTTCTCACCTTCTGTGAACATTCTATCCATAAAGTAAAGGTCCTATGCCGGTCTCTCATCTGTTAACTTCTCAAGCTTGGAAGAAAATGTAAGCGATGTGATGAAATAAAGAGTTTATATCTGGCGGCTCTGTGTTTTCCCCATAGAGGCGCACGCACGCACGCACGCACGCACACACACACACACACACACACACACACACACACACACACACACACACACACAACACTGCATTGTCTGAAGGAAGCCATATACAATCTTCGTCAGGTCATGAGCTGACGAAGATGTATTGACATGGAAACTTTATTTGCCTGCACCCTGTAGTAGATGAACAAGGCCTTAAACAGTCCCAGTTTGCTCCAATGCCCTCCTTCCACATAAAACAGTAATATTTTTCCACCAATGCTGTGAAGTGAAGGCCAGAGTTGAGGCCCATTCCCAAATTTCCCACTGGGCCAGATAACAGATACAAAAATATTTTTCTCCAGATATGTTTTCCATTCAAAGTGGAAGGTAGACACAGATGAAAATAAATATCTACCACAGATATTTATTTTATCTGTGGCAGATATTCTTTTTATCTGTATCTACCATCCACTTTGAATGGAAAAAATATCTGGAGAAAATGATTTTTTAATCTGTTATCTGGCCCAGTGGGAATGGGCCTTTAGCCTCATCCTCCAGACAGACACCAGTATACCGTAGTATGATTGGGTTTGAGGTAAGAAAGGCCTAATCAATACAAGTGTGGATGTGGCAAGGCTCCAGCCATTAGCAGTCATACATAATGGATGGATGGATGGATGGGGGGGGGGGGGGGGAGGTAGATCACTGTGTCAAATTTAGGGATGGGACCATACGCGATATTATCGTTTATCGTGATAAAAAACACTCACGATAATCGTATCGTGGAGATTAATCGTGATATCGACCTCTGTCATGCACTGGGATCAATTCACCTTTTATTTGCCGAGCTGCATATCCGCTACCACTTAAATCCTCTATTGGTAAAAGGTACTCATAATATACGTAGTTTTAATATACGTCTTTTTTTCACTCTTATCAAAATAGCCGATCTACAAGCTCGAGCTTGTAGATCGGCTATTTTTTGGCATATGTTCCGCCCCAGGATAATGGATTTTGATTATTGTGATAATACTGTAAATCGCGATTTCTTTTGTCACAATAATCGTGATATGAAATGTTCATATCGTCCCATCCTTTGTCAAAATAAAATAAATCAGAGCTCGCTACTAGCTGGCCGTATTCTCCTATCTTATCAATCTCATCTATCGGTGTTCATTTGTTGACTAAGACTAAAAGACAAACCATTTCAGATGACTTAACTAGCGCCAAAGGAGAAGAAACGCTATAAAAATATGGTTGCTATGTGTAGCCCCCACAGTTAGTACCAGCCATGAACCAGCGACAACAGCCCTGCTAATCGGGCTCAGCCCTATTAGCACGTCTGGTTGTGCGTTGGACTGGCGAGTGGGAGTCCTGGGTTTAATCCCCGCTTCCGCGCATCACTACAATCTGGCATTGTCGGCAGGATGAGTAGTGTGATATCCTCGCGTGAGGGACAGGTCCACGTCGTGTGCGGCGGTCCGCAGTGTGAAGTGTGATGCGCGAGGGCGCGCTCCAAAGATCAGGGGGGTGATTGTAGCCCCCACAGTTAGTACCAGCCATGAACCAGCGACAACAGCCCTGCTAAACGGGCTCAGCCCTATTAGCACGACTGGTTGTGACTGGCGAGTGGCAGTCCCGTGTTCAATCCCCGCTTCCGCGCATCATTACATATGCATGGAGCTTATATCGACTATTGGTTGACTTCCTTTAAATCCCATGTCAACGATATTACTAAAACTGCCTTTTTCCACCTCTGAAACATCACCCACCTCCGTCCCACACCATCCCAAACTGCTGCAGAGACGAGACACTCATCCATGCCTTCATCACATCCAGACTCCACTTCTGAAATATAGCCTTCTCTACGGTGCCACCTCCAAAGTAGTCTGGGATCTCTTCACTTTTCAGGGTTGTATCCGGTCAGGAGCGGAAACCACGCGTCATGTTGTAGTCCTCAAAGACTACAATTTGGCCGGAAAGATCAAACCGGATTCAGTTTTAACCCAAAATAATTCCCCTGTGCTCAAGGACATACTTTTAGGGCCTACCTAATAAACTCCTTGATGCGGAGTAGTTTTGCTTTTGAAAAATTTGTTTGGTATATGCATCTTTTAGTCTAACTCGTAGCGACTGGCAAGACTACACTAGGCTACTCGAGCATTTTAATAGGGATTGGGGAAACAAACGGGGGGAACCGCTTTAGGCGGAAACCAAGCGGCCTGTTGTGAACGAACACCAGGCTTTCCCCCCAGAAAGCCTGGTAAGTTGAGGTTACCTCCAAAGTAGGGGGAGAGCTGCACAACGTTTTTCACATTTCATGATGTCCAAAATGCAAAACCTCCTATTTCACTTGAAGTGAGGACAACAGGCTATGCTGCACATGGTCATTCTGTCTGCAAGATCCTTCTGCTCCTCATTTTGTAAAAAAATGTCATGTGAAATAGAACCCTGTTTTTGTTCAGTTTCAGTATTAAAGTGGCAAAATGTTGAAGCTCAAAACCTCCTATCTGCATTGCCTTGTTGATTGCTAATAATTGGTCTCAGGTGGTGAAACTTTACCACACCAACCAAGAGGGTGAGTTGATAAAACATGTTACTGGTAATACTTGTATACTTGACCTGTAGAATGTCTTGATCTCAAAAGGAGCTTGATTAAGTGCTGTAAAAGTGTTATTTAACAAAAGAATAGCCTGACTATTTCTAGGTAAAAACCTCCTACTGTATCTGCATGTTGTCGACTACAACATGCAGATAGGAGGTTTTTACCTTGAAATAGTTGATAGGAGGTTTTGGTGTTGAACACACATTTTTCTTTTTCATTTTCTCAACAAAGTGACATTTTCAGAGGTTTTGCATTTTGGCCATCGATATGTAATATTTTCAGGCAAAGGACCTGCACACGTCTGCTATCATAAACCACTTAAAGGGATATGAAACTCCAAATATTTTTTTCTATAAATATATATTATATAAATGAGTCACTTGTGATAGGGAGCAATGGTTCAATTTGCCCATATGCTTGTGGATTCAGAGCTTTCTGCTGTCTCCGTAGCTATTTCTGTGTACTTTCAGTTTCTGGGTTGAAAAGAAATATTTGGCGCCACTCATTACATTATTCACTCACTCCGTTCTATTAATGCGGCGTGACGCAAGGCATATCTAATTAATATTAATGTTTGTTTTATATAGATTTGTATCAGGGGGGCGTGGTTTCACTGTACTTGCGTTTCTGACCAGAGAGAAGCACCCGCAGTCACACTGTATAGTGACTGTCTGTTTCCTGGTTCTCTTTCACAAGTCAGACTTTAGGGTATAGTTTAGGCAGGATATATAGGTATGGTATAGTATTTTCAATGGTTTTAGTCGGATATATCCAATTTTAGTATTTTAGCGATGGGTTGTTGTCTCGTTGACTCGTTCCGAGCCGACACCACCGTGTTTACATGTCAGCCTGTTGTCTGACAGTGGTGGAAAATATACTCTCACTTTTTACTTGGGTAAATGTATAAATACTGCAATGTAGAACCACTCTGTTAACAACGTGTACTCGAGTAAAAGTAAAAATAGCCGATCTACAAGTTCACAACGGGGGGTGTGTAGCAGTGGGAGGGACCCCACCTCCAGAGGGAGGAGCTTAAAACATATATTTTTTGCACATCAATATTGTAACAGTTTGGTATTAATTAGTTTGTGGAGCGTGTCATTTAGGTCTGGAGTTTCATCATTTTAGGGGCAAGGCCACTTGGTCTTTGTTGTTGTCATTTTTTTGAGGGCACAAAGGCCAAAAGCCAGGGCAGGAAGGCCATCAAATAAAACAAGATTTTGGTCCATTGAAAGAATTTGTTGAATTTAAGGGTTAGGGATGATAACCTAATCTGCAGTGAAATAGATACATGATGGTATTTACAATCTGATCCATGCTCAGCCCTACACCAATCAAAGCCTGGATTGGTTTAAAGATGATGACTCGGGGGAGTTAAGATGTCAGAATCTCAATAAAACACACTGGTGTCTACATGACAAGAAAGAGACAGCGGTGTTTACTGTCTACATATTGACAAGAAAGAGAGAGAGGAGAAAGTGGTACAGTCGGCATTAAGGCCACTGTGGCCTCAGGTCATGTCATTGGTTTGAGGGGCACAAGGCCAGACTGAGGGGCAACGACGGCCATGGCTCATGCCTCCCTATCATAGATCAGTGGTCCACAAACCTTTTAGACCTAAAAGAGAAAGTTGATGTCTTCCTGTGACCCAAACTATAGTGAAAATAGCCGATCTATAAACCTCACGCCGCGTTGCGATGCCACGCGTTGTGAGCTTGTAGATCTGCGATCTGCTCAGCAGGGGGGGAAACAGCGAAACTAGAGGCTGTTCATATGAACTTTCTCTTGAAGTCTCTTCCTATACCGCCTCAACTTGCAAGCCGGATATCGTCGTTGTCGGGTCCAAAACCTTATTTTTTTCGTATTATTTTAAAATAGTGAAAATAGGCGATCTACAATGCGAGGCGTTGAGTGCTTGCAGGTCTGCTGTTTGCACTACTTTTGTGTGTCACTTTGGGATGATGAAGCAGGGCTTTAATTCACGAAAAAACATACACATTTGAGACTTGCTTGGAGATACGAGGTTTCCACCAGACAATATACTGTACTATAATGGCCTTGATTTGAACCCACATCCTCCACGTTGGTGGGAAGGCACTTCACCACGGCGCCTGTGTTTTTGAGAGGTGGTAAACCGCTCCTAAGAGTGGCTGTGCGTGTGTCTGTAGCCACTTTTCCTCAGCGTTTTGCCATAGCAATATGTGTGTCTGTGTAGCCATATTATATCACCAATTATCTGTAGCCACTATCTGTAGCCACTTTTCCTCAGCGTTTTGCCAAAGCAATGTGTTTTCCTCAGCATTTTGCCATAGCAATATGTGTGTGTGTAGCCATATTACATCATATTACATCACCAATTATCTGTAGCCACTATCTGTAGCCACTTTTCCTCAGCGTTTTGCCAAAGCAATGTGTTCTCCTCAGCATTTTGCCATAGCAATATGTGTGTGTGTGTGTGTGTAGCCATATTACAACACCAATTACATCCTAGACCTATCTGTAGCCACTTTTCCTCAGCGTTTTGCCATAACAATGTGTTTTCCTCAGCGTTTTGCCATAACAATATGTGTGTGTGTGTGTGTGTGTGTGTGTGTGTGTGTGTGTGTGTGTGTGTGTAGCCATATTACATCACCAATTATCTGTAGCCACTATCTGTATCTACTTTTCCTCAGCGTTTTGCCATAGCAATGTGTTTTCCTCAGCATTTTGCCATAGCAATATGTGTGTGTGTGTGTGTGTGTGTGTGTGTGTGTGTGTGTGTGTGTGTGTATAGCCATATTACATCACCAATTACATCCTAGACCTATCTGTAGCCACTTTTCCTCAGCGCTTTGCCATAGCAATGTGTTTTCCTCTGCGTTTTGCCATAATATGTGTGTGTGTGTGTGTGTGTGTGTGTGTGTGTGTGTGTGTGTGTGTGTGTGTGTGCGTGTGTGTGTGTGTGTGTGTGTGTGTGTGTGTGTGTGTGTGTGTGTGTGTGTGTGTGTGTGTGTGTGTGTGTGTGTGTAGCCATATTACATCACCAATTACATCCTAGACCTATCTGTACATCATATTACATCATCAATTATCTGTAGCCACTTTTCCTCAGCGTTTTGCCATAGCAATGTGTTTTCCTCAGTGTTTTGCCATAGCAATGTGCGTGTGTGTAGCCTGTATTACATCACCAATTACCAATTGAAGACGTTATGCAAGCAAGACCACCGCTCACTTCACATTGGGTGTGATTTTTAGTTTTTGCTCAGAGCACTTGGAGAGGATTACGCCAGGAATCTCTTTACCTCCCTCTCTCTCTCTCTGTGTCTCTCTCTCTCCGTCTCTCTCTCTCTCTCTCTCTCTCCGTCTCTCTCTCTCTCTCTCTCTCTCCCTCTCTCTCTCTCTCTCTCTCTCTCTCTCTCTTCAAAAGCACTATGAATGGCAGCTTTGGGGCTTTGGTCTCAGTGAAGGATTAGCCACTAAAAGGAAGTGTGTTTAGTGACAGTAGGCCTGTCTGTCAGAGAGAGGTTTTCCAGCGTATTAATTTAAAGTGTGGCCGGTATCTTCTTTCTGAGGAGCGGTGGGACGGGTGCTAAATGACGTGCTGTGTGAGTGGAGTGAGGCCCTAGCTGTCGCCTCATACCTGGCTGCTTGTCAAAACTATAGCCGTTGACACTAGAATCACTCCCACCTTTGTTCTGCCCTTGTATTTGATGTTATGCTTTTTCTGCTTTTGAAATTGCTGTTATCCTAGATAAAGTACTGTGTTCTATACGGCTGTCTTTCAATGTTATTTGACATTCTTAAAGTGTGGTTCCTGTGGAAATAAGCCGTAGAGCTTTCTAGGATCTCCTTTTAGTTGTCCTTGTACCAGCGATTTGTACTGTCGAATGAAACTGTACTTTTTTCTTTTGCAAACTTCTAATACATTCTTCAATCAATCAAACCACCTCCGGCTCAAAGTGACCCAGGGTATACAGTACGTGTGGAGTTTGAGTGAAGTACAGTGACTTTTAAAGCAGTGGTTCTCAACCTGTGAGTCGGGATCCCCAGGGGAACCCCCCCCCCCCCCCCAAATTATTTTGGGGGGTCCCCAGATGATTAACGTAATAATGTGAGATATTGTTTTCTCACTCAACGGTAAACAAACCAACATAAAGTTTAAGTGTATAGAGGGTATCTGCACATTTCTAAAGTGACAATTTGAGGACTTTTTAATGCCTCTAAAATGACAAATTAAACAAAATTGTCAAATTTAGAGACAGAAATTGTGAAAATAGCTAATCTACATCCTCACAATGCCTTGCGTTGCGAGGCGTTGTGAGCATGTAGATCGGCTATTTTCACAATAGCACCGTGTTGCACAAAATGCAATGCCTCAACTCTTAGTGCTTGTCAGGGTGGGGGGTCCCCAGTTATTTTGGTGTCGCGGCCTGAAAAGGTTGAGAACCACTATTCTAAAGTACATACTGTAGTAAAGTCCTTGAACTCTGAAGAGTAAAGGCCAGACCATAGTATCTCCGAAATGTTGGGTGAGTTGTGTTTTCCGATGTGCAAATTTCCGAACTCTCATTCGGACTAATGCTTTGCAGAAGTCGCGAGTGACGTCATTTTGTAGTCGAACCGGACCTTTTGACCGAAAAGTTCGGTTTCGGTCAAAGTATGGACAGGCCTTAAAGAGGCGGTGCCATAGTTTTGTACATTTTCTGGTTTTCATGTGTCTAGGAGCTTGACAGTACTTCATTAGACCCCCTGGTGTGGTTGTTATGAGCAATTATGTATTCCCTTTGTATTTGGGATTTCTTTCTCGAGGCTGCCACATTGTGGGTCCAAAGTGCCGCTCCAAAAACACAGATAGAGTGACATCACTCTATCTGGAGATAATCAACCCCTCCCCTTTTACCATTCACCCAACACTGTGGGTGTGGCTAACTTCAGCTGGGTCACCACCCACCATGACAACCAGGCATACGTAATGAACTGGTGGGTGTGGCCACATATAAACCTAATTGTAAATCTTTATGTACACCTTTTTGGGGGGAATCATGGCACTTCATCTTTAAGAGTCAAATAATAACTAGAAAAGTGAAATTCTGGGAAAATGCAAGTGTGGTTGCACTGACCCGAGTCGCGAGGAATCCACTGGGAAACTAGAAAGATGCAAGTGTGCTTGCACTGACCCGAGTCGCGAGGAATCCACTGGGAAACTAGAAAGATGCAAGTGTGGTTGCACTGACCCGAGTCGCGAGGAATCCACTGGGAAACTAGAAAGATGCAAGTGTGGTTGCACTGACCCGAGTCGCGAGGAATCCACTGGGAAACTAGAAAGATGCAAGTGTGGTTGCACTGACCCGAGTCGCGAGGAATCCACTGGGAAACTAGAAAGATGCAAGTGTGGTTGCACTGACCCGAGTCGCGAGGAATCCACTGGGAAACTAGAAAGATGCAAGTGTGGTTGCACTGACCCGAGTCGCGAGGAATCCACTGGGAAACTAGAAAGATGCAAGTGTGGTTGCACTGACCCGAGTCGCGAGGAATCCACTGGGAAACTAGAAAGATGCAAGTGTGGTTGCACTGACCCGAGTCGCGAGGAATCCACTGGGAAACTAGAAAGATGCAAGTGTGGTTGCACTGACCCGAGTCGCGAGGAATCCACTGGGAAACTAGAAAGATGCAAGTGTGGTTGCACTGACCCGAGTCGCGAGGAATCCACTGGGAAACTAGAAAGATGCAAGTGTGGTTGCACTGACCCGAGTCGCGAGGAATCCACTGGGAAACTAGAAAGATGCAAGTGTGGTTGCACTGACCCGAGTCGCGAGGAATCCACTGGGAAACTAGAAAGATGCAAGTGTGGTTGCACTGACCCGAGTCGCGAGGAATCCACTGGGAAACTAGAAAGATGCAAGTGTGGTTGCACTGACCCGAGTCGCGAGGAATCCACTGGGAAACTAGAAAGATGCAAGTGTGGTTGCACTGACCCGAGTCGCGAGGAATCCACTGGGAAACTAGAAAGATGCAAGTGTGGTTGCACTGACCCGAGTCGCGAGGAATCCACTGGGAAACTAGAAAGATGCAAGTGTGGTTGCACTGACCCGAGTCGCGAGGAATCCACTGGGAAACTAGAAAGATGCAAGTGTGGTTGCACTGACCCGAGTCGTGAGGAATCCACTGGGAAACTAGAAAGATGCAAGTGTGGTTGCACTGACCCGAGTCGCGAGGAATCCACTGGGAAACTAGAAAGATGCAAGTGTGGTTGCACTGACCCGAGTCGCGAGGAATCCACTGGGAAACTAGAAAGATGCAAGTGTGGTTGCACTGACCCGAGTCGCGAGGAATCCACTGGGAAACTAGAAAGATGCAAGTGTGGTTGCACTGACCCGAGTCGCGAGGAATCCACTGGGAAACTAGAAAGATGCAAGTGTGGTTGCACTGACCCGAGTCGCGAGGAATCCACTGGGAAACTAGAAAGATGCAAGTGTGGTTGCACTGACCCGAGTCGCGAGGAATCCACTGGGAAACTAGAAAGATGCAAGTGTGGTTGCACTGACCCGAGTCGCGAGGAATCCACTGGGAAACTAGAAAGATGCAAGTGTGGTTGCACTGACCCGAGTCGCGAGGAATCCACTGGGAAACTAGAAAGATGCAAGTGTGGTTGCACTGACCCGAGTCGCGAGGAATCCACTGGGAAACTAGAAAGATGCAAGTGTGGTTGCACTGACCCGAGTCGCGAGGAATCCACTGGGAAACTAGAAAGATGCAAGTGTGGTTGCACTGACCCGAGTCGCGAGGAATCCACTGGGAAACTAGAAAGATGCAAGTGTGGTTGCACTGACCCGAGTCGCGAGGAATCCACTGGGAAACTAGAAAGATGCAAGTGTGGTTGCACTGACCCGAGTCGCGAGGAATCCACTGGGAAACTAGAAAGATGCAAGTGTGGTTGCACTGACCCGAGTCGCGAGGAATCCACTGGGAAACTAGAAAGATGCAAGTGTGGTTGCACTGACCCGAGTCGCGAGGAATCCACTGGGAAACTAGAAAGATGCAAGTGTGGTTGCACTGACCCGAGTCGCGAGGAATCCACTGGGAAACTAGAAAGATGCAAGTGTGGTTGCACTGACCCGAGTCGCGAGGAATCCACTGGGAAACTAGAAAGATGCAAGTGTGGTTGCACTGACCCGAGTCGCGAGGAATCCACTGGGAAACTAGAAAGATGCAAGTGTGGTTGCACTGACCCGAGTCGCGAGGAATCCACTGGGAAACTAGAAAGATGCAAGTGTGGTTGCACTGACCCGAGTCGCGAGGAATCCACTGGGAAACTAGAAAGATGCAAGTGTGGTTGCACTGACCCGAGTCGCGAGGAATCCACTGGGAAACTAGAAAGATGCAAGTGTGGTTGCACTGACCCGAGTCGCGAGGAATCCACTGGGAAACTAGAAAGATGCAAGTGTGGTTGCACTGACCCGAGTCGCGAGGAATCCACTGGGAAACTAGAAAGATGCAAGTGTGGTTGCACTGACCCGAGTCGCGAGGAATCCACTGGGAAACTAGAAAGATGCAAGTGTGGTTGCACTGACCCGAGTCGCGAGGAATCCACTGGGAAACTAGAAAGATGCAAGTGTGGTTGCACTGACCCGAGTCGCGAGGAATCCACTGGGAAACTAGAAAGATGCAAGTGTGGTTGCACTGACCCGAGTCGCGAGGAATCCACTGGGAAACTAGAAAGATGCAAGTGTGGTTGCACTGACCCGAGTCGCGAGGAATCCACTGGGAAACTAGAAAGATGCAAGTGTGGTTGCACTGACCCGAGTCGCGAGGAATCCACTGGGAAACTAGAAAGATGCAAGTGTGGTTGCACTGACCCGAGTCGCGAGGAATCCACTGGGAAACTAGAAAGATGCAAGTGTGGTTGCACTGACCCGAGTCGCGAGGAATCCACTGGGAAACTAGAAAGACGCAAGTGTGGTTGCACTGACCCGAGTCGCGAGGAATCCACTGGGAAACTAGAAAGACGCAAGTGTGGTTGCACTGACCCGAGTCGCGAGGAATCCACTGGGAAACTAGAAAGACGCAAGTGTGGTTGCACTGACCCGAGTCGCGAGGAATCCACTGGGAAACTAGAAAGACGCAAGTGTGGTTGCACTGACCCGAGTCGCGAGGAATCCACTGGGAAACTAGAAAGACGCAAGTGTGGTTGCACTGACCCGAGTCGCGAGGAATCCACTGGGAAACTAGAAAGACGCAAGTGTGGTTGCACTGACCCGAGTCGCGAGGAATCCACTGGGAAACTAGAAAGACGCAAGTGTGGTTGCACTGACCCGAGTCGCGAGGAATCCACTGGGAAACTAGAAAGACGCAAGTGTGGTTGCACTGACCCGAGTCGCGAGGAATCCACTGGGAAACTAGAAAGACGCAAGTGTGGTTGCACTGACCCGAGTCGCGAGGAATCCACTGGGAAACTAGAAAGACGCAAGTGTGGTTGCACTGACCCGAGTCGCGAGGAATCCACTGGGAAACTAGAAAGACGCAAGTGTGGTTGCACTGACCCGAGTCGCGAGGAATCCACTGGGAAACTAGAAAGACGCAAGTGTGGTTGCACTGACCCGAGTCGCGAGGAATCCACTGGGAAACTAGAAAGATGCAAGTGTGGTTGCACTGACCCGAGTCGCGAGGAATCCACTGGGAAACTAGAAAGATGCAAGTGTGGTTGCACTGACCCGAGTCGCGAGGAATCCACTGGGAAACTAGAAAGATGCAAGTGTGGTTGCACTGACCCGAGTCGCGAGGAATCCACTGGGAAACTAGAAAGATGCAAGTGTGGTTGCACTGACCCGAGTCGCGAGGAATCCACTGGGAAACTAGAAAGATGCAAGTGTGGTTGCACTGACCCGAGTCGCGAGGAATCCACTGGGAAACTAGAAAGATGCAAGTGGAAACTGCAAGTGTGGTTGCCGTGATGCGAGTCACACTTGCAAATTAATTCCGTCTTACCCCTGATGTCATCGATATTGAGTGATATATTCCATATCTTGGAACGCCCATATATGGACATACCGTGTCAGCCTCATGTGGTCTATGACGTCAGACATACAATATGATGTCAATCATCTCCATATTTGTGAAAAGTTAAAATTTTGCATTTTCACTGTAAATTTTTTCAGAGAAGAAAATTAATTCACAAATACATTTAGGCCTATAGTTTAATATATAAACTAGAAACACTGTTCCTATGAAACATTGTGGGCTCGCATGGAACACCATGTATGGGCACAAAGATCTACCCTTTGGCTGCTCCTCATTGGCTAAGGGCAATTGTTGTTTATATATATTTATATCAGGTCGCACTTGTTGATGGTGATGTCACCAAGAACGCTGCTCCTCATTGGCTAAGGGCCCTGCCTTTGTACTGTTGGTCATTTTTTTGAGGAGAATAAACTTGACCTTTAAAGTCTTGGTATAACATACTGGTCTCGCCTTTCAGCGAGCCCACAATAGTATATATAAAGTATATTTTATAAAAATGCACCCAGACGTGTCCCGTTGAAGCCTGTCTATTTGACAAACGGCCCAAGTGCGTGCCACCAAAACTGTGGGAGGAGTAGTGCCACAAAATTACAAGATAGGAGAAAGGAAAAAGAGTGATACCTAGTCCTAGACAGTCCTGCTCTACTTGTTGGGCTGAAGCCTTGACTGGCCAAATATAGAGACTAGTGACATCATAGTACACACGTCGTACTGATGTCATAGTGCTGATGTCATACTATAGAGTAGAGATGCCCTCCTCTGTGCTGCTGTGTAGAAAGAGACTGAGGAGTGGACGTGATGCGTCTGACAACGTTCAAGAGGAGCTGCTATGTGGTGTTGGTTCATTGTGCAGCAGAACAGCATTCGTGAGGTTTAGATCTATAGATGATCACACAGAGAGGCGCTTCTCCTCTTCATCGACCAATCCTCAAACTCTCCCCTCTTCCCCTGACCGAGACCCGCTGCTAGCTGGACGGGTGACTAGTCTGCATCAACAGCAGTTATTAAGGACGGTGGTTCGACGACATTTCATGGGACGATGGTGGTCAAGGAGACGACGCAGCGTCTGGGCGCCGCCTGCACATGGGTCCGTCTGCTCCTGACGGCGTTGCTGCGCTTCGCCTTCATCCTCACCAACAACTGCGTGGCGGTCCCTTCCTACTGCCTGTGCCTGCTGCTCCTGCAGCCGCTGCGGCTGTGGAACGGCGCCGCCTACTGGCGTGCCGAGGGCGCCATGTACCGCTGGCTGCAGGCCATCATGTCGTCGTGGGGCTGGAGCGCCGGCTACACGGTGACGGAGTGGGGCGACGACGTGGGCGCCCTCTGCGAGGACGGCGCCATGCTGACGGTCAACCACCAGGCCACGGGGGACGTGTGCGCGCTGCTCACGGCGCTGCTGGACAAGGGCCCGGCGGTGCGCACCATGATGTGGGTGATGGACAGCGTGTTCCGCTACACCCACTTCGGCGTGGTGTCCTGGCTCCACGGGGACTTCTTCATCCGCCAGGGCCGGGCGCACCGCGGCGGCCAGCTGGCCGGCCTGGCCGAGCACCTGCGGCGCCACTACGGCGCCTGCGGACGCCGCTGGATCGTGCTGTTCCCCGAGGGCGGCTTCCTGCGCAAGCGGCGGGCGAGCAGCCAGCAGTACGCCCGCAGGAACTCCTTCCCCCACCTGAGCCACGTCACGCTGCCGCGCCTGGGCGCCGCGCAGGTCATCCTGAAGACCCTGGGCGCCGGTGGTGGCGGCGACGGCGCCGGGACCCTCGAGCGGCCGGTCGGCGACGGCGGCGAACGCGCAGGCCTCCTCCGGTGGGTAGTGGACGTCACCATAGCGTACCCCAAGGCGCGGCCCATGGACATCCAGACCTGGGTGCTGGGCTACCGGCCGCCCACGGCCATCCACGTGCACTACAGGACCTACCCCGTCCAGGAGGTGCCCGTGGACACGGAGCCACTGACCGACTGGCTGTACCAGCGCTTCGTGGAGAAGGACCGGCTGCTGGCCCACTTCTACGCCACGGGGGCGTTCCCCCCGGCGCCGGGCCAGGAGGGGGAGGCGGCCTCGGGGCGGCCCGTCACCCTGGACGCCGCCTGGCTCTGCGGCGTCCACCTCCTCGCCATGGCCTCCGGGGGCGTCTGGTACGTCGTGCTGCGCTTCCTGTGGGGCTGCTTGGTCGCAGCGCTGGGCGGGGCTTAATAAAACTAAAGACAAGGAAGAGGAGGAGGAGGAATGTGCAGAGAATGTTAGAGAGGCAGGGGCTGACATTTCTAAAAGGGCCTTTTGGTGGAAATATCAAAAACAGCAGACCTCCAAGCTCACAACGCGACTTCATGTTGTGTCACACTAAGCATAATCAAGTCAATACTGGAGATGTGGCGTAACGGCATAGATTTCTACAGGGCAATAGGCTCTATGCACAGCAGCCATTTTGGAGAGAAGTTGGATGGTCTTCCCACTTCCTTCAAAGGTGTTAACAGTGATACTAATGAAGGCTCTGTTCCATTTCATGTTGCACAGTGGTTCTCAAACCTTTTACGTCTGCATGTGGTTCCATTTGAACACTCTCAGAGTAACACCTTTTAAGGGGTCATTTGAAACCCCCAAGGAAGCACAAGGATCCCTGTTTCCAGTGAGCCAACATGCACAATATCAGCACCCTCACTCTGTTTGAGAAGAATGGAACAGAGCCTTCATTAGTATCATTGGTAACACCTCCGAAGGAAGTGAGAAGACCATCCAACTTTTCTCCAAAATGGCGACTGTGCATAGAGCCTATTCTTTCAACACAAGATGCTGCATTCAAGTTCAGGAGAGTTTGGACAATATTGAATGCTGCCTTTGGGAATGGATTTCTTTCACCGTAGTGAAAGATGCACTCGTGGTCGGGAGAGGGCACTTTTTACGGACAAGTAAAAGGGCAGGGGCTCAAGCCCCCTTTGATGTCTACGTGTGCACATATGCCTGAAGAGGAGTCTAAAAGAATCCACCTCACAGTGGACGATGAAGGCTACGTTTAAAAAGAGAGAGATGACGTGTGAGCTTGTGGATATAATCATGCTATCTATATTACCTTTTTGAGTGGTGCTCCTGGAAGGAGCTAAGCTCCAACATCTGGCTTTGTCCGGGCTTTGCAAGCGTGGCCTATACATCTGGTCTACATCTGGCCTACATCTGGCCTACACCTGGCCTACATCTGGCCTACACCTGGCCTACATCTGGCCTACACCTGGCCTACATCTGGCCTACACCTGGCCTACATCTGGTCTACATCTGGCCTACATCGGGTCTACATCTGGCCTACATCTGGCCTACATCTGGTCTACATCTGGAATACATCTGGCCTACATCTGGCCTACATCTGGCTTATACCTCTCTCTCTCTCTCCGTCGTCCTCAGACGAGCTTCCATCGGAGTCTCCAATCGTTCCGGTTCTCCATACACCCTGCCAGCTCCGAAGAGCTTTCAGCTCCTGCATCCTTCTTCAGGACGTCCACATAGTTAACGCGGAACGTCCTCGCGATCGATGCCCGTGCGTTGGTTCCCACAGGACCAGCCTGCTGGCCGGGAGCTCCCGATGTCTGTGGCAGTGGCCGGCCAGCTTCATCCTATAGCTGCTACCTTCTTGCTGAGCCTCGGCAGTTGCCTGTACAGGTCCTTGTTGGTAAGCTCAAAGCGCTAAAACCAGTAAGACTCCCTAATCGGGAGATAAGCGACCGTTGGTCGCTTATCTCCACAAATAGGCCAAAAGTTTGTTTTACCAATTATCAAGACATACGGGAAGTTGACAGTTTGCCATGGTTACTCATTGAAGTTGAATCTCCATATGGAGATAACCTACGCATCACACTAAGTCTGACCTCACCAGCCCATATTTGGGCATGAGCAACTTATGTATCCATATATGGAGATATGATGACATCACACAGTCCTCAGCCGATGATGTGGCGTGATGTCATACAATACACAAACGAGCCCTACAGTATAAAGGGGCAATTCTTGCCAGGAAAGAAGCATTTCTTCGACTCAGACCTCATCGCCAGGGTTGGCTTATAGCAGCTGTCGGTAGATAATGCCGGTCTTATATAAGGGTCATTTGTGTACGGTGTGATTTGCCATGGTATTTGTAATTAAATAAATACATAAATAAATATAAAGTGTTTAAATAAGACAGATAAACCCTGAAGGCCAAATTATCATGTGAAGCTTGACCAATCCTCAAAGTATCCATTCATCTGACCGGGAGGGACACCGCACACATATTCTAGATGTACAGGACATATAAAGCCTATTCATTCTGAACTGAAATGACCATATATGGACATGGGACACACATTTTGCTTTTTGAAAAAGCCTATTCATTCTGGACTGATATTTTACACGTACGGGACAGGAAAAACCTGTTCATTCTGGCCTGGAGTGACCATATATGGACATAAGGTAACGGACATTCTGTTTTTGAAAAACCCTGTTAATTCTGGACTGAGATCACCATATATGGTAATTAAACGGACATTCTGTTTTTGAAAAAGCCTGTTCATTCTGGACTGAAATGACCATATATGGGCGTGATACACACAAAGCCATTCATTGGAAGCGGTTTCCACCGCTTCAAAAATATGAAAATAATAATCAATATTGAACATAAATGTATTTAGAGATGAGGGTCCGCAAGCAGCCAATAAACAGCCTACACATCAGTGTGAGGGTCCCTGAGAATCCCCCCCCCCATGCTAAGTGCTTTAACCCTCTCTCACACATGGCTATGACAACAACCCCCATGTCAAAATAAAGTGGCTATGCAGCCAATCACCGCGCAGATGTCCACCCCCCCCTCCCTTTTCTCCCTCCTCTCCAAACCAATGAAAAGCAGCGCAGCTATGGATGGATAGCCCGGTCAGGAAAGACCCCCCCCCCACACACACACACACACACACACACACACACACACACACACACACACACACACACACAAACACAATCATCATTCTATCCAAAGCCCGCTGTCCAACACACTCACACCGACGCGCTATCATTATTCATTCCAGTCTGCGTTTCCACGCGCGTTTGTTTTTTTCTCTCTCTGCCGTGGAAAAAAAGAAAAGAAACGTCACCTATTTTTATTCAGTTGCACACACACACACACGCACACGCACACGCACGCACGGACCGTGGGAGAGAAAGGAGACCATCTCTTCGCTTACAGAAGCAGCGGATCGCACAGTAAGTACATGATGCTGAGATAATAACGGATGTATGGATGTAGACTAGGCTGTATGGAGACTGTGTTGGTGGGCTTTGCTTCGCCTCCCTTCGTGAATCCACCGCTACATTGTGTCCATCTGCTCCTCTGATGCTCCGCGCTCCGTGCGCACTGCTGTGTGTGCCAGGAGAGAACATTTATAGCCTGCCCGGTCTGGCGGGGATACCCGCTGAGTTCAATAGCCTACTCACTGTGGCTGTCAACATGCATGCATGTTTGTTTCAACTACACACCGTGCGTGGCATGGGTGGTGTTAGTGTGTTATTATAGCTAATTAATGTGATGATGACTGACTGATGCTCAAACCCTTTTCATTTGAGGAATCCCCCTGCCCAGTTTGATATAGACCCTATTCGAATTCGATGCTATGATAGCCTACTACATCAATGTTCGTTTAACTGTGTAGGCTACCAAAGGGAACATGTGGGTTGTCCACTGGTCCGTGCATGTGTCAATTTGGTCCCATATAGTAGTTACATAATGATCCATAAGGGTCCATTTGGTTCTTATAACTACCAGATATTTAGCTGTGGGACCCCCCTCCTCCCCATGCAGGGGGGAACCCTCCAAGATCCCCTGGGGGGTGCTCTGATAGGGTAAGCAGGGGTTGTGCGTGTGTGTGTGTGCGTGCGTGCGTGCGTGTGTGTGTGTGTGTGTGTGTGTGTGTGTGTGTGTGTGTGTGTGTGTGTGTGTGTGGCCTGCTGTCATAATAAGTTGAACACATTATTCATGGCTGTTGCAGACACAACAGAGCTTGAAGCAGTCATAATAAGACATAGGCCTATGCTGCTCTAGAAACAGACAGAATGTAACTGTTTATATGTAGACTGTATATCAACTTGATACAAGCATTATTTTAAATAAGAATTTCATGTAATTTATATACAGTATAGGCCTACTGTCTATATAAGACCGTTTTAGTACCTCTGGTCAAACATGGTCAAATTGTCAAATATTAGAAGCAGCGCAAGGCGTTGTGAGCATGTAGATCTGCTATTTTCACAATGAACCAGATTGAGTCAAACTAAATGTAATGCCAACTCTTACAATTCCAAGTGCTTGTGCAGGCTGGGGGTCCCCAGTTAAAATATGATTATTTTGGGGGTTGCAGCCTGAAAAGGTTGAGAACCACTGCTGTAGGGCAAACACTGGGTCTGGTCGGGAGGACTCGGGACCCATTGGGTCATGGACACATTTATGGGTCCCTTAATTGTGGGTTTCCTATATATTTAGTTTTTAATTATTTAGCTATGTATTTCCAAAAAAGCTAAACATTTCATGAATTATAAAACAAATTCAATTATTTTACCATATTTTCAAGAATAAATACCTTTATTGGTACCTATGAAATGCATTATATTTATGTGTCCTGTAAGTCCATGTCGGCTGGGCACCTTCTTGTTGCACAACACAGAAATAAATAAATCTATCTAATAAATAATAGATATTGTCAGATAACAATAAGTTGTGAAAATAGACAATCTCTGCTTGTAGATCTGCTATTTTCACTCAAGTATGATGAATCATTTACAAAAACATAAAAACTTGAAACATGATTGTGAGATACAAGGTATCTGCCCAACAACAATCATATATACAGTATAATACAGTGATTTGTGTTCATGGTGTAATTTTAGGTTTTAATGGTAGTTGATGTAACTCAACTGGAGATGATTACGTCATTACAACATGCTTATCACTTTATCATCATCCTCACGTCAATGTTTATCATGATCAGGTTTTTGGAGCTGTGTGAAGCACAGGCTCCCTATACGTGGCCGTGTGGGTCTGTCTGTCTGTCTGTGTGTGTGTCTGTATGTAGCCTGAACTTCCTAAACTTCGGCACGCTACTAGTCCCACAGTTTTGCCACCACACACTCGCGCCATATGTCAAATCGACCGGCTTACTCGGGAATCGTGGGCTAGTAACTTGCTAAGAGAAAGGTTCAATAGTTTAATTGATATTAATTTATTAGTGAATTAATTTTCCCCATTGACTTATAATGGGAATCGCAAAAACTCACATTCAATTATTTGTCTCTCGCAAACCATAGGGGCTAGAGTTTCAAGACTTGGAGAGGAGGTTCATAATGATTTCAAGGATTAAATAAAAAAAAATTGTGTCATTTGGCCGCATGGTGGCGCCATAACACCCCACTTTACGTTTTGGCCTGTAACTCTTGAACCGTAGGTCGGAAAATTAAAAATATTTTTTCCCTGGATTCCTTGGGTCATGACGCATCTCCCCATATAGGCCACGCCCATTTGCGCCATGATAGATCTTCCGCCATCTTGAATTTTCTCCAAAACACACTTTTTGCTCCTTTTCCTACATATTTTCTTCAAATGTCACAAAAATCGGTACACATGATCCACACACACACACACACACACACACACACACACACACACACACACACACACACACACACACACACACACACAGCTCCACTTCACACGGGTGTGATTTTTACTGTACATTAGGCCGACATGCGTGTTGCTTCAGTTCAGGGAGTGTCATTCTCAGGCCGCGACATTCAGTTCTATGGAAGTGTTGCCACTCCGACAATAAGAATGTCGGAATGGAGACATTATGTCCCCTGTCAATATGGTCCGATTTCTCTGCGGTGTGTCAAGCGGCGCCTATACAGTATGTGTGTGTGTGCGGCTGTGTGCTCTGGAAAAAGGTCTGTAGGCAATCGCGATGGTGTCATGATAAATGTAAGCCATTTACCATGAGAGGGAGTGGGTTGTTGGCTGTTTCAGGGTTGTGGCACAAGGCGAAAGGTTTTATGGTCATGATTCACTGCCATCCTGGATGGCTTGGTTCGAGGCTTAACACAATTGTTAGAAATATTTTCATGAAAGTCTATGAGGAAAATGAACAGGATATTATTTAGTGGGACCAGTAAACCACACCCACTGTGATGCTCTATTGATGTGTGTGTACTGTAGAACAGGGGTTCCCAAACCTTTTGGTCTCAGGGCACCCCATTAATATTTTTTTAATCCGAGGCACCCCTACATTATAATTTTCACTCCCAGCACCTTATATTTATAACATAATCGTCGTTGTCGGGTGTCCAAAGCCCTTCGTTTTGTATTTATCATCTACAAAACGTACTAAACTAGTGAAAACAGCAGAACAGCAGATCTACAAGCACACAACGCCTCGCGATGTGCTTGTAGATCTGCTGTTTTCACTAGTTTTGTGCGACAGTCTTGTATGATGAAGCAGGGCTTTGCTTTACCAAAAGACGTACACATTTGAAACTTGGAGATACGAGGTTTCCCGACAGTGATGATATTTTAGTGATTATGTTGCGATGAAAACATTGAGATAACAGCCATTTTGGTTAGAACTGACTGGAAATAACTTTGTACTTCATGTTTAAAATGATACTAAATATTTTTTCAAGTGTCCAAATAAATTCCAAATATTATCAAATGATCTCGCGGCACTCCTGGACTGCCGTCACGGCACCCCAGGGTGCCCCGTCACCCACTTTGAAAACCCCTGCTCTATAGATGTGTGTGTAGAAGACTGGCCCCATGTGACGCCACCCTCCGTAGGTAGAAGGCTCTGGTAATGACATACGGCAGGCCAACATTTTCAACATCTTTTCACATTTTTCATTTTGAAAATGAAAGGAAGACAATAGCAGATCTACAAGATCACGATATGTGAGGCATTCCGAGCTTGTACTACAGTAGATCGGCTATTTTCAGCACACTTGAAATAGGGTTTACTTTCAGCGGTCACTTGTCTTCCCACCCAGCCAGTTTGTTTCTGAATGCCTTAGATTCAGTTGCTTTATGATTGCATTTACAATAGAAAACTAATTGGGAAAAAAAAAATTGTGAGTAGGGATGGAGCTCGTTAATCTTTTATTGATAATGAGCACCTTATCGATCCTGCTTATTGAGCTGGGCTTTTATCAAGCCCACTATGAGCGTTTTCTAATATTTTGTGAAAAGATGTGAGAAGACAGATTCTAAACAGAACTTTTATTATTGGCCAGTTGTTGTAACTGTGAGTTTTTGGCTGACCACCATCTATGAGGATGACAATTAATAAAAGTAAAAAATATACCATCAACAGTTTAAAACAGCCATTCATTAATGTGCAATAAGTGTTAAATGGCTTTATATTAGGAATAGTAGGCTACTGTAATCATTTCTTGATCGCATCTTGTCTTGAGTGTTTAAACATGACGTCATGGGACTCTACAGTATATGCTCGATAACAATCTTGATAAGCCCAAAGCTTATTGATACCGGGTACTCAAAAATGTGTTATCGAGTACGTAACAGGCTGGTGTTTGGAGCCCCATCCCTAGTCGTGACCAGGGGCGTCAATTGGGTATGGCAGGGGTATGCAGCTGCCATACCCTGGGTCCAGGGGGGAGAATAAAAGTTACTTTGAAATATAAATCCATGAATGTCTCTTTGTCTATCTGCGCTGGTTATTATGTTGTTAAATTACAGTAAAATAACTACAAATGCAAAATGTAACAAAATGGTCACTTTAACAAGGTATTATGATTATATTCTCCAGACTTGTATTCTCCCCATCTTGACAAAATGGTATATTCCCAGGTTCCGCAGGTCAGCTGCACATGCAGGTGCAATGCATTATTGTTAATTTGTGGCATGCTTACTAACAACAATTTCAGGCTGCCATATCCAGCCCAAGAAACCGTAGAAACCTGTGTAAAAAACTGAAAAAAACTGCGAGGCGTTGTGAGCATGTAGATTGGCTATTTTCACAATAGAACCGTGTTATACAAAATGTAATGCCTCTTTTCCATGAGGACTCCCATCTTTGCCATACCCTAGCTTTTGCTGAACTGACGCCACTGGTCGTGACTGGTAAAAGGTGCATTTTTGTAATGGCTTCGTCCAAAGCTTTTCTACAAAGTCATCGTCTCTGTCGGCGGAATCATAATATGTCCAAAACAGTTTCTGAACAGGATTCAAATTCAAGACGTATCAAAAACAGCAGATCTGCGTTTCGAGTTTGTAGATGGGGCAGGAGGGGTAAGCATCCTTAGGTGCGGGTGCCAAGATGGGCACAGGGGAGGCAGGTGATCACTGGCACACAGGCAGAAGTGTGAGAGAGAGGTTTTTATATTTTAAAATCAAATATTGTTTTAACCACTTGAACCCCAGGGGGGTCCAGGGGAAAAATCCGCCTAAAATGCATGCCCAAATTGGAACAGTTGTGGACACAAAACTACAATGATTGTGGCTACTCTTGACCCACCAAATGTAAGCTAACCCCTGAAAATTCACAAATGCAGTGTAAAATATCACATTTCTCTTACCAAATTGTAATTCTGTGATCACTTACTAGAGAAAAGAGGACTGAAAAAGACCTCCGCCTATGAAAAATTTGCATTCTGAATAGTGAAAAAGACTCAAGACCTCATTGGAGACAGTATAGTGAATAGAGAAATTGTCCAAAATGTGTCATCAATTGATAGGCAAAATCTTATGAATATATTTTTAACTATGACACTCTACAGATGTTTTAGTGAGAGTAGTGCTGTAATTAGTAATGTAAAAGTATAGGGTGAAAAATGATAAAAACAAGTAAAAATAATGTGTAATAATAATGTAATTATATGAGTAATGCATGGATGAAAAATACAATGGCACCTGGTTATATGTGCTGTAGGGCCCCTGTAGCAGAATCAACATTGAAATTGTAATTTGATTTTGTCTCTATTGATTTATTGACCAATAACAGAACAAAAACAGTTGTGTGACTGGTTATGGGAAGTCGGCTTCCCATATGGGGCTTACGTGGTCAATTAAATGAAGTTGAAATAAATCCTGCACATAATTTCATTGAAACTCTGACTCTGAATCTGGGGTGCGAGTCAGGGAGATAGGAGGGTTATAGTCTAAAGTCAAAAAAGTTGCTGACCCCTGCTCTATTGCAATGAATGATTGCTATCACAATATAGTGCTTTAGCCTTTTAACATAAATACAATTATCACTTACACCTTTAAATGAAAAATGCAATTATAGTGATGTAGTATATAAAAAGGTTTGTTTTGTAAACTTCATAGATACTTTCAGAACCGCATTTTAGTCGACAAAATCAACACCGTTTCTTACAGCACTTCTCCAACATGACACTAAAGCCCCTTTTCCACTGGCCCAACACCACACCGCTCCACACCACACCACCCACTTGCTGGGCCGTCGAGAGTATTTTTGGCAAGGGGGTCAATATCAAAGAGCTGGCCGGGGCCCCCCTCCACGCGGGCCCCCCTCCACGCGTGCCCGTATTCGTATTTTGGCCCGCGCGCAGCGCGGGCCGAAATAACGTGTATTTCACAGGAAATTACTCATTTTCAAAGTAAAATAATTGTTAAAAGTGGTTCTACATGGCGGCATAACCGTTCAGAGATTGTGCTAGGGTTTTAAACTGGGTTTTAAACTGTTGATCACCATAACTGGCATGGTTAAAATTTACCAGACATCTGATAAAAATATCGGTCATAGATATTTGTATGCATTAATGACAAGCAGGTCGGGTAAATGCAGCACACAGACACAGCCCTAAGCATGACCTTTGTTTTGGGTTGAGATTGGCACATTTCCTGGGGCAATCTGCCCAGATCATGTATGCCACACGTGTCTTCTTCTTCTTTTTTAGTTTTTTACTCTAAAAAAAAGCATCTGCAATGCAGTGCATTTGAAACTACATTGCAGTGCACATCATGGGGTGATCACTGCTATGTTGTTGCTGAGTGAGGTCAGCAGACAAATTGACATTAGTGAGATGAAAAAAAAACCTGAGTGAAATGTGCCAATGTGAACCAGAGACATCGGTACATGTTGGATTGTACTGTTTGAACATAAGTATGTACACAAATGTTAGGGCCATCTTGCACAAATACATTAATTAACCACGTTACCATTTGCGCATCGGTGTGCGTAAATGGTTGCTCAATAACCTGAACATTGCATTACTTTGAGAACACATTTCCTTCATAATAAGAAACAAAGCATATAGCCTGCTGCACAGAAATATGTATTTCAGATTAATCCTTCAAAATATGGCTCAGCTTTCAGCTGACATAAGGTAATAAAGTATATAGGCTTAGGCTACTCACAAGCTACTGTAATAGATAAAGGCGTCCCTGCATCTGGTTTAGGACAGCTGTTTGGGACAGTTCAGTTGATAAGCATTTGTGCCTCCTCGGATATATTCCACTCAAGCCACGGTGACATTTTAACGTGGGACAGCCCAGCCCAGTCCATTTTTTTCCATCTTCAAATGCGTGTGCAGTGGCTGGACAACTTAGCCAACTTTACTCACACAAGTGCCCTCTTGTTTCAAAGTGTCTGTAACATACTCTAACTAATAATACAGCTTTGACTGTCCATCTTCCACGTGCAACTTAAACTGTGCCCTATTCCAAAGCCATCATGAAGCCAGCGACAGAGGTACAGTATAACATTCAGTGACTGTGAGACAACTAGGACCCAGCAACACACAACTATCTATTCTGGTCTTACATTCACAATAAAGTGTCTCCCGTTTACCTCCCAATGCAGCTTATTTTACTCAGGTTAATATTAAAAGGAAATATGTACTGTATAACTTATTTTGTGCAACTTCGCTTCGCTTGCGTCTCTCTGGGAGGGAGAGAGAGAGAGAGAGAGAGAGAGAGAGAGAGAGAGAGAGTGAGAAAGAGAGCAAGAGACAGTGAGAAAGAGAGAGAGATGTCGCTTATATTAATGAGCTGCCGCTCCAAACATGTACAATTATGCAATATATAAGGTGCTCACCGCATTTTCGAAACTCTTTCTACCGACCCGCAAACTCCTCGTCCTCGCCATGTGTTAATCCATATGTTTTACAATAAATTAATGTTTACTCAAACTTGTCTCGGAGTCTATAGCGTTCACTCCATAGGTTCACTCAGCACTGTAGCTTCTTCCGCAAACAAAACGTGCTAGTATGAGAGCGAATAGCGAAGGAGATAAATGTCATGTGGGCCATCTTGACCCAATGAGATTACAAGATTCCGCAGTGGAAACGTAATGACATCACAGCCTGCCTACCGTAACTGACAGTGTAATTGCGCCCTCCAAATCTTTCCTA
This sequence comes from Nannobrachium achirus, assembly GCF_963921795.1. Classification (NCBI taxonomy): domain Eukaryota; kingdom Metazoa; phylum Chordata; class Actinopteri; order Myctophiformes; family Myctophidae; genus Nannobrachium; species Nannobrachium achirus. The sequence continues at coordinate 4,366,081 of NC_137831.1, read as the reverse complement.
GGGGGGCCCAGGCCGGAGGGAGGGGGCCCGGGCCGGGGCCCCCACTCCACCGGGCCCCCCCACTCCCGGAAGGGGGTAAAGAGTACCCTTTACCCCCCCCTATCGGCGGGCCTGCCCACTTGTGCCAGGTTTTCCACTACAAGGACCTGGGTAGAATAGTGTGAAAGTGGTACTAAATGTGGTACTAAAAAGTATCCAATCTAGAGTAGGTCTGAGCTAGGCCAAACAGGGCCAAACACTTCATACACTTTTTGAGCTGGTAGATCTGCTATTTTCAGTGCAAAAGCATCAGCACTTCTGATGCTTTTGTGTGACACTGTGTCATCAAGTATAGGATAGGGCTGTAACTAACGATTATTTTCAAAGTCGATTAATCGGTCGATTATTTAAATGATTAATCGATTAACTGGAGGATTGATTTTGGGGTTTGTTTTGCAAATCACAATGTGATGACATCACACCATTGTACTTTACAATACAAACCCCCAAATCAATCCTCCAGTTCTAGGCAACACAGAAGAGGGGGAACTTTTTTTATTTTTTCTACACAACTCCTCTAAGGTATATTAATGACATAGTTCAATATCGAAAATGGGTGGTCTTCCCCTTTAAAGATGAATAATTCATTCATAAACACACTTGCTCAGCTGCTGATTGGGTTCCTAATGAAAGACTGCATACTGATTAAAGAAGGTCAATTAAAAATAAACATTCAAGTTATATTTGTTGTTCTTGACCTATATTCCTGCACGGTATTAATACAAATTCCAGCAAATTAGTTGACGATTCGATTATGATTACTAAATTAGTTGGCTACTAATTGAATAATCGAATTGATTACGATTAATCGATTAATTGTTGCAGCCCTAGTATAGGAGGTTCATTAACACAAACGGTTATAGAATATGGATAGAGGAGCAACGATACAGGCCAGGGGTCTTCAACGTTTTCAGGCCAAGGACCCCTTAGTTGAGAGAGTGATGAAGCAGGGACCCCCACAACCTGTTCATAGATTCCTTATAGTTTCATTGTTTAACAGCACAATCATCAGTGTATTTTGGATTGATGTCAATTTATGTTTTCAGATATTTAACCACTTGAACTGTCATTACCTAATAAACTTGACCTTTCACTCTGTACTTTGCTCTTTTTCCCCTCTACACCAAATCTCTTTGCTGAAAATAACCGAGGCGTTGTTAGCATGTAGATCTGCTCGTCCCGGACCCCCTGTTGAAAACCCCCGGCCGATAGTACATGAATCATGAATACAGAGCTCTGTACGCAATGATGAGTAAGCGGCCAATAGCTCTCTATGGTCCGTGATGGGTGCATGTGTGTGTGCATGTGTGTGCGTGCGTGCGTATATGCGTGTGCGCGTGCGTGTGTGTACGCCGTCGTTTTGCGCTGCAGTTACTTCTATCCCGTGCTGCTCGGCTGGGTTTAAGCGGCCGCAGGGCCCGTGTTCCCCTCTCCTCCATGCACAGAGACAGAGGAGAAAAGGAAGGCAGATGACACAGCAGCAGTGCATTTTTACTTTAGCTATTGAAAAACATAGGGGAAACATAGGTTTTTAAATAAAATCTTAGAAGGATTTGAAATATTCAAAGACTTGCACAAATTCTCACAAAATTAAAAAAAAAATAGCAGATCTACAAGCAGATATACAAGCTCACAGCGTGGGACAGAGTGCCTTTCAATAGTTAAAGCACAAAATAATGCATTCCCAGTCTAAATGGGTTAAACTCTCTCCCCCTATGAAGAACATTCATGGGGGGCCCGCAGTGAATCCTTGTACCCAGGGCCCAGAATTTGGTGCCACACCCCTGAGTGCATGTTCTCTGGCTCGAGGGATAATGTGCCCAAAATGTATGTCACTGTGCCCCTGCGCCGTGCTGTGCCATGCAGCCGTCATTAGAGGCTATTTATGAGTGCGTGTCTCTGACAGTATTGGTGTTGGCTGGCATGCCACGCACATGACTCAACACACCGCTCAGTGTTCATGTAATTGTGTGTACACATGGTAGCAAATGGACACGTATTCTCTTGTTTTGGTACTATTTGTAGACTGGCCTCAGAGTGAAGCAACACTATCATCCCTGCCCTATCGACTGACTGGCTGGCTGGCTGGCTGGCTGGCTGACTGACTGACTGACTGATACTCCAGTATCTGGCCTATACTCCTGTTCGCAATTTGGGGTGAGGGGAGTTTCTCACCTGAACTGAGTCAGTGGGTCCCTAGACATGAAAAATCACTGAGGTGCTCGTCCGCCATAGTGCCACGAATGGCGCAATGGCCACATCAAATATGGCTGCCATCGGCTATGATAAAAATCCAACCTTTCTGTTTCTGGGTGTATATGCACATGTAATACCTCCATTTGGACTAATGTGGGTGTGGGGAATTAATTTCTGATATTGTTTTGACCATTTTGGGTGTTTTGGACCTTGAAAGGTCATGGTCAAGGTCATTTTGTAATTCCGAAGACCATGGCCACAACTTGGCCATTGTTAGGAGTAAAAACAGGTGCTGTAGGTCTAAATCAACTAATTCTGACATGTATAATTCATTTCTGGTATTGTTTTGACCATTAAGGATCATCTTGTCTTTGAAATATCAATGTCAATGCCATTTTTCAAAAACGATGTCTTTACTAGCGCTTTTTTTTCATAATAGTTTGTTTTGTTTATAACAAAATACATACTAGTGAGAAATACAAGAAGTACAAATCCCCATTTAACTTTAAAGAGGGACTTTACATGGGTGATTAAATTAGCAAATAAGACTATTTAAGAATAAAAATGACATAAAATCACACAACAAAAATCACACAACAAAATCACACACAAAATTAAATAACAATTTCCCTCAAAGTGCACCATATTGTGATTCTATGTATGCAAGTTAGTGTGATGTGCTTTTACAGGATGGATTTGCATCACAAAATATGATGCACAGAACTCCATCAGCAAGGCAGCCATAACGTTGAGTGTCACGCTTCAGACATGGCAGGAGTGTACTAAAGCCAAAGTGTTCGTTCCATCCATCAGGGCTTGACATTGACTTTTTGAGGCACTTGTCCTGTGGACAAGACATTTCCCATTCACTTGTCCGGGCACAAAAGTCACTATCCAGTCCGGATAAACAAATGAAATTTCTTTCTTTAATGCATGCATAGGAGTCAGACATTGAAATATAATGAATAATAAAAGGACTGCTAATGACCCTCCTTGCTCCCTCCACTCCATAGTATGGGCAGTCTATAGTCTGCATACAGGACAATAATATTATGAATAATGTTATGACCTGATCCATGTTCTATTGGTTCTAGTCTTTCCGCAGGTTCCTTGGCTGTTGCAAGCAGGTGGCAAGAAATGCTCTAGAAAGGTTCCTTGTTGGTCTCAGCAGTTGTACTTCTCTACTACCAATGCTGTGTCTTGTTCTGTCAAAGTCTTTGCCTCTCAGTCTCCAAAGTTTGGTAGATATATTGTACTCGGTCAGAAGCCATAACTGCATGTTTAATCCCCACCTGGCCCATGCAGTCATTTCCAGTCTCCAAGGCATATGTGCCTTGATCACTGTCTTAGCTTGTGGTGCTCCAAGATGAGAGACTGCTCGATGCAGTGGAAGCATATTCCAATTCTCACCGGTGCCATACTGCAGCCAGTGCTTGTAAATATGGGGTATAGTATAGCAGTTACGCGAAAGAGACAACAACTCTCTGGGGTCCGCCATAATTCCGACATCCCATTATTCAGACCATTAGGTTAGTGAAGGTTAGGGTTGGTTATAATGGAGTCAGTACATGCACCATGTGTCAGCCTCCTCAATCCTATTCAAGATGTCTGGGATCTCTACTCCACCTTTGTCATCTTCATCAGAGACAATGGTAAATGGACTGCATTTACAGTATATAGTGCTTTTCTCCAAAGCACTTTACAATTCACCCATTAACACACACATTCACACACCATGAAACCGTGCAAGGTTCCAACCTGCTCATCGGGAGCTGTAAGGGATTCAGTGTCTTGCTCAAGGACACTTCGACACATAACCAGGAAGAGCTGGGAATCGAACCTGGAACCTTCAGATTTCAATGCAGGTGCTCTATACTGAGCCACTGTCGTCCGACAATGATGGTAACATTGCCACAGGCTTGATTGGACACCATATTCTGAACACAGCTGGAGAACTGTTCTCCTCAGACACCCAGAATTTGGAAAGTTGCTGAGGGATGGGTGTGCCCTAAAGGGCGAGGTCGTGCCAATTCTTGGCCATCTGGCCAGTGATGTATATGGGACCAGTTACTCATATATGGAGACCCCTGCATGATAGTCAACAATGTTGTCAAAACATGCCCATGTCAAAACATGCCCATATATGGGCATTACCAAATATGGGCATTCCCAGATATGTCCTTAATATTGATGACATTGGGACAGGGATCTCCATATAGATTGAGGAGGCTAGTGTTACATGTGGAGTCAATTGGCCCCATTATAACTAAACCTATCCATAACGCTAACGTCAGGATTATGAGCAGACCCCATAGAGTTGTCGTAGTCTCCTTCACATTAATGCTATATACAAACATCCAAGCACTGGGGATGAAGGAGATCTGGCTGCAGTATGGCACTAGAGGTGCACTATGGCACATGCTTCCACTGCATCAAGCAGTCTCTCATCTTGGAGCACCACAAGACAGTGATCAAGGCACATATGCCTTGGAGACTGGAGATGACTGCATGAGCCAGGTGGGGACTAAACATGCAGCTATGGCTTCTGACCGAGTACAGTACAATATCTTGAAAACTTTGGAGAAGCAAAGACCTTGACAGAACATGGTAGCAGAGAAGTACAGTACAACTGCTGAGACCAACAATGGCACCTTCCTAGTGCATTTCTTGCCACCTGCTTGCAACAGCCAAGGAATCAGAGGAAAGGAAGGAACACTTTGACTTTAGTACACTCCCATTTCTGAAGCGTGACACTCGTCGATATGGTTGCTGGGCTGGTGGAATTGATGGGTAGCTATGCCCCTCCCAAAAAGCTTTTGTCCAATGCTAGCTTAGCACCCGGCAGCTTGCCAAGGCTGGCAACAGCCTTGGCATAACAGCCTTGGCATAACAGAAGTTATTCTAAGCTAGCATTGGACAAAAGTTTTTTGGGAGGGGCATAGCTACCCATCAGTTCTGTGCATCATATTTTGCCATGGAACAATGGCAAATCCATCCTGTAAAAAACACATCATACTAACTTGCATCATACACAACCACAATATGGTGCACTTTGAGGGAAATTGTTATTTGCTTTTGTTATGTGATCTTATTTGTCACTTTTATTCATAAATAGTCTTATTTGCTCATTTAAACACCCATTTAAAACCCCCCTTTAAAGTTAAATGGGGGTGTTTACTTGTTCTATTTCTCACTAGTATGTATTTTGTTATAAACAAAACAAACTATTAAGAAAAAATTCAATAAAAGTGCTAGTAAAGACAAAATCGTTTTTGAAAAATGGCATTGACATTGATATTTCAAAGACAAGATGATCCTTAATGGTCAAAACAATACCAGAAATGAATTATACATGTCAGAATTAGTTGGTTTAGACCTACAGCACCTGTTTTTACTCCTAACAATGGCCAAGTTGTGGCCATGATCTTCGGAATTACAAAATGACCTTGACCATGACCTTTCAAGGTCCAAATCACCCAAAATGGTCAAAACAATATCAGAAATGAATTCCCCACACCCAAATTAGTCCAAATGGCGGTATCACATGTGCATATACACCCAGAAACAGAAAAGTTGGATTTTTACCATAGCCGATGGTGGCCATATTTGATGTGGCCATTGCGCCATTCGTGGCACTATGGCGGACGAGCACCTCAGTGATTTTTCATGTCTAGGGAGTAGGGACCCACTGACTCATTTCAGGTGAGAAACTCCCCTCACCCCAAATTGCGAACAGGAGTATAGGCCAGATACTGGAGTATGACTGACTGACTGACTGACTGACTGACTGACTGACTGACTGACTGACTGACTGACTGACTGACTGGCTGAAATGGTTATTAGTACAGACTCAGGGATTAGAGAGTGTGTGTGTGCGCGCGCGCGTGTTGCTTTACATGTGCTATCAATAACGGGAGCAGGAGGAGGTAGCTGTTTATTCTCATGGATGGTTGTTGTTACACTTATACTTACTGTTATCTGGATCTTGTGACCATGTCTATGTCCATGTTCTCTGTGTATGTTCACTGTGGTTTTGAGAGCTTTTTATCATCTGCTGTAACATGAATTGCCCAGTTTGGGACATAATAAACTTGACTTGATGTCCACATGGATCTCTTGAACAGTTCACACTTCTTCCTGATCTCTGACGCCATGGCGTCTCTGATGACTTCTGACGATGTCTCGCGGCACATTTTGAGCTTGTTGTCTTACTGCTAGCGTTGATACTTTTGAAAGGTACAATTTGTAGGACAAAACAAATGTTAGACAGACAGACAGACAGACAGACAGACAGACAGACAGGCAGGCAGACAGACAGACAGACAGACAGACAGACAGACAGACAGACAGACAGACAGACAGACAGACAGACAGACAGACAGACAGACAGACAGACAGACAGACAGACAGAGAGACAAAGAGACAGAGAAAGAACACCAAAACAGTACACAGGGAAGTTGTAAAAGCACATCTTGATGAAAGTCATGTCCCGGCTCTGCCGCGTCAAAACAAAGCCAACAAAGTGCCCTTATCAGCTTATCTGGGAGGGTCCAGATGACTGAGAGAATGAATGCGTGCCTTGCATGTCATACATGTTGGGGCAATGTTCCAAGTACAGTCACGGTTACTGTACCTGCTCGTCTGTGTCGGGTGGGAACCTTGTATGTCCAGAACCGTTCGTTTTGTGTTTGTCATTTTGAAAAATGACCTAAACTAGTGAAAATAGCCGATCTGCAAGCACACAGCGCCTCGCGGTGCGAGGCGTTGTGTGCTTGTAGATCTGCTATTTTCACTACGCTTGTGCAAAACACTCTGATGACGGAGGCACAGGCGTAAATATGGTATGCGAGGCGTTGTGTGCTTGTAGATCTGCTATTTTCACTACGCTTGTGCAAAACACACTGATGACGGAGGCACAGGCATAAATATGGTATGTGCAGCCAGTGGATTGCACCGGTATGCAAAGAAAATATTGAAGTAGGCCGGTGGCTGCTGCTTCTATTTCCAGTAGTAGACTACAATTTCAAAATTAAAAGTGTGTTGTTGATTGAATGTTCGCATTGTATCCAATAAAAAAGACCCTTGTTTTGAAATGCCCACGGTTCAGAGAGGAAACAGTCAGCGTTCTATTGGCTGGGCCGCTTGACGACTTGACTTGGCTTCCTCCACTCAACACAACAACACCAGGCATAAATCAATGGAATATAAACACAAGACTTTGGGTCAAAAGTTAGTATTTACCGTGCTCTCTGAAACCAAGACAATGTAGGCACATGGAACAAATCCGTCTCTTTTGTCGTCCTCCTTACTTTATCAGTTGAGTTAAGAAATACATTTAATATGCTGGCTACAGTTTCTAGTACAGGCACACGCACGCATGCCTCATTAATGTACTTGGTGTGCTGTTGTAGATGTGTTTTGGCTGTTAGTTGGATCATTGACATTAGTCCAAGGGGGGCCTTGGTCAAAACCTCGCACTGGGGCCTGACGGGGGCACGTGGGGTCCTCCTCCCTATGTTCCTCAGGTTCTATGTTCTATGTTCTATGTCAGTTGTCCAGGTGCCCCTAGTGCCCAGATGTCTCCACCCCTAAGTGCCTACTTCTCCAGGTGCCCACTCTTCCAGAATGCCCAGTCATAACACTAATATGGTGCCCAGATGTCCCTAGTTCCCCCCTGACCCATTGGTAGGCATATTCGTAATTTCTCCCCATTATGTTCCGTTGTGTGTTTAGAGTTATGTTTCCTGTATTTTGGCTTGAGCGGGGAACATAGAACTTTTTTTTTGTTGAGTGGGGAACATAGAACCTTTTTTGTAGGGGTAACAGGGGAACATAGAACCTTTTTTGGGTAAGTGGGGAACATAGAACCTGGGGAACATAGGTACAGTCCCGGGCATGTTACGCCACTGGAAGTAGGGCTTTCATTTAAAACCAAAAAAAACATACACAGTTTGAACTTGGAGATACAAGGTTTCTGCCTGACGGTGATGTGCTGTAATGTGATGATACTCAACCTATAGAACCTCCTAACCCTTCCAGAGAGACAAAACTAAATCAGCAGGAGGTGAAGTCAGTGTGGTGATCGGCTGCTGCACAGTTTGGGAACGGTCGGAGCAAAGGCCGCGATTGATTGGATTTGTGTTTTAATTATTATTCTAAAACGGCTAGTTACATTCCTTGATTCTGATTGGCTGGTTGCCATGGTATACCTGAGACTGTAACCCACACCTTGAATCAGTTTATATCAAAGCCAGGTGCGTTATTTCTTTCCACTGTGCCGTGAGGCTGAACTAGAGAAGCGAGCGTTTGATTTCCTCTCAAATCCTACCGTGCGGGTGCTTCTAAGCACCGCCCGCATGCATAGGACAGTGACTGAATGTCTCCGGGCGGGCTCCGGGCGGGGCTTGTAAAGGCAACAAGCGCTCTCTATTCTCCAGGCACCACTCGGCTGTTTAGCTTAGGTTGCTACACCGGCTGAGAGGGTCGGAAACACTCGGCTGACGCCTCGTGTTTCCCAACGCCTCTCAGCCGGTGTATACTCCCCCGATAACCACTCGCCTCTTGTGGCTTATTGCTTTAGTAATGTTGAGGTTCAGTCTAATATTCACTGCTATAGTGGTTACAGTGTATGTCGCAGGTATAGATGCGACATAATCCATGCCGTCAGCATGTACTTTTCAAAGGACAAAAGCCCCTGCGACCAGCGACTGTTTTTTGCATATTTTTATGCTTTGGAAATGTGTCAGCAATAATGTAAAGTATAAATGACTTGTCAGTGGGCTAAACATGCAAATATAATCGTCTCAAAAACCAAAAACGTTGCTTTTCAGCATTCAAATAAAAAATAGCAAAGGTAGAAGATCTACTGTATAAGCTCGAAACACGAGGCGTTGTGCGCTTGCAGAGCTGCTATTTTCACAATATTTATCTGTGGAACCGAGTCAAACTAAATGTAAGGCATAACTCCTACTACATTCCTAGTGCTTATCAGAGTGGGGGGGTCCCCAGTTCAAATATGATTATTTTGGGGTGTTCCCAGTTCAAATATATTTATTTTGGGGGGTCCCCAGTTCAAATATATTTATTTTGGGGGGTCCCCAGTTCAAATATATTTATTTTGGGGGGTCCCCAGTTCAAATATATTTATTTTGGGGGGTCCCCAGTTCAAATATATTTATTTTGGGGGGTTCCCAGTTCAAATATATTTATTTTGGGGGGTCCCCAGTTCAAATAGGATTATTTTTGGGGGTCAAAGCCTGAAGATACTTCCGTAAAGGTTGAGCGCCACGGGGTTAAATGCCTATTGTACTTGAGTCATGGACCAAAGCACTAGAACACATTGTTTACAGTTGGATCCTGCTCTCTCTCTTATGCAACACATCTGCAGCCTCAGTAGTTTAGTTGTTGTGCTGCCACTGTGTGTTCATTCTGATGAGAGCTCATTGGTGTGTCTTTGCTCGTTCATAATGTTGTACAGTTCATATGGTTTCATTAGCATACTAGAGAGAGAGAGAGAGAGAGAGAGAGAGAGAGAGAGAGAGAGAGAGAGAGAGAGATCTGTTCTCAGAGTTGATCTAATATTATATCTGCATAACAAGACAACCTGCAATGTTTACATAATTCTGCAGCATTGCATCTGATATATATATATTTTTTTAAAGTGTTTCTGCAATTGCTATATTTCATTTCTAGTGCTGTTCCTTTATGGACAGGGACTTTTAGACCTCTCTTTCTCTCTTTTTTTTTCTCTTAATAATTTTTATCACACGATTCTGTAACCCATTTTTCACCCAGTGCCAATTGTCTAAGCTGTAATCCTGGGTTCTGCTCTCCCTCTGCCGTGCCTGGGGAGACAAGTTCTCAAACCTTTTTGTGTCAAGGACCCCCACATTGATATGCATTTTGCGGTGGACCCCCTCCATCTGAGAATGTTTTGTGCCAGGGACCCCCAGAAGAGAAGATTTATGTTAGCCTGATTTCAGACTCACAGTCCGCCCAGAGATTGGGCGGGTCTATGGGCTGGAGCCAGGCAAGATTTATGTAAAATCATTCCAGAATTCCTGTGGCTAACTAAGGATTCAGTCCCATTGATTTCCATATCACCAACAGAGGCAGCAGGTGTGACTTTGATGATGTCTGGTGTGTTTGTGAAGTCATGCAGGTCCGCTGTGGCATAGAACGGCACGGCACAGCGCACTGTACCGTACCATACTGTGCTGTGCTGAATCCATGCCCTAGACATCTCATTGCATATGCCAGGAAATGCTTAGATTTATTACAGCGATCGTAAAATATGAGGCGAACATTAATGAATACAAGGATCTAATTTGGACATCCTTGACATGAACATGTTAGAGAACTCCTAGTCCCTTTTAATTGATTGATTGATTGAATATTTTATTAGTCAGAAAAAGATGGGAAAATTACATTGGTCTCCTGATTTATTTTTTCCCAGGACATATTTGAAAGAAACTATTGTTACGCATCCTTTAATGCGCTGTTTCTCAAACAGACCCATTTGTGGGTCACAGACACATTTTTATGGGGGGGTATTTATGACAGCCGAGTAACACTGATTGTATCTGAACACGCTGAATCATTCACACACACGCACACACACACATGTACATGCACGCATGCACACACGTACACGTACACACACACACACACACACACACACACACACACACACACACACACACACACACACACACACACGCGCAGTCATCATCATCAATCTAGTCAGACACAATGTCAGTGAGTGTTTAAGGGACTCAAGTGCTACTTGACATTGACCGACATGTCACTGCCGGGTTGCTCTCTCTCTCTCTCTCTCTCTCTCTCTCTCTCACACACACACACACACACACACACACACACACACACACACACACACACACACACACACACACACACAGTGAGGTTTGTTTACGACAGAATTGCAGCTCAGATAAACAGTGCGTGTCACGGCAGCGTCACACAGCTGTATGTTTATCGTTGCCCTTGAGATATCGTTAGTGTTGGCATGTTAGTGAAGAAGCACTGAGATCGTCTTACTCAAGAAGAAGTGGCAAAACAACAATATAATATACTGAGGAAAAAACTAAGAGGCCAACCAGGTTCTCAAAATGGGATGAGTGGGAACTAAAACATGATGATCAGGTATTATGATTATACTAGGAGGAAGATTCTTTTCAAAAAAGTGTACAGAAAGTGTTAGAATTATGTTTTTATGTGGCCACACCCACCAGTTCATTAAGTATGCGTGGTTGTCATGGTGGGTGGTGACCCAGCTGAAGTTAGCCACACCCACAGTGGTTGGGTGAATGGTAAAAGGGGAGGGGTTGAGTTTATGATGTCATTAAATCTATGTTTTTCGATCGGGCCTGTTGACTCAGTGGCTTTCAGCTTTCAGGAAGAAACCAAAAATATACAATGAGGTCGCTTCTCACCCTTAGGGCGTCTTACTAGTATTAATAGTATATTTTTATATTTGTCGTCTCAGTACAATATATATTTAATTTATATACGGTAATACTGATAAATACTAGAAATGGGAACACAAACTATAGTCCCTTCAACCGAGTTTTATCAGTTATTTTTTAGTTCAGCAGTATAAAAGCCTGGGGATAGACAGTCTGCTAGAGTAATTACTGCTCTCCCCAGTGTCATTCTAATCACAACTTCAGTGTGATGTTGATCGAACATTCGTTGAATCGACTTCAAACAGATGGCTGCTAACGTCTCTTCTTTTGACATTCTTGATGTGAGCCAACTGTTTTCTGTCCTTACGTGTTTTGAAAAGACGATTGCGCTGCAATTTTGAGGCTTAAAGTCACAAAGTGATTTGGTGGTGTTGCTATTCTCTGTGAGAAAACAGTGTTTATAAAAAGACAATGAAACAGCAAGAAAGAGCAGTATTGCTGTTCTGGAGCCCCTATGGTCAGCAGACCTATAGGTTAGCCAACTGTCCCCTGAAATAAGGAATGGTCCCTTATGGAAACTAAACTTGTCCCTGGCTTATTGAACAGATAATGGACACATTTCTGTCTTTTATTATTTGGACATTAATACAGGGAGTTTATCTTTTTCTATGCGTCCATTCTTTTTCTTATAAATAAGGAACTCCCGGCCAGGTGTTGAGGTATAGTTGACCCCCATGACTTCATGTTGTCACTAACCTGTGATGTGAGCAGCCTTAGACCATAGAATATATGGAGCTTAAGTGATTCATTCATAAATTATGTAGGTTTATGTCTGGGTCCTGGTGGTGAGTACATTTCTTGTTCAGGTCTGGAACTGAAAAACCTTGGGAGAGCCTGATGTCTGTCTGTCTGTCTGTCTGTCTGTCTGTCTGTCTGTCTGTCTGTCTGTCTGTCTGTCCTGCAATAGCCTGTGTGTGGTAAAGATAGCCTGGCTTGACGTCTCTCTCTCTCTCTCTCTCCTGATATACAGTAGGTACAATTAAATACTGTCAGAATAAGCCAGTTACTGTATAACCCACACACGCACGCATGGATGGAACTTTCCACTGTAGATATTTTAGCATTATTTTATTAAAGTAGCTCTTGGCAGGAGAATCAGTTCAGAGAGAGGCATCAATAGTGTGTGTGCGTGTGTGCGTGTGTGCGTGCATGCGTGCATGCGTGCGTGCGTGTGTGCGTGCGTGCTTGTCCGGGACTATGTCGCAAACCGCTGGGCCGATTAGTGCTACTGTATTATTTCTCATTATAAAGCCATGTGAGTGATGTGACTAATTGATTTTCACTGATGAGGAAGAGATATGCACATCCTATATACAGTAGCTGACTGAGACTTAGCTCTGGTCCATCGCGTCACCTCCCGCATCGCTCCCGGTGAAGCTCTGACAGACCCGTCGGGAAACGGCTGGACTCGAGATTGTCGGCCCCGCCGAGCGCTCAATACCAGTCAAAATAAACAAAACCGTTTCACTACTCACCAAACCAAAGGTCGTTTTGCGCTGTTGAAAGTCTATTCTCCACGGTGGTGAACCCCTCAGCACCCCACCTACTCTGTAAAATACACTATTTTTGGCATGAAATAAAGTGCATCCAACTCGACCGCCGCTTATTTCCGGGTTGTGAACCGTTTTATCTGCAGTGGCCGCTAGGTGGCTCGAGGTGGGTGCGTTTTATTTCATGACAAAAATAATGTGTTTTACAGAGTAGGTGGGGTGCTGAGAGGTTTACCACTGTGGAGAATAGACTTTCAACAACGCAAAACGACCTTTGGTTTGGTGAGTAGTGAAACGGTTTTGTTTATTTTGGCTGGTATTGAGCGCTCGGAGGGGCCGACAATCTCGAGTCCAGCCGTTTCCCGACGGGTCTGTCAGAGCGTCACCGGGAGCAATGCGGGAGGTGACGCGATGGACCAGAGCTAACTGAGACTATACTTAATCTAATTAATTACAGGCTCTGTGATTAATTAATCACAATTAATCGCATTTTAATCGCACATCGATATTTGACCTGAGAAGCATTTTTTTTTTCAAGAAAACACATTTTGTTGTACGAGTGAATCAACAAGTTTTTTAAATCAAAATTTCGCATCCACTGGGCCAAGCAAAGCACTCTGATCGGCTACTTCTCCCTTTGCGTTTGTTGTCTCTTCTTGGTTGGTGCATAACTATGATCGGTATGCCCCAAACTGAAGGTTCTGTGGTGCAAAAACGAAGTGCGATTAAAATGCGTTAATGTTTTTAATCGCGTACATTCTCTGTAATTAATTAATCACAATTAAACAGTTAAAGTCTCAGCCCTAATTGATTGTAATGTTATTATTGGCACCTTGGCGCACACAGCACCTTGTGTGAATCTGTGCTCGTGGACAAGCCATGCAGTTCAACACAGGTAGTGAAAAGAAATGCATTTAAACCATTTAGATCTGTGGCCGGTTCTACAAACATCTTTTAAAATCTAAATGCTAACGCTTTTCTGAAAAAAAATATATTTCTATTTCAGTGGTGCTCAAACGTTTTCATGTCGAGGACCCCCAACATTATATGTATTTGGCTGCCGACCCCCCATCTCAAAAATATGTGTTTCGAGGGACCCCCCGAAAGAAAAGATTTGAGATCAAAATGTTCACTTCACAAAACTATACAGTATAGGCTATATACATATGCCAAAATAAAAAATACTAAAAAGCACTAAGTGGCACCTTATGAGCTTGTAGATCTGCTGTTTTTGAATAGCTAACCAATGTGCTATACTATACTGTAGCTCAAATCTAAAATAACAGATGCGTTCCCGGTTTAAACTGGTTAAAGCATTATTATGGACCACTGATGTCTCAGCGCCAGTGAGTTTACAGGAACTGAAGACTGAAGAATCAATATAAAAAATAAAATAAAAAAAGTCTTATTTTTAAATCCACTTTCTTCCTGGGACGCACAAAGATAAGAGGTATAAACTGAATTAATTCAGATGTGGGGTTTTTATGAGCCTGAGGCGGTGCTGTTTTATAGTGTGATAAGGGTTAAGCCATTGAAACCAGGAAAACATCTGTGTTGTTTTTTTCAGAAAACTATTAGGATAGAACAGTGTTTTGGGAAAATATCAGTAAATATTTGGAAATATGAGGTTTCCACTCGACAGACACGACTATTTATTTATTTTAGAGTTTCAGAGTTTCACTGTGTGTGTGTGTGCGTGCGTGCGTGTGTGCACATCCTTGCCGTTTTCTTTCTCTTTTGTGTACCGGCTCTTTTTTCTTTTTTTTTTCAGAAGATTGCCGCTCAGCCATTCATGATAAAAGCCCTGGAATGAAAAAAAGAAAATAGAAGGCTCAGTTCCTAAATAAATCCCTGACCTCAATCTCTGAAGTCTGTGCCTTGCAAAAAAATACAGTTTTATTTTGTGAATGCTGATGTGGTTTTCAGCACACAGTTTTTCTTCTTTTTTTTGCAGATATATTATATTATATTATATTATATTACATTACATTACATTACATTACATTACATTACATTACATTACATTACATTATATTATATTATATTACAGTATAGAAGTTTCAGATACAGCAGTGGTTCTCAAACTCTTTCAGGTCAATGAGTCCCAAATGGTTCATTTGTGAGCTTGCAGATCTGCTATTTTAGAACAGCCAATGTGTTTAGGGTTATGCTGCGTTCACACTGAGAGAAGCCAAGCTAAAGGTTGGCTTGGTAATTCAATGTAATCTCTATGCCAGGGATGGGCAACTTTGATGATGGCTATATTTCCAGCTTCACTCCAGACGTCCTACTTTGTCATTCTAGTATCTCATACTAAAGAAGCAAAAATAGCCGATCTACAAGCTCAAAACGCATCGCGCTGCGATGCGTTTTGAGCTTGTAGATCTGCTATTTTTGCTTCTTTTGAATTGGAATCCTGAATTATTTTTTTGTTATTTCTTCATTGGAATCCTGAAATGTAACATTTTGATTTAATTTCAAACACATTTAGTTATATACTCATGTTAACTTTATAAACTTAAATACATTTTAATACTACTATACTAGTCATTAAGCTACTAAGACTGACAGAATTAAAGCAGCTCATGTTTGGAATTATAACAGCTGAAATCAGTAATATAATTCAGTATTCCGGTATTAACCTGCGGGGCGCATTAAGTGAAGGTGGGAGACGCATGTGGCCCCCGGGCCGCCAGTTGCCCATGTATGCTCTATGCAAACCAGCTTTAAAAATGTCCAAGCTTTTTTTTCCAGCTTGGAAAGTTTAAAAGCTGGTTTTCATAGAGATTACATTGAATTACCAAGCCAACCTTTAGCTTGGTTTCTCTGTACGTGAATGAGGCATAAAACATTGGAAATAACTTCATACTTGTCATTTAACCACTCGAACCTCAGCATCCCTATTCTGGGGGGAACTAGCTGATCTACAAGCTATTTTTGGCAAGGACGTTTGGTGGTCCTTGCCTTAGACCCTAAGCATAGAGGGTCTAAGTGGTCTCACTGAGGTGATATTGATGAATTCCAAATGTAATCAAAGTATCCCGAGTCACCCCTGGCCTGGCATCATGGCACCCTGGGGTGCCACCGCACCCACTTTGAGACACACTGCCCCAGATGACAGTAAAGTGACAGTTTAAGGACTTAAAATTAAAAATAAAGCTGAGCTTGTAGATCGGCTATTTTCACAACATTTATCAGTGGAACCGAGTCAAACTAAATGTAAATGCCTCAACTCAAGTGCTGGGTGGAGTTAAAATATGGTTATTTTAGCGGGGTCGATTTAACTTGTGCCTTAACTATTGAAAAATAGCAGATATACAAGCTCACAGCGTGGCACCGAGTGCCGCGCTGCAAGCTTGTAGATCTGCTATTTTTGAAAAATCTTGAAAGGTTTTCTCAATATTTCTTTGAATATTTCAAATCCTTCTAAAGGTTTTATGAAAAACCCTATGTTTCTATGTCAGTGGTGCTCAAACTTTTTCATGTGAAGGACCCCCCAAAATGATATGTTGGCCTATTTGGTCCACAGACCCCCATCTCAAAATATTTAGTTCCAGGGACCTCCCAGAAGCAAAATTTGAGTTACAAATGTTCGCTTAAAAAATACATGTATTCAAAGATTTGCACACACATTTCAAAAATAGCAGATCTACAAGTGCCGCGCTGCGAGCTTGTAGATCTGCTATTTTTCAATAGCTAATTTTTCAATAATTAAGGCCCCTCCACCTCGGGCCCTGGTAACTCAGTCCCACTTTTGCCCCCTTGTGACGCCCTTACATGAATCATCACAGACAGAATGGGAGATGACACAAAGTTTGGCTTCTTAACTCTGCTTGGAAACGGCGATCCAGAATCCATATCCTAAGACTGGCTTTGACTGGCAGCGCTTCGTGAAAAACGTCTACGAGTAACGATCATAAGACAGAATCTGAGCATTTCCACTTCTTCAGTGAAATGTGAGCTAAGGTCACCTGATAGGGCAGCTTATGCTTAATTCATACCCAAGGTGTATTCATAATTTATTATACTGTAAAATAGCCGATCTGCAAGCTCACCGTGCGGCGTGAATCGAGGCGGCGTGAGCTTGTAATTCTGCTGTTTTTCGGCGTTATGACAAAGTGTAAGTCAGGCTTTAGAAGCTGCCTGATTTTCTTCCAATACAACTTTCGTTCTCAGCGGTTTTGGGCGGCTTTCCAGTCTTCCAGGTGAGGTTGAGGAGTGTACAGCCTGTCTGTACACAGGCTGTACAGACAGGCTGCCATGCAGTGTCAGAATACGTGTTTAGAATGCAGCGTTCTGTTTGGTCAGCGGGGAGAAGTCTGTAGTTGTACGCCAAGTCGCCAAGGAGAATGCCCGACTGAGACAAGACAGATGTGTCCGTCAGTGAAGAACAATGGGTTGGTACCCATGTTCAGGTCACACAGACCTATTTCCTTAGGTTGTGGAGTTTCCTAAAAATAATAATAATAATAATCATTTCAAATTATTTTGTACAAATAAGCGTCTCGCATCTTGATGCATTGCTCAGCTTGAAGGCTACATCTTTTTTACTTCTCTCTGTTGGGCATAGAGCTGAGAGGCTGTGAGAACCACTGGCTTTACAGGAGCAAAAATAATGTGTGCCCATGGACACAAAAGCCCCTTTTCCACTGACATGGCCCAACACCACACCACTCCACACCACCCACTTGTGCCAGGTTTTCCACTGCAATGACCTGGGTAGAGTGGTGTGAAAGTGGTACTAAACGTGGTACTAAAAAGTATCCACTCTAGAGTAGGTCTGAGCTACGGCCAAACAGGGCCAAACACTTCATAATGACTGATCACTCACTGACTTTTCATTTAGACCACCAAGATATAATTGTAATACATGATAATAGATTCCATTGTGTTATAATTGAATATTATAGGCCTAGTTATGTTAGTAATACATTAATACTTTATAGTGTGTTATAATCACAGTTATAATCTATTATAGTGTAATATAATTAGGATAGTTGTAATGCAACTTTATATTTTATTATAATCACAGTTAAAAGGGTAAATCTGTTTCTTACCGATAGAGGTACTTTTGTGTAATGGAAAATGTAGATATGTGGTATGGTGTAGTGTGGTGCTAAAGCTGCAATCGAAAAGGGGCTATAGAGTCTCCTCAAATTATCTATATATACATATGTACACATCTGTTCATAGTGGAACCAGGACAGAAGAGCTGCGTACTGGAATAATGAAAGTGAGAACACACATGAGCACCAGGCACATTCTCTCCACTGTGATTGGAATGCGAGCATATCGGTCAGATAGGCAGTTCTGGACAACCGCACATCCGAAGTACTCGACGGCGAACCCCAACCACCCTCCCCTGAGTACTTGCCGATACGCGCCGAGTTAATTAAAATAAAGACGAAGCCAAACGGACCATATAGGCTTTAAGTAATCTGGGACGAGCATGGAAGGGATTGAGAGTCTTCCATTAACATGTCCCACTTTTCATCATTAGTAGCTCTAGTTATAAGAGCGAGCGTGGTGCCACGCTGCCCGCGGGCACACGGCGGTATGGCTGAACCGACCCTGACCCTGGTGATGACAGAGGAGCGCTGACATGTGAACGTCGTCACAATTAATCCAGTCAGAACGGGTACACATCATTGTGTATCATTATTTCATGCTTTAACTATTGAAAAATAGCAGATATACAAGCTCGCAGCGCGGAACCGAGTGCTGCGCTGCGAGCTTGTAGATCTGCTATTTTAGAAAATTCTTGAAAATTGGAATTTTTACACGATTCTATAAGTGTCTTTTCAATCCTTCTAAGGTTTTTTGAAAAAGAAAACGATGTTTCTATGTCAGCAATCTGGCCAGCCATCGTCAAAGAAAAGGTCCCTTTCACTTAACTGGAGCTCATTTATCTGTTCTTGAGAGACTGCTATGTCAGTGGTTCTCAAACCTATTCATGTGAAGGACCCCAAAATGATATTTATTTGGTCACGGACCCCCATCTCAAAACATCTAGTTCCAGGGACCACCCAGAAGCAAAGTTTGAGTTACAAACGTTCGCTTTAAAAATACATAAGATTTGCACACATTTTCACGACTTTTTCAAAAATAGCAGATCTACAAGCTCGCAGCGTGGCACTCGGTGCCGCGCTGTGAGCTTGTATATCTGCTATTTTTCAATTGTTAAAGCAGTCAATAACCCTAGACCTAAATGGGTTAACCCCCGACTTGACTGCACTTGACCTCCTCCACCTTCCCTGGGGCCACAGGGGCTGTCTTGGAATAGCGAGGTCCAGGGGCGTCACACGGGGGGGATAAATGGGACTGAGTTACCAGGGCCCAAGGTGGAGGGGCCTGGAATTATGTTATACTTTAGCTATTGAAAAATAGCAGATCTACAAGCTCACAAGAGCTTGTAGATCTGCTATTTTTGAAAAGTTGTGAACATGTGTGCAAATCTTTGAATATATGTATTTTTTTAAGCGAACATTTGTAACTCAAATTTTGCTTCTGGGGGGTCCCTGGAACTAAATACTTTGAGATGGGTGTCGTGGGCCAAATGCATATCATTTTTGGGGGTCCACGTGAAAAGGTTTGAGCACCACTGACATAGAAACATAGGTTTTTCAAAAAACAAATTTTCAAGATTTTTCAGAAATAGCACATCTACAAGCTCGCAACGCGGCACTCGGTGCCGCGCTGTGAGCTTGCGAAGTTTTATTTGAAATCAACGGCATCTCATAACTTAAAAAAGAACAACAGTTTGCACTCTTGGAATTTCTGTCTGGAAAAGACGTATTTGCTGTTCTGCCGACGATGTTTTGGCTTTGACTGACTGGACCTGTCAGTCAAAGTGAGTAACGACGTCATCGTAATGAGCTGTCTGTGGACGGATCCCAGACTCTCCTTTTGGAGACTAAATCTAAATTTGCTGCATAAATGAACACTGGTCTCAGTGACTGAAGTCTCCTCCATAGTAGGGCATTAACGAAAAAGTCGACAAGTCGACTCAGTCCACTTCATTACACAAGTCGACTCACACCAGAGAAAGTCGAAAGTCAAAGTTGAAAAAAAAAAATAATACTTTCTATTGTAAAAATAGCAGATCTACATGCTCACAACGTGAGCATGTAGATCGGCTATTTCACAATTTCTGACAATGTTTAATTTAGACAATGTTTAATTTGCCATTTTACAGGTATTAAAAAGTCCTTAAATTGGCACTTTAGAAATGTGCAGATACCTTCTATACACTAAGGCCTACTTTAATATGTAGGTTTGTTTACAGTTGAGTGAGAAAACAATGTTTCACATTAAGTTAATCATCTGGGGACCCCCCAAAATAATTGGTGGGGTTGTGTGTGCTGTGATGACATCATCAAACGATAAAGTCGACTTCAACTCAACTTTTTACTGAGTCGAGTCGACTCGCAAAAATCACAAGTCGTTAATGCCCCTACTTCATAGTGTATTCAGAGCGCTGATTTAGAAGAAGAATCGGATCTAAATATTCAAAGACTTTGCACAAATTGTCACAATTATTTCAAAAAATATCTCCACAGTGGATTGGTGCCCACCACCTTTGCGGTGGTGAACTGGACATTTACCACTGCGCCACCCGAGAGAAAAATAGCCATGCTTTGCGAAAGCCAGGCGTGTGAGCGTAGCCATGTGTGCGACGTGCGTACAGTACACATGTGTATGCATGTGTGCAGGCT
Source organism: Nannobrachium achirus (assembly GCF_963921795.1). Taxonomy (NCBI): domain Eukaryota; kingdom Metazoa; phylum Chordata; class Actinopteri; order Myctophiformes; family Myctophidae; genus Nannobrachium; species Nannobrachium achirus. The sequence goes on along the minus strand of NC_137831.1, from coordinate 4,345,156 downwards.
TTCAGACTGCTATCACTATCAACCTGTTCTCCTTGGTGGCTCATGGTGTACAGCATCCCCCCCCCCCCCCTCTATCGTGGGCTGGGGGCGACATGGGGGGGAGGGGGGGGGGGGCTTTTATCTTCACAGCCACTGGAGCAGAATGGGTCCCCAGAGCCTTGTTGGATTACAGTCAGGCATGCACTGGACAACCCGCTCTGTGTCTCTGTGTCTGTCCCCATGCACACATGTCTGTGTCTGTCCCCATGCACACATGTCTGTGTCTGTCCACATGCACACATGTCTGTCTTACGGAGGGGCTTCTAAAGCGCTATGGAGAAAGTTGCGCACACACAAGCTGCACACGCGACGCACCATGTACAGTGGGATATAGACAGTATTCATTGATTGTTGCGACCATAGGTCGCAGTTTAGTATACGAACCGTCACAGCGTGACCGTATCTCTGTCTATAACGCCTGACACTGTGGTTCCCCTGACACATCACTGTGACATCACAGGTGACTTCACAGTGATGTCAGATACTCAGAGCAGAGATCTCCATATAGTATGGGCATAAAAGGGATATCCATATATGGGCATAAAAGGGATTGTATGTATGATGTCAGAATCCATATATGGCCAAGACAGATGGCGCGACCTCGCCCTTTAGGGTATTCATTCACTGCTGCACACACCACACACACACTTGACGTTTATCACACTTTTCCATGCATAGCTGTCTGTCTGTCTGTCTGTCTGTCTGTCAATCAGTCTCTCTCGCTCTCTCTTTACCTTCCCTCGTACAGTATCTCTCTCTCTCTCTCTCTCTCTCTCCTTTTCTCTCTCTCTCTCTCTCTCTCTCTCTCTCCATCTCCATCTCCGTTCACACACATTATTGACGTTGAGGTGGATTCTGAAAGTGCGAGTCCCCCCACCCCCTCCCCTCCTGTCCCCCCGAGGGACAGTTTGCGTGAACAGGGACAGGGGTCTTGACCTATGATGCACTATAACACATCTGTCACTTAAGCCCCCCCCCCATACCCCCCCCCCCATCAGTCTTCAGGAAGAAACCTCTTCATTCCATATTCTAACTTCTTTTTTTTTCTTTTTTTTTTTGTAAACTAACATCCTAATTGATCACACTACAGCATCACACAAAAACATCAAAAGTAGCAGATCTACAAGCTCGAAATGTGATGCAAAGCGACGCTTTTCGAGCTTGTAGATCTGCAACTTTTGATGATTTTGAATTTTTGAATACGGAATACTAACAATTGCTGGACATAGCTATGAGGTTTCCATCCGTATAAAAAAGTTGAAACACAGAGATAGAGGGTTTCTGCCCGCCAGCAGTGATATGATAAACCCAGTGGTCTCACTAACAGACCCACAGCCCCGCTGTTAGTGAATAACGTGGCTCGTCGATCGTCTCATATCATCACATGAAACAGATTATAATGTAAGAGGAAAAATCAAAGCCCCATCTGTCTCCCGGACAGCCCCTCCCCCCTGCATGCACCCGTCTCAGTGTGTGTGTGTGTGTGTGTGTGTGTGTGTGTGTGTGTGTGTGTGTGTGTGCGTGCGTGTACGCTACTCTGTGCTTCCTGGACACTTGAATATTTTTTTTCAAGTGTCCAAATAAATTCCAACTTTAATCAAATGATCTCGCGGCACCCCTTGACTGCCGTCGCGGCACCCCAGGGTGCCCCGTCACCGACTCTGAAAACCCCTGAATTAGACTATATGTAAATGTTAATGTGGGAATATAGCAGTTTTTGCGCGTATCTCTTCATGAGAGCTGGACAGACCCAGCCATGTGAAGCCTAGTGAACATCATCTGAGGGGCTTTTTTATGGGGGGAGGGGAGGGGTTGCTGCTGTTATCCAAATCTATGTCCCCTCCCCCCACACCGCCTCCCTTTACTCCCCCTTTCTCTGGAAATATGCAAATGAGGCAGAAGTAGGCTACCAGGCAGCACGCACCACACCACACACTGTGTGTGTGCGTGTGTGTGTGTGTGATATTGTATCATGAAGACATATGCCCTGATTTTGTGAACCTTAACTGTAACCCTACTATATACTGTATGCTCTCCTTTATTTGGACATGAATACATTGTGTGTGTGTGTGTGTGTGTGTGTGTGTGTGTGTGTGTGTGTGTGCGTGTGCGTGTGCGCGCGTGCGTGTGCGTGCGTGCGTGCGTGCGTGTGTGCGTGCGTGCGTGCGTGCGTGCGTGCGTGCGTGCGTGCGCACATGCATGTGCAGATGTGCCTGTTTGCATGTGTGCTCGTGTGTGTGTGCTTGTAGATCAATTATTTCCGGCACACAACTAAGTATAAATTAGGCGTTATGATGCTATAACGGTACAAAAGAAATACATTTTATATTAGTCGACCAAATCAACTGTAGATTTTTGTCTGTTGACTAAAATATTATATTTAGTCAACTAAAACTAGACTAAACCATTTTTTTTAGATGTGACTAAAAGCTAAATAGAATTCTATTCAAAAGACTGTGACTACAACTACATTTTAAAAAATGCTGTCAAAATCAACACTGCTGCCATACATTGCTGTAGCCTGGCATGACCAGAGCAATGTTTTTCCTCATGCACCAGGTTAGGTGTGCTGTGCTGTGCGTGGGGTCACAGGATCACAGCAGGGGGTTTGTACGACGTACGGAGGAAGTACTGGTGCAGAACGTCAGCCTTCCACTTAAAGACTTCCTGTGCTGTTCTCCTCAGAGAGAGGCCATCTGGAGAGCCTGGTCCTCTGCTAGACAATGGAAGCTCTGTCACGCTGTCCTGTTTCATCATGCGCTCCAAAGCTACCTCCAGGTTTTTTTGGTCACAATTCAGGATTTCTTGACGTGAGGTCAGCAGCCTGGGATACAGAACCCCCACCACACGAGAAGAAGAAGTGAGCGCTGTCGGAAATGCCTCGTTTCAGCACTCGCTGCCGGGATCCTGATGACGGCGCGAAGAATACGACCATATTGTTATTACACCCATCCTCCCTCCCTCCGTTCTCTTCCCTGGCATCCCATCTCCTCCAGAACACAAGCAGATTATATTTAACATTTATCTTTGCCTTTTTTTGTACTTTTTTTAAACAGATTTTAAAATACGTCAAATAGCTTATCTTCATCGACACGTTGTGAGCAGCTATTTGAACTATTTAAAAATGTTTTCACAATAGTAAAATAAAAAAGGCAAAGAAGTTTAGGGATAAGGGGTAAGACATGGACCTGTGTACATCTATCTCCCTTCTCACGCACATCAGTGCGTCCGACACCAACTATCACAATAATAGAGGAATTAGAATGGCCTTTATGTCAAGTCATCACGTGTTTGCTGCACCATGACTCATGACAATCTTTACTTGTTCCCCACACACTCCATGAACTCTTTAGTCACGCAACCAGAACAGAAGAACAAAAAACCACTTACAGGCAGCAGCCGTTCGCAACTGGTAAAAAATGAACCTAGCCCAACCCTACCCTCCCCTGCCCCTTCTTTGTATATACTGTTTGTTTTAGACTTACTGGATTTTTTTTTGTTTTTCTTTACATATCTACTGCATAGTACTGTGTTCTATTTGTCTGTCATTCAATGTTATATGAGATACTTCAATGGTTTCCAGTGGAAATAAGCTTAGTCTTTTCATGGATCTCCTTTTAGTAGACCTTGTACCAGTGAACTGTACCGTCATGAAACTGTACCTTTTCCTATGCAAACTTCTAATAAAGTCTTCAATCAATCAATCAATGACGTTGATGTGATTCAGTGGAGACCACACACACTCTGTCACACTGCTCTGTACACTAAACACACTGGAGTCGGTGGATATCAAACACTGGAACCGGAATCTGAAGACTCACCTCTTCAGACTCCACCTTAGCCCGTGGTACTTGGGCGTAGCACTTGCCCTATAGTCTTTCTTGCGTGGACAGACTGTTGACTCCGCTATTTGGAAATGCTCCCGTCATACAGTCTGGGGCAAGAAGAGCGATGAGTATCCGTTTAAAGCGGAAGTGAAGCCTCCTCCTCACTTCCGTTTCGTTTTTTTTAACATCGCACACATTTATCCTAACATAAATAAAAATCATCTAAGCATATTTAGCTTGCTGCTTAGCAGAAATTACATATTAAAATATATTTTCGTGAACAGAAATTCCAGCTTCCATTACTCGCCGTTCAGGAGGTTTAGTTCCAGACTCTATTTAGCATTCGGAGATTGTGGAATAGTTGTCCGGCCACGCAAGACTACACTTGCCCTAACCTTGACGACATTACAGGCTTATGCAAGGCCAAAATATATTCAGATGTTAAAGGGATGTCACTTTCAAAAAAACGTATCGTCGAATCAGGCTTTTGGGAACACCCAGGACAGTTTTGGGATTTCTTCATTCAGTACAACAAAAGATTATAAAATGATGAATGAAAAAATGTATCAAAAAGTATTTGTACTCCAAATACTATAGATATATACTCCAGATATATCTGGAGTCACCAGAAAAAAAGGAATGGTGTTTTCATTGAATCTATCATGATTAAAATGGAGTTTGAAGTTATAGTGGGTTTCTATAGGAAGGTCCTGGAAGGGGGGAAATGAACATCAAATATCTAAGTAAATACTGAATGAAGAAATTCCAAAACTGTCCTGGGTGTTCCCAAAAGCCTGATTAGACGATAAAATGACAAAAAGTTTTTTTGAAAGTGAAATATCCCTTTAGGTATGACTGATGCCAGCTCATTTGCAGACCTGGCATCCTATTAGTGTGCATAGTTTCAATGTCCAGATTATAGATGTATTTGGATATTATACTGTTTAGACTGATGATTATTTACCTATGGTTGCGACCGTCAGGTCGAATACCTCCACCAGCTGTCCGTCAGTCCATCCATCAGTCAGTCCGTCTGTCTGTCACACGTCACACTTGCTCTGCTCATATCTCCGCAACCGTTGCCCCGATCCATGCCACATTGTGCACACATACTCCTTGCCTGCCAAATCACAACCGCCACCAATCAATTCACACATGACCCTCTTCTAGCGCCACCCTGAGGCCGATTCTTGCAAAACAGACACACACACACACACACACACACACACACACTGAAACGGCTTTCACACTGCCCTCTACGTCAGGGTCTCCCAAAGTGGGTGCCGCGGCACCCTAGGGTGCTGTGATGCCAGTCCAGGGGTGTCTGACAATATTTGGAATTCATCAACATCACTTCACTATGCTTAGTAAAAACAGACCTGATTTGCACTTCTTTTTCCCTCTACAGACAACTCTCTTCATAAAAAATAGCAGATCTACAAGCTCACAATGCGGGCCCAGACGGTGCCCTGGATTTGACCGAGCCCTGAACACACTATGAGGGGTGACTTGGGGTGAAAGTGTAGCTCTTCCTCTGAGCGCTGTGCAGTGTTGTTTTTGACAGCACATTTTCATTTAGTTTTAGTCATGGTCTTTTGAATAAAATGTCACATAGTTTTAGTCATAATTTAGTCACCCGAAAAGTTTTAGTTTTAGTCTAATTTTAGTCTACTAAATATTTTAGGCGACTACATCTACAGTTGATTTAGTCAACTGAAATGTATTTTGGCAGGCCTTGATGGCATTGTAATGACTGATTTTACACTTTGTTGTGTGCTGAAAATAGCCGATCTACAAGCTCGTTGTGAGCTTGTAGATCGGCTATTTTCAGCATGCAACACTGGAGGGCAACCAAACATAAAATGGCTCTCTTCTCTACTAGTCCCTCCCTAATGTCTTAGTCTAGTTTTTATTTTGTTGACGAAATTCTCAATATATTTAGTCTTAGTTTTAGTCATCACAGCTTAGTTTTTATTTAGTTTTCGTCAGTGAAAAACAACGCAGTCTACAAACATTTTTCGTCATAGTTTTAGCTGTGAGCTGTGTGTTGTTATTGTTAGATGGGTGGACCGCTGTGAGCTGTGTATTGTTAGTGTTGGATGGGTGGACAATGGTGATCATACAGCGTGTTGTTTCAGGCTGAAGGCATCCATCCTATACAGACTGCATGGCACACTGACAAACTAAGCAATCTGCTTTCTGTCTGTCTGTCTGTCTCTCTCTCTCTCTCTCTCTCTCTCTCTCTCTCTCTCTCTCTCTCTCTCTCTCTCTCTGTGTGTGTGTGTGTGTGTGTTTTTAATGTATTTGTTTTGATACCTCCTACACACATGTTGTAGAATGTCCTGAGGTTCTTGTAAGTGTGACCAAAGGGGGGGGCACATCTTTGTGTCATTATCAACCCCATTCTGATTTAACAACAAATAGAAATAGAAACATATAAAAGAACAGGGTATAAAGCAGAAAACACCAGCCTGTTTAATCGTGATCCATTTTTTTGATCCGCCTGAAGCAGTGGTTCTCAAACCTTTTCATGTCAAGGACCCCCAAATGAATACGTTGCCACGGACCCCATCTTAAATATGTTGTGCCAGTACCCCACCAATATAAGATTTGTGTTGTTAAAATGTTCAAAAATATCCCAATATCTTCTCCCAATCCCAGACCCCTTTTTTTAAACATTCTTTTTTAAATAGCAGATCTGCAAGCTGAGTTTGTAGATCATCTATTTTCAAATAGCACAAATAACCACTGCGCTATTACAAGATGTAAAAGAAACTCAAACTGTCAAACTATCTATGATGCTCAGCCATAACTAAAAAGAGCAATGGCTCCACCTTCTGGCTGTCCAGTGGAATCACATGCTGTTTCAGTAAGCCTTGTGTAGTCTCAATCAGTACTAGACAAATGCTTATACTAGACTCTAGTAGTGTGTGGATCTCCATTCATTAACCACTCTGTGCCTTTGTTGCTTTTGTTTGTTTCAGAGCTACACTGACCAGTTCTTACACAGAAAGGCAGCAGACACAACCAGGTTGGTAAACTTTGTATAATAATAATAATAATAATAATAATGGTACTAATATGTGTAGCCTACTATCTATGCTTATTTGATAAATTGTGCATTTATATGGTGCCTCTTTCCAAGGCGCTTTACAGAGATTGTGCATTACATTCACACACACACACACACACACACACACACACACACACACACACACACACACACACACACACACACACACACACACACACACACACACACCCCGATAGCAGAGGAAACCATGCAAGGCACCAACCTGCTCACCGGGAGCAACTAGGGGTTCAGTGTCTTTCTCAAGGACTCTTCCACACTAAAGGGCTTTGCACACAGATGCGTTTTTTTCGCGTGGAAAAGAAAACGGACAATTTCATCTTTTTAAAGAAAACAATGATTCTCTATGACCTCATGCACACCGACTCCGAATTTGCCATGCAGCAGGTGGCTGCGGCTGTGTGTTTTTTTCCCGATTTGTGCGTCTTGTCGCATGCGGTAAAAACTAATCACTCCTTTTATGACTCCTCTCCGGATCCGCAGTGTGGATTCCACACAGCCTTGCACACCAAATCCAAAGCGTTTTATTCATGCAGCAAACGGAAAGAAACGCTCTTATGCCTTATGCTGTCTCCGACCATCAAACCTTTCGTCGGAGAGTTCTGACCTTCCGACGAGCAGCTTTCCCAACTCTAATTCAGGGTAATGCTTTTCAGGAGATGTGAGTGACATCATTTTGTAGTTGAACCGGACCTTTCGGACGAAAAGTTTGGTGGACAGAGACAGTATGGACAGGCCTTTAAGTTAAGGCATAAGAGCTATACTTAAGACTATCAAAATAGAGCCCTGACTCTGGGGGAGCCCAGGATCGAACTGGGAACCTTCCGGTTGCCAAGCGGCCACTCTACCCCTGAGCCTGAGCCACATGCTGTGTGACAATAGAGTAGTGAAGTGTGATGTAATTTACACATCCTACCTGGTTCGCGGTTTTCTTCCCCCATTCTGAATTCCCATAGACATTTTTCATATTGTGTCATATAAGAACTGTGTTCCAATTATAAACAAATGATCTCAGCGGTTTGACTCATATGGATATGAAGAATCAACTGATGGTGAGAAAACACTAATGTTACTGTTTTTTGCTGGAAACAGGCTTTATCAAATATGAGTAACTGACTATCATAACCCATACAGAGCCACCTCGCCGACAATAACGTAAAGACCGTTTGTTTATTTTTGGACCGCAATGCTTATATGAGACGATTTTAAGATGACTCGATGTTATTCTCTATAGAGAATTACTTCATTGGAACCGGTGGATGAGCGAGTCACGTCATGACTTCGTTACTCTATAAGCTCACACTAATAAACAGCACTCACAAAAAAAGGGAAACATGTTACATTCTTCATTCATGTCCAGTAAAGAGGTTTTAAACGGTGTATCCTAAAGCATTCCCTTTGTAGGAGAAGTTTCTCATGGTTACCAGCTCTGGGGTTAAGCCATACTGTACCTTCTCCAGATCCCAACATAAACAGCTTGAATGCAGTATGTTTTATTTACAACTGGTTGACACTTTTGAAACTGTGTGTGTATGTGATTACTTTAGTAGTGTATTTGTGATTGAACCTGAAGGGCAGGATACACCTGAACTGCCAAGATTTGAAGCTGAGTATACAGAACGTTTTATAATAACCAGTGAGGATACTAAAAAGCTCCTACAGAGCATGAACACTTACAAATCTCCAGGACCAGATGCAATACACCCTAGATTGGTAAAGGAACTAGCCTGTGTCATTGCCGAACCACTGACAACGATATTCAATACAAGTTTGGAGCAAGCAACTTTACCGTGCGGTTGGAAAGAGGCACAAATTAGTGCAATTTTTAAAAAAGGAAGTAAGGCATTAGCTGGGAACTACAGACCTGTTAGTCTGACATCTGTGTTATGTAAAACAATGGAAAAATTGATTAGAGAACACATTGTAAATCACATGAAGTCCAATAAGTTCTTTAACAACAAACAGTATGGCTTTATATCTGGGAGATCGACTACACTCCAACTTCTCACAGTTCTTGACAAATGGTCTGTAGCTCTAGATAATGGACAGTCAGTTGACTGCATATATATGGATTTTCAGAAAGCTTTCGACAAAGTTCCCCATAAGAGATTAATATCAAAATTAAGGTCCTACTGCATAGATGACAGAGTTATTGAGTGGATTCAAGATTTTCTTAGTAACAGGAAACAGCAGGTAACGGTTAATGGAACCACTTCAAATTGGAAGTCAGTGACCTCAGGAGTCCCACAGGGATCTGTATTGGGCCCTGTGCTTTTTGTTATTTACATAAATGACTTGCCAAGTGGGTTACAGTCTGATGCTTACCTTTTTGCGGATGACACGAAAATATTTAGAATTATTAACGAGGACACAGACATAGCTCATCTTCAAGCGGATCTCCAGAGTACTAGCAATTGGTGTGACAGATGGCTACTAAAATTAAATCCAGATAAATGTAAACAATTACACTTTGGGAAAACAAGTGACAATTTGGCAAATTATTCAGTTGGAGACTTGACAATTAAGAATGTAGATGAAGAAAAGGATATAGGAGTTGTGGTTGATAATTCACTAGAATTTCAAACACACATCTCTGAAAAAGTTAAAAAAGCAAATTCCATGTTAGCAATAATTAGAAGAGCTTTTACAAATTTACGCAAAGAATTATTTATACCATTATACAAATCCTTAGTGAGATCTCATCTTGAATTTGCAAGTTCAGTCTGGTGTCCTTATAAAATCAAATATATAGAGAAAATTGAGAAGGTTCAGAGAAGGGCTTCTAAATTAATTCCGGGTTTGAAAGAGATGTCATATGAAGAAAGGTTAAGACATCTACAGTTACCAACATTAGTATACAGGAGACACAGAGGGGATATGATCGAGGTTTACAAACTTGTTCACCAGATATATGACTCCACAGCCGAGCCTGTTGTCCACTTCTGGGACAACAGGTACGACTTGAGAGGGAATACCTTAAAACTGTTACCACAAAGGTGTCACTCTGAAAAGAGAAAGAACTTCTTCACACTTAGAGCTGTGAGAGCATGGAACACACTTCCAGAGGAAGTGGTCCGAGCTCCAACAATCAACACATTTAAGAACAGACTTGACAAATTTTGGTCAACAAAAGATTTTGTGTACAATTATAGAGCGGGCTTGTGAAGTCATAGACTGGTGGAATAGTGGTTCTTGGGGGTGACAGCGGACCCTTAGAGAAAAAAAGAAAAAAAAAAAGAAAAAAAAAGAAAAAAAAAAAAGAATATGTATATTGGTGGAGTATATGTATGTGTGGATATACATTTGTGGGGTGGGAGGGCTGGTGGGGTGTATATAGAATGTGAAAGCATGTACATTTTAATGTATTTTTTATATATTATGAGTCTGGCGAAGAGGAGTGATCCTGTGCCGGAGAACCTTTTCAATAAACTTCAATAAACTTCAATAAACTTCAATAAACTTCAATAAACTTCAATGTGCATGTGTGTGTGTGTGTGTGTGTGTGTGTGTGTGTGTGTGTGTGTGTGTGTGTGTGTGTGTGTGTGTGTGTGTGTGTGTGTGTGTGTGTGTGTGTGTGTGTGTGTGTGCGGTATTCATGCAGTAGGCTTACTGTATGCGACTGTAAAACTTTAAATATGTGGTTCTGTTTCAACTCCGCTTCTTGCCAGTTATTTTGTCAGAAAACACTGTTCCATTTAACCGGTCCGTGATGAACGCTTTGATCCGCCTAAAGCAGGCGTTCTCAAACCTTTTCATGTCATGGACCCCCAAATGAATATGTACACATAGCCACGGACCCCCTCCTGAAATACGGTATATTGAATATGCCAATCAATCTTTGGTAACATGCTACTACATGGTTGAACTGTATTTAGCTCTTACTCTATCTGTCATGTTGGAATAGACCACAGGGGGGCAGTGTAGGTCTATAGAAACATCCAGCCATCACTGGTTTTCTTTAGTTAAAAGATGACAGTAAGACCTTTTTAATACAAAAAAATCTAAAATAAATAAACTACCTGTTGATTACTGCAAGTTATCAACAAAGTATACTATAAAAAACTGGTCAAAACATTGTCCAAATTGTCAAATAAAATAAGAAAGAGGCAAACATTTGGAAAAAACATTCTTGTGAGCTTGCAGATTTTTACACTATTTATCTGCAGAACCGAGTCAAACAAAATGCAATGCCTCAACTCCTGCATTTCAGGGTGTGTATACTGTACCATACACAAGTGTTTCTCAACCTTTTTTCTGCATGGGCACAACTTTTCATGTCCCAAGAATCCATGGGCACACCAACATAATACGGGGGTGTAAATACCGTCACTGCCGGGAAGAAACCTTGTATCTCCAAGTTTCAAATGTGTACGTTTCTTCACAAAGTAAAGCCCTGCTTCATCATACAAGGCTGTCGCACAACAGTAGTGAAAACAGCCGATCGACAAGCACACAACGCCTCGCACCGCGGCTAGTTTAAATCATTTTTAAAATGATAAATACAATACTGGCTTTCAAGCAGTTTCAAGGGGCACACTTGACCCTTCTCAGGGGCACACCAAAGGTCCCCAGGCACAGTGGTTGAGAAACACTGCCATACACTACAGACTGGACAAAATCACATGTCATTAATTCAAATAAAAGTTGCGTAGTGCTGCTTTAACTTAGATAGCATAGAAGTCCCATTCCTGCCTGACAGAGCTTCAAACTAACGTTGGTGCTGAAAGGAATATTGTGACATTTTTACTATTTTAATTGGCCGGTCCTTTTTTATTTCTCTCTCTCTGCACCACACAGTCTTGGTGAGGAACGGTTCTGAGAATGAAAACACCCTGCCACCTTTTAATTCATTTAGGCCTGGGATTATTATATGCTTTAGCTATTGAAAAATAGCAGATCTACAAGCTCAGCGAGGTTGTTGATCTGCTATTTTTTGAAAAAAAAAAAAAAAATCATGATCTCTTTTTGCAATTTTTGAATATCTCATTTTTCAAGTGAACATTAATTTGTAACTCAAATATTTGCTTCTGGGTGGTCGCTGGAACTAAATATTTTGAGATGGGGGTCCGTGGCCAAACACATATCATTTTGGGAATCCTACTTGGTATAAATGGGTTAAGATGTCAAGACGTTCTCTTTAAATCACTTGGGGGGGGTCTTTTATTCTCCTTTGAAAAGCAGTTTTCTGGTCGCTCCCCAAGAAGAACTCCCCCTGACAGCTGGCTGTTTTCATTTTTATTTTATTCTTTTCATTATCTTGACTAATAAATCATCCCTTTTATTTAGTTTTCTCATGGTTGGATGGTTGGGGAAGGGGATCTATCCAAAGCATCTCCCCTATTAACGTGTACCGTTAAAAGTTTGTTTGAGAGGAATTGCAAAACTTTTCTTGAAAGTAAAGACGGGAAAACACGTACCCGTTGGTGCCTATTGAGCTTGGCACATTTCCTGGTGCAAGCTGCTGCCCAGATCACTCATGTCACTCATACTACTGTGATTTTCCACTGTCCACTACTAAGGGGCAGTTGCGATTTGCTGCCTTGTTACTGTCTTGTATTCCAAATGGTCGATGGTAAGTAGCCTACAGGTTAATGTTTATGCTATGCGTATGCCTGCGTTTTCCTAAATGTGTGAAGACAGTCAGGGACGTGCTGGGCCCCTGATTCAGCCCGGGGGTGGACGGCTGGACGTGTGAGCCTGGGGACGTCGGGACTCGTTATCTCGTTGGCGAGGTGTTTGAGGAGTGACAGGTGACTGTCACCGCAGACAGGGGTGTCGCACCAAATTCTTAGCCCTGGGTGCAAGCATTCACTCACATTTTGTGCTTCAAAAATAGCAGATCTACAAGCTCACAGGGTGGCACCGAGTGCCATACTGCGAGCTTGTATGTGCTATTTTTGAAAGATTGTGAACATTTGTGCAAGTCTTTGAACATTTCAAATCCTAAGGTTTTTTGAAAAACCTATGTTTCTATATCAGTGGTGCTCAAACCTTTTCATGTGAAGGAACCCCCAAAATATTTAGTTCCAGCGACCCCCCAGAAGCAAAATTTGAGTTACAAATGTTTGCTTAAGAAATACATATATTCAAAGATTTGCACACATCTTCACGACTATTCAAAAATAGCAGATCTACAAGATCGCAGCGTGGCACGCGGCGTGGCACGTGGTGTGAGCTTGTATATCTGCTATTTTACAATAGCTAAAGTATAACATAATTAAGGCCCCTCCAACTTGGGCCCTAGTAACTCAGTCCCACTTTTCACCCCCTTTTGATGTCCCTGGTCACCACAGAGGCACCTGGCTGTTCAGGGAACAGTGTTTGTTCCTCACCGCTGACAAGACCCTGAGTGTTCATTTAACTCTGAGAGATAATTGAAAGTGATAGTTTACACTGGAGCCTAAATTACACTACAAAATGTTCAAATCAGCCTCATGGTGGCGCCATGGAAGGTCTAAGATTGGTGAAGAACACATGCCACCCTTTTTACATTGGCCCATTATAGCACCACCAGGACACGTGGCCTGGTGTAGACCTGTGCTCGGAAGAGCACTGCTTCTAGTTAAAAATGGGTCTTACATTGCTTCAGTTATCAAATCAATTTCTGTACACCTACTTTTTGCGTTTTAATGGCTTAAATTGTAGTGTACGCATAATTTCCCATGCTAGTACAGCAGGCCTGATAAAAGTATTAAAAAAAATCCGCCCCCCAAAGAAATCTCCTGTTTTCTGACGGTCTGAGGTTGGCAGGTATGACTTGAGGCCAAATCCAGACTGAATCAGATCTATATATGCCACATCCAGATTGGAATCTGATTTTAAAATGCAGACAGTTCCCTGCAAGACAAATGACGTCACGATGACGTTATGTTGACGTCCTCCGGTGACGTTCAGAACCAGGCCAGATCACAGCCCATAATGGGGATGATCTTGACATCATTACCAGTACGTCATATGGACAATAGGATTATTGTTATTGTTTGTAATGTTAGTTGAAATATGAGCATGTAAGGTTACAGTATATTCTGGGACATGTCTGACTAGTTATGATATTCATCTGGCCTCGATCGGACGCTCTCTGATTAATCCAGGACGTCCGTCGCCATCACCGCACTTTGTTTGTCTGCCACTCGCTGCTCGGAGTCAGTCAGCTCCACCCGCCTCCCCCCTCCCCCCGCCCTCCTCACCCCCCTCGGAGCTTGCTGGCTCTGCCTCCGTCACGCTACAGCGGCCGCTACTTACACCCCTCCCCTCAGTGGCGTCAGTTCAGCAAAAGCTAGGGTATGGCAAAGATGGGAGTCCTCATGGAAAAGAGGCATTACATTTTGTATAACACGGTTCTATTGTGAAAATAGCAGATCTACATGCTCACAACGCCTCGCGCTGCGAGGCGTTGTGAGCATGTAGATCGGCTATTTTCACAATGTCTGGAAAAAAAATAAAGAGTTTTGTCAGTTTTTTTCCCCAGGTTTCTAGGGTTTCTTGGGCTGGATATGGCAGCCTGGAACGATTGTTCAAGTGGCAGCTAAACTTGGCATGTTAGTAAACGTGCCACAATTAACAATAATGCATTGCACCTGACCTGCGGAACCTGGGAATTTACCATTTTGTCAAGATGGGGAGAATACAAGTGTGGAGAATATAATTATAATACCTTGAACATATTGTTAAATTTTGCATTTGTAGTTATCTTACTGTAATTTAACAACATAATGACCAGCACAGATAGACAAAGAGACATTCATGGATTTATATTTAAAAGTAACTTTTATTTCCCCCCCCCCCCCCCCCTGGACCCAGGGTATGGCAGCTGCATACCCCTGCCATACCCAATTGACGCCCCTGCCTCCCCTCCCCTCCCCTCCCCTCCCATCTCCCCAAAGTTGTGTGGAGAGGAGGAGAGAGGCTCCACTATTAGTCTGTAAAGAGCTGGAGACACAGAGAGAGAGAGGTTGATGATGGACCCTGCTGCCTGCTAGCGTTGTGGTGGGTTTGGGGTTTGGGTTTGGGTTTGGGTCACTTGGGGGAACACAGATCGTCTGAGAACATGCCTCTGTTGCTGGACGGCCGTCAGCCTGCGGGGGTGTTGGAGTTGGGGGGAGGAGGGGGGGGGAGGAGGGGGAGGTGGGGGGGGCTGCGTCTGCTGCCTGGTCCGCCGCAGATTCAAGAGGAGGCGGAAGAAACGCTCCGAGCGCAAAGGTATCGAACCGCCGCCGCCGCCGCTGCTGCTGCTGCCATGTTGAGATTGACTTATATTGGTAGTTTGCGGGTTGCATTTTGTTGTTTTGGGGCTTGTTTGCTTAGTGTAATTGCTTTTCTAAAACGGCTAGTTCCATTCCTCGATTCTGATTGGCTGGTTTCCCTTTAAGTGCTGTGGTATATGCGACTATAACCCACACCTTGAATCAGTTTATATCAAACCCAGGTGCGTTATTTCTTTCCACAGTGTTCCACAGTGCACCAATTATCTGCACCTGTGTTGTTGGCAAAAAGCTGGGAACTACTCTTGTAGCTGGGAACTACTTTCTTGCAGACCTTGTAGTGAATTATCAGTGAAATAGAACCGTTTTAATTGGTACATGTCTATGATTTTTCATGTTGCCATATTGTAAGCGTTTTAGAAAAGCAGTAAGCCATGCGAGGCATGTGGTTACCTGTATTTTATAACGGCTGAGAGGCGTGGTGAGACACTCGGCTTCGCCTTTTTAGCCTCTCAGAGGAAACACGTTTGTTGTTGCTGCCTGCTCTGCAGCGTACCATGCCTTACCTTAAAGGAGTAGTTCACCACTTTTCAACTGTCTTCATATAATAGGTCCTCACTAATGTTCATGATAAAATATCAAAACATTTTGTTCTACTCAGTCCAAGTCTCCTAGGAGAGCTGTGGGAAGTTCAGAATCCATCGTCTTGTGACGTCATCATTTTCCAAAAAGAATATTTAATCAATATTTTTGAAATAAATATTTAGATTTTTATTATCGCGAGAACAATGGCTTCCACTTTAAAATTGCAACTTTTCAGGAATAGAAAGCCTGCAGTTTCTATAAGCTGGATTGGCAATCGATGATGTCACAAGACGATGGGTTTCTGACCTGCCCACAGCCCTCCTCTGAGAAAAAAAATATAAAAAGAAAAAGCTATTTTTGAGTGAGGACCAATTATATGAACATAGGTTGAAATGTGGTGGAGTGCCCCTTTAATATAAAATAAAAAGTCCCCTTAAAAGGACTCTTCCGTGAGTGCTGGACTGCTGGTGTTCTCTTGAGAATCTTCTTGCAAAGTTACGTTTCCCGACCCGGTAAGAAGTCTAGTATTGTTGAAATGAGTTGGAGTCGTGCTCACACCTCCTTAGACAGCCTTGGTAAACCTACTTCAGTTTGATTGACAGCATTAAGTGTCTGTGAGTGTGTTGAATGTCTGGTACGGCTGACAAACAATACAATGTTCTTCTCCGTCACAGTAGAAAGGCAAATACAGAGCAGCCAAACACTATAGTGAGGGGAAGTTAGCCGAGTGTTGGACCAATCTGGGAACTAAATGCTTTCCAATAGCTTTCTTCACAAAATGTGTTATTATCATATCATATATCATATCATGCTCCATATTATTATCCCGTTTATTAACCAGGCAACACTTTTGTGTGATACAGTCTGTGATGCTGAATCCTAGAGCAGGGGTAGTCAACGTTTTTCAGCCCAAACTAAAATTATGGAAATTTTGTCTTTTCATTCCAGTCAGTTTTAGCTAGTTTTGTAAACACACAATATACGTTTCAATCAGTTAGTTATTTTCCTTTTTCCATTATAGTTTTATTTCCTTCAGTTAACATAAATGAAAATCATCTTTTTTTGGGGCAGGGTCGTTATGGGCACCAAGTTTACAACAAAACGAGGAGTGAATTAATGGCCAGGAAATTGTCGTTGCGCAGGAATCCAAACTCTGAATCGTGTAAAAAAAAAAGAAAAAGAAAAAAAGATCATAATTAAAACTCCCTGGTTTCTGTGGAGTACACGTATAAAGTATCTGCTGGAGAGTGTTTTAATTAGTAGCAGAGTGAGTTGTGTGTCGTTCCAGTCCAGCAAACTGATAGCAGTCTTGATCTTGCTGTATAGTGTCTACAAGTATCCGAAAATAGTAGATCTACAAGCTCACAACGTGGCGTGACGTGATGAGCTGTGAGCTTGTAGATCTATTATTTTCGGATACATCAGGTTTTATCCAATAGAGGCTATAATAATCACCATAGGCTCT